>NC_082681.1:20708754-21011784 GCF_025265405.1 Mesoplodon densirostris
AATCAGGGACCCAGGTGCAGACCCAGAATCCAGTCCTGGGGTCCAAGGTGAGGTCGGGTACACAGGGGCTGCTATAAAGAGGGGAACAAAGAAGTGGGCTTGGGAATGAGGACACATCTGGATGCCCACCACAAGCCAGAGTAGAGGCCAGGAGATCTGTGAGAAGCAAAGCTGGACAGACTGCATAGACGCTGGTCCCCCCAGGCACGGCTCTGCTTCCGAGGCCCCTGGCTCTCTGTGGAGAAAGGGTGCCGCGAAGGAAGGATGCACGCCTGGTTAAGACAGTAATGTCGCCGACACGTTATTACATGTTGTATATACTCCCGCCCCCAGAAAGAGATCACAGTTTCATTCGAGGGAGCACAACCCCCAAAAGACTGGAAATGGAGGGGCAGGCACAAAGTCCTCTCACCAACATTCCCGAGAGCAAAGCAAAGCATTACCGCAGGGCTATTTTCATGGCAAGAGGCTCATACATACCTTTAATCCTGAAGGAGCAAGATGAAATGCCCTTCAATCTCTGTTCCAAATCCATGCTTAAAGTTTACTTTAAATGTTTTATGATAAGGGATACAAAGTCTTAACTTAGCGCCCTTTCTAAGGATTTCTTCTCCTGAAGCAATTTGTAAATGTTGCAGGGTGTCAGAAGTGTAGGCTTTAGCGCAGAAAGGAAATTGGGTCTGAAATCCCAAGAAGCACGGGGCTAGCAGGTGGCCCTGGAAACATCTGATGGGAAGAGAATGTTTCTCACTTTCCTGGAGTCTCACCAAGAGTTTATTATTTCAGACTGGGAAAGCTTGAGCAATAGGGCTTTTGGGTTTCACCTCAAAATCCTCTAAGGAGCAGACTGCTCACTTTGGGGTGCTGCTGTGCGTTAACAAGGGGTGGGTTAGAGCGTAAGCGGCTGACTCATGAGGCAGAGTGGGAGTTGGGTGGGTCCCAGCGTCCTTAGAGGTAAGCTGAGAGCACCAGAGCAAAGCTGGAGTTAGCAAACACTATCTGGGAAGGACCAGCTAGTAGGTAACAGGAACTGTAGACCACATATGGTCCCTAGCATACTCTTCTTTCTTTTCATTTTTTAAACAGCTTTACTGAGATATAATTTGCATATCACACAACTCATTCACTAAAAGTATATCATTTCATGTTTTTTCTGTGCAGTGTTGTACAACCATCACTATAATCAATTTTTTTAAATGTTTATCACCACAAAATAAAACAAACCTGAACCCATTAGCCGTCATTCCCTTTTCCCCATCATCCCCAGCTCTAGGCAACCATTAATCTACTTTCAATCTCGATATGTTGGCCTATTCTGTTCACTTCATACAGATGGAATCATAAAATATGTGTTCTGCAAATGGCTTCTTTCACTTAGCATGGTGTTTCCAGGTTCATGCATGAGGAGCATGTATCACTACTTCATTCCTTTTTTTGACCAAATAATACTCTATTGTATGGATATTCCATGCTTTGTAATTCTATCATCAATTGACAGTTGGGTTGTTCCCACCTGTGTGTTATTATAAATAATGCTGCTATGAACATTCCCGTACAAGTTTTGTATGGACCTGTGTATTCTATTCTTTTGGGTATATACCTAGGAGTGGAATTGCTAGGCCATATGGTAACCTTATGTTTAATCTTTTGAGGAACTTCCAAACTGTTTTACAAATTGATGGCACCATTTTCCCATCCCATTAGCAATGTATGAGAGTTCTAATTTCTCCATGGTCCTCACCAGCACTTGTTATTGTCTTTTTGATTATAGTCATCCTAGTGAGTGTGAAGTAGAATCTCACTGTGGTTTTGATGTATATTTCTCTAATGACCCATGATGTAGAGCATCTTTTATTTACTTGTTTATTTATTTATTTATGGCTGTGTTGGGTCTTCATTGCTGTGCATGGGCTTTCTCTAGCTGCAGCAAAAAGGGGCTACTCTTTGTTGCGGTGTGCAAGCTTCTCATTGCAGTGGCTTCTCTTGCTGCAGAGCACGGGCTCTAGGCATGCAGGCTTCAGTAGTTGTGGCACGTGGGCTCAGCAGTTCTGGCTCGTGGGCTCTACAGCGCAGGCTCAGTAGTTGTGGTACACGGGCTCAGTTGCTCCACGGCATGTGGGATCTTCCCAGACCAGGGCTCAAATCCATGTCCCCTGCATTGGCAGGTGGATTCTTAACCACTGTACCACCAGGGAAGTCCCTAGAGCATCTTTTCATGTGCTTATTGGCCACCTGCATACCTTCTTTGGAGAAATGTCTATTCACATCCTCTGCCCATTTTAAATTGGGTTATTTGTCTTTATTGTTGAACTGTAAGTATTCTTTATATATCCTGGATACAAATCCCTTCTCAGACATATAGTTTGCATATAATTTATCCCATTCTTTGGGGTTTTTTAAAAATCCTTTAAAAATTAAAAGGCCTTACAAAAGCAGGCTACTTATAGGATTTGATCCTCAGGCTGTAGTTCAATGAGTCCTAGTCTAGATCATGAGGTTTTTTTGTTTGTTTGTTTGTTTTTTGCAGTATGTGGGCCTCTCACTGTTGTGGCCTCTCCCGCTGCGGAGCACAGGCTCCGGACACGCAGGCTCAGCGGCCACGGCTCACGGGCCCAGCCGCTCTGTGGCATGTGGGATCTTCCCAGACCCGGGCATGAACCCGTGTTCCCTGCATCGGCAGGTGGACTCTCAACACTGCACCACCAGGGAAGCCCTAGATCGTGAGTTTTGAAAAAAAATTTTCCTGATTGTAGTGAATATGTTTCCTAGGAACCCCTTTCTCTGGTAAGAAAATCTGGATTTTCTTTGGGAGAGCTCTTTCTCCCCCATTTCATTGTCTTGGGAATGTCAGTGAAGATTTCTTGCCTTCCTCTGGCTAAGGAGCAAACAGATGAACCAAGCTAAGCCAGTCTCTCCAGAGACTATAGATGTTGAGCAAAGTAAAGTAACCAAAGGGAGAAGACCAGTGGAAGCTGATTCATCCCAGTGGAAGCAGCCCAATGAAACTGTTCCTGAGTTCCCACAACTGAGGGCACCAGAGCTGCCCTGTTCCTGTTCTTTTACTTCAACTACTCCCATTTCCTTCTAAAAAACTGGATCCCCCATTCCTTTTGTTATCCACAGTCTCTCTTGCTTGTACCTAAATGATACTAGCAATCAATCCTTTCTCCAAGCAAGACGATACACTGAGCCCCAATATAAAATGGATAAAAGTTGGGCAGCTTTGGTTGCACCGGGGTGGGAGCCCAACTACCTTCCTGCTACGCCCCTCCCATTGTAGCCCCTGAGGCATCACGATGTCATTGTGGAACAGTTTGAAAAACTCTGGATAGGTGCCACTAAGGTATTTTCCAACTCTGGTACGTTAAGATTTGATGATTCTAAGAAGTGGGGGAGAGATGGTAAATTGTGGGGGGCAAAATAAGTCTTCCGATTAGTCAGGAGTAGTTGTCCCAATGGATCTCATACGAGAGAATAAAATCAACAATGCAGAAAGAGACAGGCAGGGTTCAGAGGGCTTCCAAACCAAATGAAGCTGAAGGAAGAAACTACGAACCAGGTAGAGAATTATAATCCAAAAGTAAGTAGGTTAAGAGTATGAGCTAAAGCATTTCTCTTTAGAGGTGAATAAAGGAAAGGATAAGCAACCCAAACAAGTAAGTCCTTGTTAATAGAAAAAAAAACTACCAAACTATACTCTAGTTTAGCTCTTTTGCTACTGATTGTCCTATAGCAGCATCATCTTTGCCCAGAAATAAACCCTCACATCTATAGTCAATGGATTTTTGATGAAGGTGCCAAGACCATTCAATGGAGAAAGAATAGTGTATTCAACAAATGGTGCTGGGAAAACTGGGTATCTACATGCAAAAGAATGAAGTTGGACCCTTACCTTACATCATATACAAAAAATTAAACAGATCAAATACGACAATTTAAGAGCCAAACTACAAAACTCTTAGAAGAAAATAGAAAATCTGCATAACCTTGGATCTAGCAATGGATTCTTAAAAATGTCACCAAAATCACAGGCAACAAGAGAAAATATAAATTTAACTGCATCAAAATTAATTTTTTTTTGCATCAACAGACACTATCAAGAGAGTGAAAAAGTAACCCACAGATGGGAGAAAATATTTGTAAATCATATATTTGGTAAGAGTTTGATATCCAGAAGAATATAAGAAACTCCTATAACTCAACAACAAAAAGACGAACATCCCAATTAAAATGGGCAAGAGACTGGAATACTTATTTCTCCAAAGAAGATATACAAATGGCTTATGAGTACATGAAAAGATGCTCATCAATAGTCATCAGGGAGGGGACTTCCCTGGTGGTGCTGTGGTTAAGAATCCACCTGCCAATGCAGGGGACACAGGTTCGAGCCCTAGTCCGGGAAGATTCCACATGCGGCGGAGCAACTAAGCCCGTGCACCACAACTACTGAGCCTGCGCTCTAGAGCCCACAAGCCACAACTGCTAAAGCCCATACGCCTTGAGCCACTGCTCTACAAAGGGAGAGGCCACTGCAGTGGGAAGTCCATGCACCACGGCGAGGAGTGGCCCCTGCTCGCTGCAGCTGGAGGGGGCCTTCACGCAGCAGTGAAGGCCCAACGCAGCCAATAAGTAAATAAATAAGTAAATAAATTTATTAAAAAACGTCATCAGAGAAATGCAATTCAAAACCACAGAAGATACCACATCATACCCAGCAGGATGGCTACATTTTTAAAATGGAAAATAATAAGTGTTGACACAGATGTAGAGAAATTGGAACCCTCACACATTGCTGGTGGGAATGTAAAATTATGCAGCGTCTGTGGAAAATAGTTTGGTGGTTCCTGTAATGTTAAACATAGTATTACCATATGATCCAACAATTCTGCTGCCAGGTATATACCCCCAGAGAATTGAAAACAGGGACTCAAACAGGTATTTGTACACCCACATTCATAGCAGCATTATTCACAATAGCCCAAAGGTAGAAACAACCCAAGTGTCCATCAATAGGTGAATAAATAAACAAAATCCATACAATGGAACACTGTTCAGCCTTAACAAGAAATGAAGTTCTAATATCTGCTGCAACTCTGGATGAACTTTGAAAACATTATAAATTATATAAGCCAGTCACAAAAACTTATGATTCCACTTATATGAAATATCTAGAATAGATCAATTCATAGAGACAGATTAGATTAGAGGTTACCAGGGACTGGAAGGAGCCGGGGATGGGGATTATTGCTTAATGGGTACAGAGTTTCTGTTTGGGGTGATGAAATATTTTGGAAATGATAGTGGTGATAGTTGTACAACATTGTGAATTTAATGCTACTGAATTGTACACTTAAAATGGCTAAAGTGGCAACAGTCTATGTTTTTTTATCACAATAAAAAATAGTAAAAAAAAAAGTATTATCTTTAACCCATATGTAGTGAATATAATAATAAAGAGGATTTGGGGGGCTAAGAAGCATGTCCCTGGGTTAATTGGATTAAGAATTTCTGAAAGTGCCTATGAGGCATATTCATCAGGAAAACAAGAATTCCATCAGCAGAAGGAGAGAACAGAAGCCTCATGGCTTGTCTGGCAATCCTGCTAACCATCAGTCTGGAGGAAATACTTTAAGTACACCAAATACAGCAATGGGGTCTCTCAAGTTCACCCATTCCAGTCTCTGGGGACCTTGCCCTCAGTCCTTTTGACAGAGGGGAACTAAAAAACTTAAAAGTTAAAGCTAGCATTAAGCGCAAACACGACTTGTGAGGCCAGACGAGTAAAAACTGGCCGAGAGGGCTTCCCTGGTGGCGCAGTGGTTGAGAGTCCACCTGCCGATGCAGGGGACACGGGTTTGTGCCCCGGTCCGGGAAGATCCCACATGCTGTGGAGCGGCTGGGCCCGTGAGCCATGGCTGCTGAGCCTGCACGTCCGGAGCCTGTGCTCCGCAACGGGAGAGGCCACAGCGGTGAGAGGCCGGTGTGCCACAAAAAAACAAACAAAAACTGGCTGAGAGCTACCAGTAATCATCTGGGGGGTGTCCTACCTGATCTCAGGAGCTGCACAAGAAAGCATTGGCAGGAAATACAGTGAGTCAGCAGAGCTGCAGAGGATACCAAATTCCATGACTACCGAAGAGGAATCCGAACCACTCAGGACCATGGGGGTTAGAGGTCCAGATCTGAGACTGGGTGGGACTCAGCCATATGCCCGAACCCTGCATTGGGTCTATGTACTGGATGAGACAGCACTGTTGCCAGTGAGTGTTTTGTGAACAAGGTTGGCGCCCAGTTACCACTCAGGTCCTGCATTATCCCATGGTCTACGGTGAGCTGGACAAACAAGAGTTCCTGTATTCATTTTCATCTCTATCTCAGATGAAACATGCACCTTTCCATTGGGCTCAAGAGACTAAGTGAATCACAGTTTGTGTCCACTCTTCTCCCAGACCCCTCAGCTTCACTATCGGTCAGACTCCACCACTTAGCTACTCACACCCACCTCTTTGGGGCTGTCCACATCCTGGGACTGGTTCCTGCAGTACCAGTGAATATAAAGCACTTTTGCACAAAACTGATATTTGGTCTACATTCTCTAGGTCATCTTCTTCTTGGCCACACCACACGGCTTGCGGGATCTTAGTTCCCCAACCAGGGATTGAATCCAGGCCCTTGGCAGTGAAAGCATGGAGTCCTAACCACTGGACCACCACGGAAATCCTAGGTCTCCTAATTTGAGTTTTGTGTTTGCTGAGCTGAATGGTTGCCTGGGTTCCTGACCTTCTCTCGTCTTACCTTGTGGTCCCCGTGGAACTACTTTCCATTTCCTTCTCCTTTTCAGTTTCGGGAAGGGTTCCCGTATGCCCCCCTGCTCTGTCTCACTGCGTACCCTCAGCACCAGACTTGTGTGGACCCTGACCCCGGTGCTCTGGGCTTTGCCCCACTGCCTTATGTGCACATAATGCCCTGGGCATCTTTAGTCCACCCACCTGCTCTAGAAACCTAGCTCCAACTCAACTGAAAGTCTGATCTCTCCCAACCCATTTGATGATGAGCAGTTGTCTATGGTCCTAGCTCTTATAGAAGGTATCTTCTTACTCTTAATGGCAATGAGACCAAGCTGTAAGCTCAGTCCTTTTAAACAGAAAATAGTTCTCTTAAAGATTGTTCCAGGAAGCCTAAAATTATAAAGTGATGATGAACATCCCAAGAATACATTTTACCCCCAGTTACTTTTGGAGCTAAACATGGTCACAAAATATTCTCTGGCAACAGCAATGGTTTATCCAATAGACAAATTCAACCCATGCTTGGGACTCCTATGAAGCTAGGCACACCAAAAATGTAGTTGAAAGCATTTGGGATTTGGTATTTCAGAAATGGAATTATATAATCATTATGGGAAAAACAGAACTTTGTTGGGCTTCCTGACACTTATTTCAGTTTAATATTGTTTTTGGTTGATTTACATATAATATCAGGAAACATCGTAATCTCCTCCGTACCTAGGGTCTCCAAAGGTTTTTATGAAACCCTGGATGGCCACTTTTTTATAGTGTTCTTTGGATTCCCCATAGTCCCTTTGGGGGCTACCTAGGCAATGGAAACAGGGAAAAAATGATTGAGTTCAGAAATGGGTGCGATCCAGTTTGGGACATTTGCTTCAGGCCTTCGCTTGGGTGCAGAAGCTGCATAATTGAAATTCAAAGCTAAAGCAAGGCTAAGACTAACAGACATCCAGATTCAGGTTTCAGCAAGTCACAGAAAGGCAACTTAAGTTCAAAGAACAGGCATTTGGCTCTATTTTTTCTTTTTATAAAGAACTCTTATGAAAAGAAAGTTAATTTCTGTGACTCATAAACAGACCTCCAAAACTCCATAAGGTTTCTATGCAGTTATGTCAGAAGAACTTGATGAGAAAATAAATAATTCCATGTTTCCTGCAAGTGTATCCATATACACAATGTGCAGTCCATAAGAGCAGGGTTAAGGAATAGTGTTAGTTATCAAGGAAAGAAGGGGATTCATTCTCGTTAGTAACTAGAGCATCTTCATGTGTGCCAGGGCACCCAAACTTGATTTTCTCTGTGATTGGCTGCTTAGCCACAGGGCAAGAGCATTTGTGATATTGCCACACACCTGGGAAAAGGCAGCTCATTCTCTAACACACAGGTACCAAATTGGGCACTGAGCAATTATAGAGGTAAGTCATCTGGAGGTTTCTGGGTGTGGAAAACCCAAGTGACCCTCTGCATCAGGAAGAGATGAGAATAGGTAGTACCCTCCAGGGACCTGACAGCACCAAGATAAAAAATGGAGAATCAGAAAGGAAGACTCAGGCAAATGTCCAAGAAAGACTCCAGTATTTACACACTATTGTACTTGACTTCTACATGTTGCTACAGCAATCACAGGGGAAAAAATCCCTTCTGCAAACATGAGAAATGTGACCTCAAAGATGGTAATTGTACGTATAGGTTCAAAGAACATACTAATTGCAGTATTCCTAGCACTTTATCCCTACAAGTTGTTTTTGAAATTGATGCCAATATCCAGTGACCCTGAGGGAACTCCACGCTGACTGCAACCAACCACCCTCCACCCAGCTTTGGAGTCTAGTCTGCTCCTTCTCTCCCAGGGATTCCTAAAGGAAAAGGACAGTGAGAGGGGCCTAGAGGTGGGGAACTCTGAGCGGCCAAAGTAGCACAGGGAGCCTAGGAGCTGAGGAAGACATACAGACCAAGACAGGCCAAGGGGACAGCAAAGGGAGGGGGAATCTCAGCTTCATCCACTAAAGATGGATCCTGTACCTGGGTCCAACTCCAGCCCCGAGAACAGAGTAAAGGAGAGGCCCAAGCTGTCTGGGCCGCTACCCTTGGCCAATCAAAGGTCAACTCAGGCCTCTCCCATAAATTTCAAGTGCATATATCCAACTGTCTACTCTAATTTTTCACTTAGATGTCGGAGAAGTTCCTCAAATTTAACATGCCAAGACCTCAGCTATTGATCTTTGTCTACCTCCTTCCCCAAACCCACCCACAACCTTCTCGATCTCTCTTAATGCAGCTCTATGCCTCCAGTTGCATAGACCAAAGACCTGGGCATCATTTTTGATTCCTCATTTTCCCTTAAACCCCAAATCCAATCCATCAGCAAATGCTATCGGCTCCACCTTCAAACTCTATCCGGAATCTGACCACTTCTCATCTCCTCCACCTCTATCTTCCTGGCCTGAGCTGCCATCATCTCTAGCCAGGAATATGTCAATAGCCCCTTCCATGCTTCTACCTATTTCTCCCACACTCTCGTCTAAACACAGCAGCCAATCATCAAAAGGTCTAAAAAGAATAAATGCTGGAGACGGTGCGGAGAAAAGGGAACTGTCATACACTGTTGGTGGGAATGTAAATTGATACAGCCACTATGGAGAACAGTATGGAGGTTCCTTAAAAAACTACAAATAGAACTACCATATGACCCAGCAATCCCACTCCTGGGCATATATCCAGAAAAGACGAAAACTCTAATTCAAAAAGATACCTGCACCCCTATGTTCATTGCAGCACTATTTACAATAGTCAAGACATGGAAGCAACCCAAGTGTCCATCAACAGATGATTGGCTTAAGATGATGTGGTGGATAGATACATGATAGATAGATAGATGTAGATATAGATATATAGATATATACATTCAATGGAATATTACTCAGCCATAAAAAAGATTGAAAAATTGCCATTTGCAGCAACATGGATGGACCTAGAGATTACCATACTTAGTAAAGTCAGAGAAAGACATATCAAATGATATCACTTATATGTGGAATTTAAAAAGTGATACAAATGAACTTATTTACAAAACAAATAGACTCACAGACATAGAAAACAAATTTATGGTTACCAAAGAGGAAGGGGGGATGGATAAATTAGGAGTATGGGACTAACAGATACACACTACTATGTATAAAATAGATAAACAACAAGGATTTACTGTATAGCACAGGGAACTATACTCAATATCTTGTAATAACCTATAATGGAAAAGAATCTGAAATATATATATATATATGACTGAATCACTTTACTGTACACCTGAAACTAACACAATATTGTAAATCAACTATACTTTAGGGACTTCCCTGGTGGTCCAGTGGTTAAGAATCCATCTTGCAATGCAGGGGATGCCGGTTCCATCCCTGGTCAGGGAACTAAGATCCCACATGCCATGGGCAACCAAGCCCACGCGCCACAACTAGAGAGAAGCCTGCACACTGCCTCTAAGACCCCGCACGCCACAACTAAGACTGACACAGCCAACAAATAAATAAATAAACCAACAACTATTTTTTTTTAAAAAAAAAGGAAAAATAAAACACAGCAGCCAGACTGATATATTTCAATTCCAGGTCAGACCATGTCACTCCTGCTCAGCACCCTGCCATGGCTCTCCATCTCATTCTGAGTCAAAACCAAAGTCCTAACCATGGCCCACCAGGCCCTACGTGATCTGGCCTCCCGTCGTGCCATCGTATACTGCTCCCCCCGACACACATTCCACTCCAGCCATGACAACTTGCCGACCGTTCCTCGAAAATGCCAGGCACAGTCTTACTTGGGAGGCTTCGCTCAGCTTGTTCCCTCTTTCTGGAATTCTCTCCCCCAGCCCAGATCTACATGGCTAGCCCCCTCTCCTCCTTCAGTTCTCCACTAAAATGGTACCTCGTTGAAATTACTCCCTGACTCCCCTCTGTAAATTTAGGGCCCTTCCCCCCCAACACTCCCCTTCTCTTTCCTCTGCTTGATTTTTCCCCCCTAGTGATTATCATTCATCATTTAGTTTAGCTTTTACTTCCCCTAGCGTATTTGGACTTTGAGATGGGAAAAGTTAGGCTTCCTACTCTGCAGAACGCATTTCTGGCCACAGTAAACAGGAAATAGGAGCAGGGAACCTGAGTTTTTCCTCCAGAAATAGTCCTCAGTGTCAGGAGTCTCCTGTGCCTTCATGCAGAGCCAGCCGTGTCAAGGAGTTTGGGGTGGGATTGGCCCCGCTATTCAGGGCAAATCACCACTGGGAAGGAGTGAGCTGAACGACTTCTGGGCTCCCCTGCAGCGGGTTCGGCAGTTTGGATAGACCAGCTCTGGTCTCCAACCCTCCGGGCCCAGCCCCAGATCTCCTTTGTCATCTATTACCGTGAGCCTGTAAATTCTGTTGGAGAAGGGTCCCTCTCTTATTCTGTTTGCTGCTGAATCACCAGCACCTAGGTCAGGGCTTAGGACATAGTAGATGCTCAATAAATATTTGTTAGATAAATGAAAGAATGAAGCAGTGAAATGACCAAGTATACCAGGGGAACTTGCTCCCTGCCTGCCTAATCGCAACTCTTTCTACACTTTTCTCCCCCATCCTGTCGGTTGTCCCTGGCTTGGCTCCCTCAGTTCCCTTCTGTCAGTCTTCTGCCTCGTGTACCCCAACTTTTCCACATGGTCTCCCTCTTCCCAGTCCCTAACCTAAGTCCTGCCTGGACTTGCAACACAGTCGGCAGAGGTGTTGACAACAGCTCCCATCTCCTGCTTGCTCGACGTCCTACCATGTGCATTATACACACTTTCTTCCATCCACAGGACAACACATGGATAGATCCCCCCAGACAAAGCCAGCTACCATCTACCTGCCCTCAGATCGAGCCTCCTCCCTCAGACCAAGGGAAGGGGTGTTTTCTTGCCCTTTGCACATTGCACGCTGAGCTGGCCCACTGTCCCGTCTCGGCCTTGCCTTCCACAGTTCTTCAGGAGAAACTTCCCAGCGTCCGACTCACTCCACTCATTGTAAGGCCCCAGTTCTGACTTCCCAGAATGCCTCGCACTAAAGACACCTCAGGGACGACCCACAGAAGAACGGAGGCCTGGATTTCAACTGCCAGTGGTAGCTAATTTTCCCAGAACCCAAACTCTCATCTTGTCCTCTGACAATCCAGCCCCAGGGATCCACATCACTGTATAGCGCATTCTCTGTATATTTGGTCTCTAACCAAAGATTGAAAAATCCTTGCCTGGGAATGGAGTGAAAAGCATTTTTGGAAATATTCAAAACATGCACCTCTGTTCCTCAATGAGAACCAAAGCTGAGGATGTGACGTTTATAGGACATGTCAGTGGAAAACATTACTTTTCTTAAAATACATTTGTTAAATGATAGGTAAAACAGCAAACGGATGGGAACCTACAACTGGGAGACATCACAGGAAGAGGGAAATATGATTTTTATTATAAACATGTGCATTTTATTATTTCTCCCAGTGAGGATCAGGACTGGGAATCTGCAGCTGTGAAAGGACAAGGAGACAGTATTTTTAGACCTGTCACTTTAAAATATACCTTCTCCTGCTTTGTTACAATGTGTCTCTAAACAAGGCCCTCTCAGAGCCTGCCTGCAGGCGAAGATGAATATACATATGAAACAGATGCCCTCACTCAGGACCAGCTTATTCCCCAGGCTCAGGCATCTTGGTCACTGTCCCTCCACGCCCATCTCCCCCAAGTCTCATCCTACCTGGTACCAAATCCTGCTGGTTCTTTTTCAAAAAGCCTCTTGCGATGAGTACGAGCATGAGAAGCCACTGCTTAATGGCCCTTGTGCTAGAAAGACATTTCCTTTCATCTATGCCACTTCCCCATGAGGCAAGCAAGAGGGTTCGTCCCAGTTTACAGAGAAGGGAACTGAGGCTCAGAGAGAGGTGAGGTTTCCTGCTCAAGGCTACACAGCTTGTTAAGTGGTGAATGGGGGGATTGGAACCCAGGTGTGTGGCTCCAGAGCCCCGGCCTGTGCCATAGCTGTGCTGTTTCTTTCCCAGCCCCCAGCCTAGGCTAAGCCTTAACCACTGCATGGCTGCATTGCAGCCACACCCCCTCCCCACAACTCCAGCTCATGCACACAGAGCCACAGGCATCTGCCACAAACGCTTCTCTCTTCAGAAAGCCCCCCTCTCCCTAGGGGCCTCTGTACTGCGAGGGGATCACATTCCAAAGTCCTCGTCATGGCATTGACCCCTCCCTGAGCCCAACTCTATCTCCAACTTTTCTCCAACCGTTACCCTCCCTCACTTCATGCTCATCGATCCCGCACTGGCCGTGCTAATTCCTGCCTCAGCATCTTTGCTCATACTGTAGCCCTCCACCCAGACCACCTATTGCCCTCTTCATCACCTTCCCAAACCTTCACCGATGACTCCACAAAGATGTGAGCCCTCTCCCACCGTAAAATCCACTGCTTGAGTCTATGCCTGTCATAACACTTTCTGTGTTGTGTGTCTCTCTTCTCCCCACAACAAATAAATGTACTACTTTTCCCCTAGTGCCTGGCACCGTATTGGGTACAGAATAAGTGGCCAGTAGTTTCTGGCCTGTTTTGACTTGAATCTGTTAAGTTCCATGCTAATGGGTTTTCCCCAAAGAGGCGGGCTTATGGGAAGGGATGTGACTCATATGGAAGCCACTACTTTGTCCACAGCAAGGCCAGCATCACAACGACAGTCAGAGCTGGCTGCTCAGAGAGCTGAACACACTGGACCGGGCTTTTCAATCAATGATTTGGTCTGTTCGTCCCCTTAAGTTAAGCAGTCCCTTCTTCCTTGCTGCATCCAGAACCAAAGGCCTTACGCAAGTGGGAGTGACAGGCACTTTATCACTGACATGTCATCGCCTACACGGGACTGCTCTGCCAACAAGAAGGTGATTTCTCCAGCCACTTCGCAAATGACTGAATTATGGGTTTACTCAATCTTTCGTGCTGCCAGGCTCAACATTTTCGTTTACTCCTCTCGTTACCCTTGGCATGGTTTCCACACTGGGGAAGGCAGAGCTCTCCCAGGCTCACATCTCCCTAGGGACTCTTAAAAAAATACCCTGTCTTGGGCTTCCTTGGTGGCACAGTGGTTAAGAATCCGCCTGCCAATGCAGGGGACATGGATTCGAACCCTGGACGGGGAGGATCCCACATGCCAAGGAGCAACTAAACCCGTGTGCCACGACTACTGAGACTGCAATTTAGAGCTCGTGTGCCACAACTACTGAGCCCACATAGCACAACTACTGAGCCCACGTGCCACATCTACTGAAGCCCACGCACTCTAGAGCCTGTGCTTGAAAACGAGAAGCCCACGCACTGCAACGAAGAGTAGCCCCCGCTCACCACAACTAGAGAAAGCCTGTGCACAACAACGAAGACCCAACACAGCCAAAAATAATAAATAAATAAAATTAATTTATTAAAAAAGTACCCTGTCTTAAACTTAAGATCTTCCTTGGTTCACAGAAATCTCTCTCCCCCTTGCCTAGGCCACTGTTGAGGTCTCGGGCCTGTGGAGAACACTGGAGACCATGTCCACATCTTGGCCCCTGTTTTCAAACCATTTCCTAGTGAAATATTGTCATTTTGGGAAACAAGTGTGTCAGGAAGTCATTTCAGGCAAAAATCAAATCCACAGCACTCCACACAAATAACAAACAGCCTGCAAAGCCCTTCTGTGGGACTCCAAGAACTGCCATTTGGAAGAGAGGTCAGGAAGTGGACCGTAAACATCTGGCATTCCAAAGGGCTGGCCTGGGGGGCTGCGTGCAGATGTGAGAAGCCATGGGCCCTGTGGCCTGGCCTCTGAGTACCTCCTTTTTTTTTCAGAACTGATTTTTGGCCACCAGGGCACTGAGTCACGTAGACCTCAATTAACACTGGAAATGCTACTCAAACAGATTGTCTATTTATCAAGGTGATGGGCCATTTTCACTGACTACTTCGAGTATTTATTTTTTTAATTAGCCAAAGTGCTAATTTGCTTAGCATTTCTTGGTGTAATTGGTGCTGAGAGGTCTTTGAATCTTCAGAGGGTCCCTTTTGTCACTCACTTTCCAAGTCACGGTGGCTCCTTGGGCATTTTGCAGAAATAGATTAACTTGGTCCAGTCCCACACCTTTCTGTCCTGAAACCAGTATGAAAAGAGGCACTTTGCCTTCTGGAGTGCCTCAAGAAGAAGATGATGTCAACAATAGTAGACTCTTCTCAAACCACCTTTCATTGAAAGAGCACAGCATGTTTCACAAATGTTTACTACTTAAATCACCCAACACACCTGCATCCTGAATAAGAGCCATCCAGATAGCTCTCCCTGGATGAAATTTAGTCCCATCTGAGCCTGTGCTGGAGTTGCAAGTTGATGGACAGTTTTTGGTTAACATCCAACACCTTGCTAACACCGTAATGGGATCTCCATTGGCAGTCCCATCGGATCAAGAGCTCCCTTTTTTCCCCCCCATCTAGTTGGAAAGATGATGCTTCTAGGCCTGTGTTTCTCAAGTGTAACCTATGGTCTGTAAGTTGCCTTCACTTTTGCACTAGCCGGTTTAAAATCCAAGAACAGGATGTACTGAGAACAGCCAGCACAAAAAGCAAATAGAAGGTGGAGACAAAGGCTGACTGAATTCATTCTGACCTGACTGCCAAAAATTCCCCAGGTGTCAGCTAAGAAAATTGGGAGTTCTACATCACTGTTGCCACCAGCCTGGGCACACAGGGATGCAGCTGGGTCCCAAGACCTAAAGCAAGGGAAGGGAATCCAGCCACAGGTAAAAGAAAGAAGTGACCAGAACGGGGACAGATGAGAAACCTAGCCGAAATACATCACACCTGACATGGCCTCATTTCCTCTTCCCATCACTCAATAACACATTGAGAATTCCCCCAGTCCACCTTACTCTTCACCTAAAGCCACTTTCCCTGACACGCCTTCAGCAAAATGGCAAGGCCCTGAAGCTCAGCAGTAAGTGGATTCCTAGGGCACTGGCCCCAGGGGAGTTGCTTGTTTGTTCTTACCAAGGCTCTCCCTGCATTAGGGAATCTTGACTTACTTGGTAGCCGACCCTGTAAAGCCTTCAAGGCTACTTTGCAATCTTATTGTTGCTGGGAGTCATCTGCGCCTCCCATTCACCACAACGACTAATCCATGCCTTACCACTCTTCCCCCAGCCCCAGCTCTGCCGCCCTCACTCTTAGCAGGATGTCTTGCAGATGTCCTCACCGAGATACATGCCATCAACTATGAACTTTGTATTCCTTCCCCTGTCTTCAAACTTATCTATACGTAGGTGTTTCCAATCTACCCTTTCTTCATTTCCCCCCAGTGTCAGCAAGGGGTGTCCCTCCTTATCTCCAGTATCTTGATGTCAATCCCTCCCCACTTCTGTGTCCTTGCTACCTGGCTCAACATGTGTACTTCCTACGTCTTCAACCTTTCCCTCTCTGCTTGCTTCCTGCCCCTAACCTATAGGTATGCATAGACCTCAATTTGGAGGAGGTCTTCTTCCATTTTCCCTTTAAATGTGGGATTCCACAGGGTTCTGTCCTAAGCTTGCTCACAATCTCCCTATTGATCTCATGCACTCCCATTGTTCAGATACTTCCAAAACACCAAATATCCCCCAAATAATATCCTCTGCTCTCTCCCCTCATTTTCTTATGAGCTCCAGGCCCCTATTTCCAAATGCCTACTGATGATAGCTCCACCTAGACAGCTCACATGCCTTTCAAACTCAGCATGTCCAAATTGAAGACACCTTTCCCACCTCCCACTCTCAAGCTGTTTCTTTACCTGGTTTCCTTCTCTTAATTGATAAAAACAGCATCCACTCAGACACCTGGATCCAAAACCTGGTAACTTTTCTGATTTTCCACATTACATGGGATGCCTCCTTATCCATCCTACTTCCTTAATATCACTGTCTGCAAATTCCATTCCCTCTCTCCATATCCTAGTAGTCATTTAGTCATGTCATGTCAATTCTACCTGCTTAATTCCAGTGGCTTTGTTTTTTATTCACCTCCCAGGTGTTCTATTTTAATAGTCACCTACTGGGTCTCCTTCCTTCCTCTAGGCCCCTCCAGTCTGTGCCCCAAACTGTGAATAGAGCCAACTACTCCTTCCTCTAGACTAACAAAGCACATTATCTTCCCTCTAATACTTACAGTAGCACATATTATATGTTGTAATTATCTGTTTACATGTCAGTGAGTCTCCCACTGGATTTAGAGCCGCTTGAGGGCAGGCTCCCACTTTAACTTGACTCATCTTTAATTCAGAGTAAATGAATGCATGTGATGCTGTTTGGTTGTCTCTAACAGAAGGACAGCAAAAGACACAGTCGCCATAACTACCAGAAAGGCTAAAATTTTAAAAGGCAGAAGGGAACTCACCTAGTGCACTGTGGTAACCTAAATGGGAGGGAAGTCCTAAAGGGAGGGGATCTCTGTATGTGTATGGCTGATTCATTTTGTTGGGCAGTGGAGGCTAACACAACATTGTAAAGCAACCATACTCCAATAAAAATTAATTAAAGAAAACATTATGGAAAAAAATTAAAAGGCAGATAAGATAATCAACAATGACCTACTGTATAGCACAGGGAGCTATACTCAATATTTTGTAATAACCTGTAAAGGAAAAGAATCTGAAAAATATATGGGGGGGAGAGGGATAAATTGGGAGATTGGGATCGACATATACACACTACTACATATAAAATAGATACCTAATAAGGACCTACTATATAGCACAGGGAACTCTACTCAATACTCTGTAATGACCAAATGGTAAAAGAATCTAAAAAAGAGTGGATAGGGAGTGCCCTGGTGGCCTAATGGTTAGGATTCCAGGCTTTCACTGCCATGGCCTGGGTTCAGTCCCTGGTTGGGGAACTGAGATCCCACAGGCCACACGGTATGGCTGAAAAATAATAATAAAAAAATAAAAAAGAGTGGCTATATGTATACCTGATTCATGTTGCTATACACCTGAAATGGACACAACACTGTAAATCAACTATACTATGATAAAAATTTTAAGAATACATATATATATTTATATATCTATATATAACTGAATCACTGTGTTGTACACCTGAAACTAACACATTGTAAATCAACTATACTTCAATAATAAATAAATATTTTAAAGCATAAAGATAATTAGATAATATTGGTTTCAATTTTTTTTTAACGTTTTTTTCCAGAAAAAGTAAAAAGGTAGATAATGCCAAGTGTTGGAACAACTGGAATCTTCTTATGTTGCTAGGCAGTGTAAATTGGTACAAACACATTGGATAAGTATTTGGCAGTATCATAAATATAGATAGATATATGTCCTATGAAACAAGCAAAATTCACTCCTAAATATATTCCCAACATAAAAGTATAGAGACGTTTACCAAAAAGACATATACAAGAATTTTCATATAGCACTATTCGTAATAGTTTCCAAGTAGAAACAACATAAATATCTATAAGCAATAGAATGAATACTACACAGCATTGAGAAGCAAAGAACTATTTCTATTTAAAAAAAAACTCATGGATAAATCTCACAAAAATAACGTTGTGTGAAAGAAGTCAGACAAAATAATATACCCCATAGAATTCCATTCACATGAAGTTAAAAGACAGATAAAATTAATCTATGGCATTAGTTGTCAGGTTAATGACTAACCTTGGAGGGGACTAAATGACTGGGAGGGGACTTTAAGGGGGCTTCTAGGGTGCTGGTAATACCCTGTTTCTTCATCTGGGTAATAGCTACAGAGGTGTGTTCATATTGTAAAAGTTCATTAAGCTGACACTTATGATTGGTGCATTTTTCATGTGTATACTATACTTCCTTTAAAAGTTTACTTTAAAAAAGTGTATCTTGAACAACATTAACCATCTTTTCGACTTCTAAGATTTCTTCTGCTTTTGAAAAATCTTTGCACATTCCATTTATGAGTTGCCCCTTGAAATCCTGTCCTCCATTTCGCACTTTGTGTTGTCATCCCTTGCGAGGTCTATTGCTGTTCTCCAAACTGACCTCTCTGCCTCACATCTCTTTCCCCCGACACACAGTTCATTCTCTATGCTAAAGCCAGCTCATCACACCCTACCGTCTACTCAGAAGCCTTTGGTGGTTCCACTTCCTGGAATGAAAGTCATTAAGATGCAGCAACTGCTTGGAAGACGGAGGCCTGGGAGAGAGGGAGGACTCAGCAAAGGTTCTTTGCAACTGGGTGACCTAGGGGTGGTGTCCTGAACAAAACTAGGCAAGGCAAGGCAAGGCGATGCGTGAGCTCCGGAGGGAAATGATGAGCTCAGATTAGAGCACAGTGAGTTTCAAGTCAGTGGCTAACAAACTGAGTGGAGCTCTAATGATCTAATGAAAGATTAAACATAGCGGGAAAGATGGATAAGTAGTGAAGGGTAGTGAATACCTCAGGTCAAACCTATACAAAGGGGGAATGGTTGTAAAGAACAAGGAGTAGATTCTCAAGAAATAATTTGACTCAAGGAAGTTCGCCCCAGCTATAGTTGATAACACCTGAAAACTCAAATCAATGCAGCAAACGTTAGCTCTGCTCCACTAACTCAGAGCCCCACTCCTCCTCCATGTGCAGTTAGGACTGGTCAGGACCTGAAGCTGGAGGGGCCACCCAGGAGCTACAGTGACTCCCAGTGTCCTGCAGATCTATCTGTGTGGCCTGCCTAATCGAACGCAAACTCCAGAACTGGGACTTCCTCCTATCAGAGTCTCTGATAGCCAGGAGTCAGCAGAAGAAACCACGGCCCAATCCCAAATCCTCAGCTCCTCCCCAGGTATTTAGGGCGGAGAAAAGACACTGTTCCCTCTATTATGCCAGCAAGGACAGAGTCTTGAGATCCTTCTGTGGACCTCACCCTCAAAGGTACCACCTCTTAGCATCATGCCCTTTTAGATCAAAGTTCTCATTTTTCAATCTGTCTTCAGTAAGCTCGCCAACCCTTTATTCTTAAACCCAGAATACCTCTTTTTCAGTGTTTATATTACTAAATTGGGTTGGGGGGAGAAGCAGGTTATATCTACAGTATGTTCCTTTTTCATTATAAGAAATGTACATATTTCTATGCTTATATAAGCACATTTGAATATATATACACACATAAAAAACCTGGAAGGAAATATACCAAAATGTTAACAGTAATATATTTTAGAAATGAGATTATGGGTAGGTTTATTTTCTTGTGTTTTTCTATGTCATGTCATTTTTAAATGTATATGTATTATTATTATTATTTTTTTTTTACTAGAGGTAAGTCCTCCAATGTCCTTTTTTATTTAAAAATTGAAAAGAGTTTCCATTTCCAGTATGGTGGAAATAAGTCATTAACAGAACAACCTCCCTAAAGATAGCAACTATAAACTGAGGAAAATGCCAAAAAAAAGAAAGAAAGAGAAAAAAAAAAAAGAAACCTAGAGATTCTGGAGAGTGAAGAAAAAGAAGCATATTTTGGATGGAAGCTGAAACTGTGAAGAAAGGCCTGGGGCATGGGGTGAGTTTCCATCTTTACAGCTTGACCCTGAGCACAGACTACTGTTGCAGCATGGCAACAAGGCAGCTAAAACTCTAATAGAAAACCTGCTCTCCTTCTGGCCTGAAGAATCAGATGTCAGAACCCAGGGTAACTATCGACACCTGAAAATGCCAGGGGAATCCTGGAAATGAGAGAAGCAGAACAGGAAAGCCCCTTAGTCCGTGCATAAACTCAGCCAGGGTCTCTGTGGCTGATCCCTGGACCCTTGAACCATGCATACCTGGGTCAGACTCAAGTCTTATTACAGCTAGGGTTAAAACATTTGAACTGATAACTGAGCTAATGTCCTCGATAGGTGAGACAGTGTTTGCAGTCTGAGGCTTATCAAGTTAATTGCTTACTAAAACAAAAAATCAACACTTTTTGGAGGAATATACTAGAATTCAGAGGCTCAACAATTACAATGCCTGGTATACAATCTGAAATTACCCTACACACAAAAAAAGAAAACAAACCAAAAAAACCAGGAAAATGTGGCCCACCCATTGTCAAGAGAAAAGACAGTCAGTTGAGTTCAACACAGAGATGACCCCGATGTTGAAATTATCAGACAAGCATTTTAAAGGAGTTACAACTATAGTCAATGAGGTAAAGGAAAATATGCTTGTAATGAGTGAGAAAAAGAAGGAAATCAATGGAAATTCCCTGGCAGTCCAGTGGTTAGGGCTCCAGACTTCCACTGCAGGGGGCACGGGTTCAATCCCTGGTTGGGGAACAAGGACCCTGCATGCTGTGTGGCACGGCCAAAAAAAAAAAAAGAGAGAGAACAAAGATCAGAAAATACAATTAGCAGAGCCTCAGGGATCTGTGGGACATTATCAAAAGATCTAACATATAGGTAACTGTCCCAGGAGAGAAAAAAAATTTTTTTTAATTATAGCCAGAAACTTCCAAAATTCGGTGAGCCCCAAATAAGAGAAATATGAAGGAATATGAAGAAATATGAAATATGAAGAAACCCATGACTAATACAGCATAATCAGTTGGATGAAAGTCAAGGATAAAAAGAAAATCTTGTATGTAGCCAGAGAGAAACAAAATATTACACATGGGGGAATGATTATTCAAATGACCACAGTCTTCTTATCAGAAACCATGAAAGCCACGAGACAGTGGCACAACATCTTTAAAGTGCTAAAAGAAACACTGTCAACCCAGAATTCTATAACCAGTGAAAGGATCCTTCAAGAGTGAAGATGAAACAAAGACATTTTCAGAGAAAACTAAGAGAACTCACTGGCAGTAGACCTGCACTATAAGAAATAAAAGTTTAGACAGAGAGGAAATAATGTCAGAGGGAAACTCAGATATTCAGGAAAGAATGAAGAACATCTGCAATATCACCTAAATAGCACTCACTAGTCAGAAAGTGTTCATTTAGTCAAAGAGCTAGATATAAAATACTAACAGTGGTTTAAAGGGCTTAAAGAGGTGTCAGAAGAATTTATTGAAAATACAGAGCTCACACAATCTCAGTAAGGCCATAAGCAGTTTCCTACTATTAAAGACATGGTTGGTCTCCCTTCTTCCTCACTGTAAATGTGTGGAGGCTTTAACGAGTGAGGGTGGTATCTCAGAGCTGGTCCAGAATGGATCAGTTCCTATGTGCCACAGGGAGGTCTTGACTCGTGATGTCTTATCTGTACTGGGATGGTGCCTTCTCTCTTCAGGGCCATTTTTTACTAAATATTAAATATTGCTTTTGCACTTGTCCATAGGGGATACACATGCACCCCTGGACACCTGTAAACTTCTAGATATAGCTAGGTTTTAAAGTGTGAATTACATATAGAACTCAAAAGCATTCGTCAAATTTTATTGAAATGGAATGGACAAAATTAAAACTACGAGATAATATTTTAAAACAATTACAAAAATGATTTTAAAACAATACTAAAACAAAAAAACACAATACTGACAGAATTGTGGTTAAAATGTTACCTCTATAGAATGTTAATGCAAATTGGTTTAACCTTCTTGAGAAGCAACATGTTACCAAGAACTAAAAAAATGTTGATCTCACTCTTGGAAATTTCATTCACTGCAAAAACTAATAGAAAGCCCTGTGTATGAAGGTATTCAATTCAGTGAGGCTGAAAGCAACGATTCCCATTAAGAGGGGAATGATTAGCAAATGACTGTCCATTAATGGAACAGAAAGAATATTAGGAAACTATTAAAGTATATTATGTGAAAAATAAATAATAACATGTACAAATGTGTACTGTGATGTTAAGTAAGAAAAGCAAATCATAAAATTACTTATCATGATTATGACTATGCACATACATGTATTAATTCCTTCAAGAAAACTTATTGAACACTTACTATTTACCAGGTGTAGTGCTATGTACAGGAAACACAAAGGTGAAAAGACATGATCCCCTGCTTTCAAGGAGGTTTGGTCTAAGTGGAAATTACACAAACAAACTGAAAGGTGTTTTAACTCACAAAATGCTTTTGGGAGGGGGAAGGAAGTTAAAGCGTGCTGGAGAAGTAAGGAAATACTTCACAAAAGGGCTAAGACATATGTAGACAATAACAAAAGAGAATATGAAAAAAAATCAGTTGTATTAGGGCAGAGAGATTGCGAGTCATTTATCTTTGTACTTCCAAATTTCTTATAATGTGAAATGTTTAAATGTTGTTTTTAGATACAAAAAATTGAAGATGTAAAAAATGAGAACTTCTATATTTGGCTGCTGCTGTGGGAAAGGTTTATGTGAAACAAACCACAAATATGTTGTAAAAATAAAGAAACTAAATCTTTAAAGAAAATAAAAAAGGCTCTCTGGACATTCTCCCCCATTCTCACTTCCCTTAGGGACAGGGCAGGAAGCTCCCCTGAGTGGGCAGCAGCATCTCCTGGCCCCCCAGCATGACACCACACTTAAAATATCCACCCCAGATGGTCGTTGACTTACCTCCTTGCACTGGGATTATTGTTAATAGTCTGGAGTCTTTGTGGGTTTTTTTTTTAAACCTGAAGTTAAGAAGTGGCCATACCAGAACTCTTCAGATTCCCAAGGCAGAATTCCACATTAGTGGGTTGAATGGTGCCCCCCCAAAAAATATATGTCATGTCTTAACATCCAGAAACTGTGGCTATGACCTTATTTGGAAAAAGGGTCTTCGCAGATGTAATTAGGCTAAGGATCTTGAGATGAATTCATCCTAAAATCAATGACAGGTGGCCTTATAAGAGAAAGGCAGAGGGAGATTTGGGACACATAGGGGAGAAAGCCATGTGAAGCCACTTATATATATAGTGTGTGTGTTAATTCCAAGCTCTTAATTTATCCCCATTTCCATTTTGGTAATCATAAAGTTTGTTTTCAAAATCTGTGAGTCTGTTTTGTAAATAAGTTCATTTATATCATTTTTTTAAAATTAGATTCCATAGATGAGTGATAAAATATATTTGTCTTTCTCTGACTTACTTTGCTTAGTATGATAATCTCTAGGTCCATCCATGTTGCTGCAAATGGCATTATTTTGTTCTTTATTATGGCTGAGTAATATCCCATTATATATATTTACCACAGAAAAGGAATGAATATATGCATAACTGAATCACTATGCTGTACACCTGAAACTAACACAACACTGTAAATCAACTGTACTCCAATAAAATTTAAAAGAAAAGAACCTCACAACCTCTAGGAAGCTATTTCCTCATCTAAGCAATGAGAATACCACCTATCTTTCTGGGGTCCTATGAGGAATAGAGAGAACACAGGTAAAGTGCCTGGCCCAGAGTAATAATTATAAATTGTTTTTCTTCTCCCACCACTGCTTCCCTCCTTCTCCTCTAATATGAAAGCTTTGCAGACAATACTTCTTCCAGTCCCATCTGGCCTGACATACCTTGACTCCAACCAAAATGCCTTAAACCGATTTTCGCAGCATGTGCCGTGAGCCCATTCCTGCCTCAGTGCTTTGCACCCCTTTGGCCCACCTACAAGAATCCTCTTCCTCCTCAAAGGCACAGCTCAAGCTCCCCTGCTCCAGGAAGTTTTCTGTCAACACCCAGCCCATGGTCCTCCCTCCATCCTCCAAACCGCTACAACACACACTCTCTAAACAATTCCTCTCACTCTCAGTGGGCTTCGGTTCCTATCTGTGCAGCCAGTTCCCACATGCGATCAGGCACTGTAGGAACTGGAAAGCATTTCCCACGGAAACGACGTTACAGATAGTAGCCAGACTAGCAAAAAGTGTGCTCAATACTCTTTTGGGCTTTGCGCTTCTGGAAAGCAGGCCCCACATGCGTTCCAAGTATTATAATTATGACCCATTATGCATAAGGGGGAACAATATAGACGGTGCCCCGCTGTCCTGGCCACACCATCCTGCGTAGCTGCCTCCTGGGCTCATATCCATCCATTCCGTCCCAGGAAGGCTGCCTGTTCCCCAGGGCCCTGGTCCGGGACCAGACCACCCACACAGGTGGCTACAGGTGTCCAGAGAGAGGCCACCAGCCCAGCTGGGCACCTGGCACAGAGATGAACCAGCCTGACAGGCAGGAAGTGCTTGCCAGACCCAACAGGGAGGAGTGGGCCTCCTTGCCCTTGTTTGTGGCTAGTGGTAGTGGCTGCAGGGGGCACAGGGACTGGAGGAAGGGCGGGCCTGGCCCACACTGAGGCCCCAGTGAGCCCGGGCGTCTTTCCTGGGACAGGGCTGTCTTTTCAGCCCCGCCCAAGCCTAGACAATCAATCACTTGCCTTTCAGCGGGGTGAGGCTCAGAGATGGGCAATCCCTCTGGCTGCAGTTCAGGGCTGGGGGCTCTTCCTCGGGTCCACAGGGAGGTAGAGAGCAGCTCAGCACTCTGCCTGGGACTGGAAGGATAAGACAGGTTTGCGTCTGGGTTAGCTCATTTAACTTCTTCGTGCCTTCTACCCAATCCTGAAACTAGCTTGATCAGCATCACCTGGGTGCTTATTAGAAACGCAGACTCTCAGCCCCCCACACCTACGCGTTCAAAATTTGCATTTTAATAAGATCCCCAGGTGATTCGTATGCGCATTAAAGTTTGAAAAGCACTGCCTTAATTGTGCAAGGCAGAATGGAGTGAAACCTGTATTTGCAATTTGAAGATTAGAGACAGCAATAGTGGATTTCAGCCACTCTCCAAGCAGAAAAACTTCAGCAGCAAGGCTGGTGTGGATAAAAGCCAAACTCCCTACAGCCCAGCCCAGCCTTCCAAAACGCCAGAGGTGGAGAGTTTCCAGCTGAGATACATGAAGGTCTTCTGACTGTGATGAGTGTCCATAAACCGGGGACTGACTGTACTTGTATTTATGTGTGTTTGTTTTATCTTCTCAACTGGACTACAAAGTTTAAAACGTCAGGAATCATACTGTATATGTATAAGTATATCTATTATAGGAGGAAAATGGTATATAATTAATGAGCACAAGCTCTAAAGTAGGCAGACATGCCTTGTAGGCTCAGAATTTCCAAACTTACAGTGTGGTCTTAGCCATGGTGCAAGCTCTTTTGGAAACTTTCAGTGACTCAGTTTCCTCATCTGTAGTACTAGTACTAGTGAAAACCTACCCCCCAGGATTATTGGAGGATGAAATGAGTAAACATCAAAAGTGTACCAAAAAGTCTAGCTCTTTTCCTACCACCCCCCAATCACCTGGAGGCGGAGGCTCGGGCGAGTTCAAGATTCAGCTCCACTGGGAACCCAGGGCCATGGCCCAGGAAGGCATTGATGCTGGAGCAGCAGTGGGCTTTACAAGGGGTTGCTGAAGACCATCCAGTCCGGGATGACCTAGCAAGTGGAATTCGAGAAGCTGCCAAAGCCTATCTTTGTGAGCTTGCATCCAGCTGGGGTGAGCCTGTGTATGATGAGTTGGTGGAGGCCCTTTGTGCTGAACACCAAAGCAGCCTAATTAAGGCTGGTGAGGACAGTTAACTAGGGAATTGCATAGACCTCTGTAAGATTGACAAGAGGCAACTCAGCTGTTGGTTGCAGTTGTGTGGTAGTTAAGGACTATAGCGGAGTCTCAGGCCAAGGATGTCGTCAAGGGGGAGTACTTCAAGTGCAAGAAACAAACAAATAGAAAACTTGGCTTTTGTTCCTCAGAAAAAAACACCAAAAAATCTGAAAACTTTTGCTCTAATACCACCACCCAGCAACAACATAACATGTTGATGCTAACATTTTGGAGTATTTCCTTTCAGATACAAAGATAGAGATAGAATGAATAGGAAGGTCATAGTAATTATCTGTTATTTCTGTTGTTTTACACAAAAGTTTGTTGGTCTCTGAAGACAATGGACCCCTGGATTTCCTTCCTTGCTGAGTACTGGGTGTGTGGGTTCTGGAAACCCAGGCCTTGAAACCAGCCCAACTAAGACATTTCCCTGGTTCCATGGCTCGCCTCAGTCACTCAGATCACCAAATGATGTGTGTTGCACACCATACTTTCTTTTTTTGCTTGTTTGTTTCATTAAGTAGTACCTGGTTCTCAATGCTAACATATTTATTTATTTATTTAACATCTTTATCGGAGTATAATTGTTTACAATGGTGTGTTAGTTTCTGCTTTATAACAAAGTGAGTCAGCTCTACATATACATATGTTCCCATATCTCTTCCCTCTTGCATCTCCCTCCCTCCCACCCTCCCTATCCCACCCCTCTAGGTGGTCACAAAGCACCGAGCTGATCTCCCTGTGCCATGCAGCTGCTTCCCACTAGCTATCCACCCTACGTTTGGTAGTGTATGTATGTCCATGCCACTCTCTCACTTCGTCCCAGCTTACCCTTCCCCCTCCCCGTGTCAAGTCCATTCTCTACGTCTGTGTATTTATTCCTGTCCTGCCCCTAGGTTCTTCATGACCATTTTCACAACCATACTTTCGAAGACTCTGTGCAGACTAGAAAGTCATGAAATAAGAACACATTTGTATTGGTGAACATTCAAACCTAATCTATGTTTCCAACCCATTTTTTAGTGAAATAATGAGGAGTTGAAATATGGGGCTAGGGGATGAGTGCCTTTGAAAATTTCACTCTGGCTTTGTCTACCACAGACCCTCTAAGCCAGGCACAGTTTCCACTTTAATTGAGAGAGAGGGGAGGTAGTTGAAATTGAGCAGGAGACATTCTTTCATTAATCTAGGGGAGTGGACAGCCTGTTAGGCAAACAGGAATGCTTGCAATCTCACATTCACTACTCTGGTCCCAAGAGGAGCTGGCATCCCGAATGAGGCAGTGGCTAGCTCTAAGGTACCTGGCCTTCAAATAGCTGATGATTTAGAAATCAGAATTCTTGTTAGGCCTTGGTAAATGGCCATCAGGGCCAACCTATTCAGATACAGGCTGGGATTCTGAGGACCCTGAGCCCCTACTCCCCAAAGAATTTGAGGATGTGGGCCTGACCCCCAGGCTTTCATGATCTGGATAAATGCTGTTTCTCTTACCACCTTTGTCCAAATCTTATTCATGATCCTGAAGGTATTAAGTTTGAAGTAGAAAGGCATGGTTTCAAGTCCTCATTTCTGTCACTTGTAATATATGTGAGACCTTGGCTGCTGCACTGAACCCCTCAGATCCTCAGTTTCCACATCTGTAAAATGAGGCTAATGATATTACTTCTCTCCTTGGTTTAGTGTGAGGATTCATTGATATAGCCTCCAGAAAGTTCCCTGGGCTCAGGGAATGCGTTCAATCAGTGAGAGCCAGAGTGGGGGATTCCCTCCCCCCACCCCCCGTACCTGAGAGACTCGGTCATTTCTTTAATCCGAAATTCACTTCTCTTTCATCTCTTCCCAAATCCTTGATGCTGATTTCATGTCTGGAGTCCAGCCTCTTTTGCTTCCTATTGGTCCAAACAGCTGCTAATAAACACGGTACATCTTTCTCACACCTGCGCCTAGGACCACATCAAGGGGCCTGCTGGCTCCACCGTTTGGCCCCTCCCAAGCTCATCCCTGACTCTCCCTGTCCCTTCCTTTCCATGGAGAAAGAACTTTCATTCACTTCTTCCACTTTGCCATTTCTCCTTAAACATCATTACTGGGACAACCTCCCAGTTTTCTATTCACTAAGCCATTTTTCTTCATTCAAATCCCACTCACTTCAAAAGCCTTGCTTAAAAAATAAAACCAGAAAAAAACTAGTAATCAAATTCAAGGGGTGGGGAGGAAAGTGTTCCTTTCACTGTCAATCAAAGCATAGTTACCCTGAAAAAAACAATCAACATTTTTTTTAAAAAGCTGATAGCCTGTGCTGGGAAGGGTGTGATGAAAAAACACTTTCACGTGGTCAGAGTGTATATTGGTTCAACCGTTTGGAAAGCGTTTGGGCAAGATTTATGGAACCATAAACATGTTCATACTCATTAACGCCATATTTCAATTTCTAGAAGATGACTTTAAGGAAATAGTAAGAAATTTGGGTGAAAAGGCATTATACTAATATATATTCATTGTAGTGTTAGTTACAATAGAGAAACATTGGAAACCACCTAAAGGGCTAACAACAAGAAAACTGTAAAATAAGTGACACTGGGCTTCCCTGGTGGCGCAGTGGTTGAGAGTCTGCCTGCCGATGCAGGGGACACGGGTTCGTGCCCCGTCCGGGAAGGTCCCACATGCCGCGGAGCAGCTGGGCCCGTGAGCCATGGCCGCTGGGCCTGCGCATCCAGAGCCTGTGCTCCGCAACGGGAGAGGTCACAACAGTGAGAGGCCCGCGTACCGCCAAAAAAAAATTAAAAAAATATAAGTGACACTGAATCCCCTAGGTGTACTCCACAGTTATTGAAATAATAACTATGAAGTATCTACCTAGAAAAGTTTTTAGTGTGAAAAGCAAGGTACAACAAAGTGTGTGTGTGTGTGTGTGTGTGTGTGTGTGTAGAAATAAATAGGGAAAGACTTTAAAATGTTTTTAAAGAACAGCAAAGTACTACCAGCGTCTGTGTTGAGGAGTTGTAATTATGAATAGGGAGGGATTTTCTTTTTCTCGACTTTTCAAAGGTTCTGTCATGTGGTTATATTACTGTTATAAATATATATAAAT
Source organism: Mesoplodon densirostris (assembly GCF_025265405.1). Taxonomy (NCBI): domain Eukaryota; kingdom Metazoa; phylum Chordata; class Mammalia; order Artiodactyla; family Ziphiidae; genus Mesoplodon; species Mesoplodon densirostris. Next base: position 20,738,209 of record NC_082681.1, read on the forward strand.
TATATGTTACTTTTATAAATATATATATATATCTGAAGCCTCCCTGGAATTAAGGAGTTCAGAACAAGAAGTTCCCTTCCCAAAGAAGGACCACCACAAACAGCCCTCTACCCTTGCCATGTTGGTGAAACCACCAAGAAACCAACCCCCCAAGGGACCCTATTTTGGGATCCACTAATCCCAAAGCTAGAGCCTCCAAGATGAGCCAGGTCTGTGCCCTTCCTCCATGGGAAACACTTGCTAAATCTTGGGCTTGCAATGAAACACCTGGAGGATCCGGAATGGGAGGCCGAGAGGAGCTCTGCTCTGGGGCTGTCCCTTCCCCGCCCCCCTCCCCATGCCTGGGGGAAGGGAATTCTAAGTGGAATCAGGAAAGAAAAAACTCTGACTCCAGGCTCTTAAGAGGCGGTGAATTGGGGAAAATACTTCCCAGGAAGAAAGTTTTAGTGGCCATTTGGAAAACTGAAAGAAGCAATTCAGGTGTGTGTGCTCCCGCAGTGATTGGGAATTAGGGCTTTCTCCAAGGCATGGACTGGATTTAGGAGACAAAGGAACAGGATTGGAGCCAGAGTGTTTTAGGGTTGGAAGGGACTTAAAGAGGAAGCCGGAAAGGAACTCAAGTTTCCTGAGTGCTGGCTACTATGTGCCAGACACTTTAAAAACAGTATCCCTTTAATCCTCAGGATAGCTCAGTCAGGAAGGTATTATGGTCCTTGGCTTTCCAGGGGAGAGAACTGAGGCTCAGAGAATATCTGTCCAAGGTTACACACCGGCCAGTGGCCGAGCCAGGAGGCAGACCTCCAGCTGTCTGACTCCAGAGCCGTGCCCTTTCCTCTAGGTCTAGGACAACCCCTTTCTTTTGAAGATGACAAACCTCAAAGTCAGGGAGGGGAAGTGATTATACCTTGTTGCAGAGCTCTTCAGAAAGAGGACAGGACTTGAAGCCCAGTCCTGTGATCCTCAGCCCAGTGCTCCTTCCACTTCCCCCCAGGGCTGTCGCCCACCTTTGCCTGGAGGCTTCTGCTCAATCTATTGCAGGAAGGGGACCCTTTCCAGGGCCCAGGAGTGGGCTCTTGTCTAACACTCGGAAACGAATTGTCCGAGGAGCCTCACGTGCTGACAAAGCAGGAGACTTTATTGGGAAGCGGCGCCCGGGGGAGAGCAGGAGGGTGAGGGAACCCAGGAGGACTGCTCTGCCGTGTGGCTCGCAGTCTCAGGTTTTATGGTGATGGGATTCATTTCCGGGTTGTCTCTGGCCAATCATTCTGACTCAGGGTCCTTTCTGGTGGTGCGTGCGACCACTCAGCCAAGATGGATTCCAGCAAGGAGGATTCTGGGAGGTTGGTAGGACATGTGGACTGGCATCTCCTCTCTCCTTTTGACCTTTCCCATATTCTTCTGGTTGGTGGTGGCTTGTTAGTTCCCTGTTCCTTAGCAGGACCTCCTGTCATAAACTAACTCATGCAAATTGTTATTGTCCTTGCCTGGCCAGGGCAGTCGGTTTCAGTCAGTGTTTCCCCTAACAAACCTGCTGCTTCTATCAAGTTCCCCTTTCTGGGGCAACTCCTGCTTGAGTGGGAAGTCCAGGTTGATGTCTCTCTGGGCTCTTTGCAATTTGGGACTTATTATTATTAACATCACTATTATTTTTATTTCATTTGATCGTTCGCTTCTGTATTTCCTCCCGGGCTGGGAGTATTTGTGGCAAAACATTATCTGTGAAGTAAAGAACATGTAACTGAATACAGAAAAGCTGTTCACCCTGGGGCTTTATGTTTGAAACCGAAGTCGGCACGACCATTGAGTGTATTATCTGGATGATATCTAATACCACCGCTTTAGAGTGTGAGAGTGAACCCTTTTCTTAAAAGAAAAAAATCAGAAAAGAATATTGACCTTCCTAATGTTTCCCAGCACAAAGAAATCCATCTACTGTAGATTCCAAGACAGACCAGACCAATATGTTGAAATGCTGGGCTCAGATTTCATTCCTGAAAATCTGGAACCTTATGCTGTATAAATAACATGATCTTTTCCTTCGTTCGAATCACAGGGGAAAACAACTGCTGGCAGATCTCAGACTTTGCCCTCCCCGCTAACTGTCCCCACAAATCCTAACTTGCTACCCACAAGTCATGATTCGCATATTTTCATTTGAAGAGTTTTGAAACATTCTGGAAATCATAGGGGGAAAGAGAATCAAATCCTCCTGAGACATACAGTAAGGGGAAAATTTTTTTTAAGAAAAAAAAACATAAAAAGAAATGTCTTGCATATATATGTGTATATTGAAATAGTTCATGGGGCTTCATAGTACATTTTCTAGCATTGCCTTGTCAGATAGAGAAGCATTGTTAGATCTGTCCTCATTTTCCAGAAGAACAAACTGGTGTGCAGAGAAGGCATGTGCCCAAAGCCATATAAGGAACTGGCTAACTTTGACTTCTGGTAACGTTCTCACTTCTCTGGGCCGATCAGAAGAGCTAAATACCATATTTTAGTCTTGGTAGAATAACTTTCTGACTAAACCCCTATCATTTCCTGGTAAAAGCTTTGATATTACCAAAGTGATTATTAGAAGTCATTATCATTCTAAACATGTTTACATGTCTTAGAGTAGTGTTACATTTGCTACTGTTTAAATTACAGCCAAACCCTCTGATAGAATTCTAGATTGTTCAAGTAGCAGAAGAGGTGAGGGCAGTGGTCATTCCTTATTATTCTCTATATTCCCAGAGTGCTTAGCACTGTGCCTTGCACCTTGGGTCATTCATATAAACCAGCTGAATGAATGGAAATTAGCCTATGGCCCATTCCTAGGCTGTTGCCTGTGGTACCTTTTCAGAGACAATGGAATGTACTGTACAGATAGAACTTGGTTGGAAGCTGAGTGACCTTGAGTGAGTGATTTCAATAAATATCTTGGGAGTAGAAGCAGGGTCTCTGACACTGTACTGTTTTTTTCCATGCAGACTTACCCCCCCCCCTAGTCCATTCTCACCAATATGCCTTCCAGTGTGTTCCCATTGTCATCAAGTCCAAACTCCCCATAGGGTCTTCTATGGCCTACCATGCCAACTCCAACACCCGGGTGTCCCCATCTCCTCCCCACCTCTGCCCTGGGCTAGAGCCAAATGCTGTTAGTCTCTGCTCCCCTGCCATCCAAGGCCAGACTCTTAGATGCCTCAATGCTTCTCCCTTGAACACCCAACTCTCCCCTATTCTTGGCGAGTGAACTTCTACTCATCCTTTATTTAGTTCTTGCGTCATCTCCAGGAATCTTCCCCTATTTCTGCATTCAGAGTGCAGCATTCCCTTTCCTGCGCTCACACAGCATCCTGTACGTCTATACGTAGCACGTGCAACACTGTGTTGAAACACATTGCTTAGATGTCTGTGTCCCTTGAGAAAATGTGATTTTTTTGAGGGTGGGGACCAGATCTTGCTCATTTCTGAGTCCATGGTGCCTAGCACAGAGCCTGGTCAGAGTAGCTTGGCCCATTTAATGATGTCTAAACTGCCCTGAGGAGTTTTAATGGGTGAGACCACAGCAAGAGTGCAGTAAGGGTGTTCTCTCTTAGTTGGGGGAGAAGTCAGAGGGAAAGTCTAGCATTTCTGGGGCCTCCCAATCTCCTTATAAGGAGGAGTTTTACTTCCTGGAGCATTAGGATAATAGTCAAACGTCACTGTTGCCTGGCTTCGCCCCACTTGCCACCCCTCCACTCTATTTCCACTCTGTCGCACAACTCCACTCCCCACTATAAAGTTTGGTTTTCTTTTTTCCTGAACCTGGGCCATAGCAGTGAAATCCTGGAATCCTAACCACTAGGCCACCAGGAAACTCCCTAAGGCCTGGTTTTCTGTGAGTAAGATGCAGGGGCAATAACTAACTTTAAAATCTGATCAGATATTTCAAGATCTACCAGGAGACCTCACCCATCCTGCCAAACAGCAGCCTCTCAGATGGACTGGTTGTCTTATAGAATGATGGGGGAAACTGGGTCTTTCCATGAGTCAAGGTCAGTTACTACCTTAAAAGTGGTAAGATCATGCTTTCAGGAAATAGGGTTTTATTACTTTCCATCATGTAATAACAGTAAGAAAGTGTTGCCCAAAGAGATTGGGTTCACCTCTTTGAATGAATGTAAGGAAATAAAGTGAAACAATCAGGTTACTATAAGCAAAGGATTCCAAGTGGGTGCTCTAAAGACATTTGGTCTCTTTAGTAGGGCTAGTGTATGATTAACACACATTTAATATGATTTTGACTTGCAGATCTCTTTTCATAGATGTTCCAAAGCAGCAGTATCCAGTAGAACTTTCTGAGATGATGGATATATTCTATATTTGCATTGTCCAATATGATAGTCACTAGCACAAAAATAAATAAATAAATTTAATTTAATTTAAAAATTTTTAATTTTTCTTTATATGTATAACTGATTCACTTTGCTGTACAGCAGAAACTAACACAACATTGCAAATCAACTATGCTCCAATAAAAAAAATTTAAATAAAAAATAATTTTCTTAATTCCAATGAACTTCTTTTTAAATAGCTATAGTTACCTAGCGGTTAGCATATTGGACAGTACAATTCCAAAGTAAATCTCAGTCCAATGAAGGCCCCAATCACCTTGCCACCTATAGATCAAGATCAGTTTGTCTCTGGCAAACTTTCTTTTAACAAAGCAATTATTATTATTATTATTTTTTGGCCACACCACACAGCTTATGGGATCTTAGTTCCCTGACCAGGGATTGAACCCGGGCCCCAGCAGTGAAAGCGCCAAGTCCTAACCACAGGACCACCAGGGAATTCCTGCAACAAAGCAATTTTTAGAAAAATTACTATAAACACTTTCCTGAAAAGGGAAAAAAAAATCATTATTCCTAATCTTAGGATTTTTACAACTACTGATACATTTTGGTACATATTTTTCCCATTTTGCCCAGCTTGCTCATTAGGACCTTGGGCCTTTTGGCAGTCAGAAGGCCTTTGCAGGGCAACAATAGCCATGTGCTCTTCAGTGGACCCCAGGGACCCCAGGGTCAGCCATGGCTGGTTACCCATAGCCTCACATGAGTGCTTCCGGAGGGGTGAGCAGAGGTGCTGAGGCTGTTCACTGTGGAAGCAGCAACCATCATGGCATCCCAGTTTTGACTCCCCAGGTGGCAAGGTCTTCTGTGTGTTCCAGACTCATGTTCTGTCCTACCTTTTAACTTCTAGAAACTCTCCTCCAGAGGTAAATTCTGGAATACTGGAGCTGGAAAGATCCCTAGCAATGAGCTAGTCCAACCTGCTTAGAATGTAGATGAAGAGCGACACAGGGCCAGAGACTGAAGGAGATTGGATCCCTGACTCTTGACTCCCAGTCCAGTGCTCCCTTCCCCTCAATCACCAGTCTTTTCAGCAGCTTCCCAAGTCCAGTGACCAGGGCTTCCTCCTCCTCCTGGTACTGTCATACCACAGCTGCTGAGAGGGACCGAGGCAGGAGAGGGACCGAATGTGATACACTTCTCCTCTCCCAGATCTTCTCTGTTTCATTTGCTCAGCAAAGTAGGAGCAAGTGCCCATTACTACATCTGGCTTCTGTCCTTTGGGAAGCCCCAGATAGCGAGGCTACCATTGCCTCTCCTCCATGCCTGCCACCATTGTGAAATAAGGTCCTGGTCGCCTGTTCCCACCATCCCCTTCTCTCCGGGCCTTCTCAGAATGGCCTGGTTGAAACCTGAGCCCGGTTCTTTCCCACACAGGAAAGAAAGGTTCCCACAGTGGAGGCCACCTCTTTAAAGGCTCCCATGGCACACAGGAGGGAGGCCACATTCCTCTAAGGAGGCAATCCTGGCCCCAGGTTGGGGAATTTGCCCACATGCTCCAGCCTGTTAGGGGGAAGCCCTCCAGCTAGGGTACACATTCACGACTCGCTCTACGCCCTCTTAGTTCCTCTAAGAGCCCTGGCCATCACGGGGTCTCCATAACTTGGAAGTCGGGACCCTATTGCTACTTTCCAAATCCCCTAGCCCCATTTGCTCCCAGTAAATTTAAACAACTGCATGAGTGCGTCTAAACTCCCCTTTGTGCTATAATTAGGCTGGAACAAGGCTCACCCCAGGACAGAAATACTGTATGCAGCGGGTTATAGCCTGCCGCTGGTCCCCACAGTAGGGAAGGAGCGACCTTTTGAATAGGAGGATTAACACATTAGCACATAGATTCCTGCTTCCGGGGAGGGTTGAATTCTAGGATAAGAGCTCCAGCTTGTAGAAAGGGGGGAGGGGAAGGAGGAAGCCGGCACACTAAAGACTGTGTGTTCCCGGGGTACCTGGGGAGTCGACACAGGAAGAGACCCACAGGACCAATCAGAGGTGCAGAGCCACTCCAGACCGTCCCCGGTTCAGGGTTGCGCCAGAGACTGCAGAAACCCAGGAAGGAAAAGCCTCTCCTGCCATCGCCTCTTTATTCTTCCCTGTCAGGTAGTGTTGGCGCAGCTGGCAGGCTGCAGCAAAGCCCAGGAAACAGGAGCACTGAAGCCAGCCTCACAGTAGTACCCGGAGAGGCAGCTGCGTGGCCTTGGGCAGGTGCCGGCACTTCTCCGGGCCTCTGTTTCTTCATGCTCACAATAGGGGATATTAACATTCATCTCAGGAGGTTGTTAGGAAGATTACATGACATAACATAAGAAAGCACCTAGAAATGAATAAGTAACACCTAGCAGGCCCTCAACAAATGATGAGGCCTCACGCTCCAACATCCTCTCTGCCACCCACGTTGGCAAGAATTTCCTCAGCAGATTCCCCACTGATTCTTGTCTTTGACTCTGTCTCCAGCTATGCCCCAAGACAGTTGTCCCATGACTGTCCCCTCTCCTTGCCCATTTAGTATAGGGGGCAGAGTAGGAGTGATTGTGGCCACCCTCCTAGTTCTCCTTCAAAGGGCTCAGCCCTGGAACACGGTTGGCCCAAGCTGGTGATCAGCTCCGCCCTGCTACTCTTCACAGGAACTCATGGAAAGGAAGCTCTGGATGTCCTCAAGGGCCAGAAGGGAGGTGATGGTGCCTGGGAGGGGACCCTTAGGGTCTCTGTAACCACTCATGAAAATGCATTGAAGTGGGCTCCGAGACAGCAACAGAGGAAGTCAACAATCAAGGGGCGAGGTGACAGGTTCATTTAAAAGAGAGCAAGAGAAGTTGGGACATAACCAGCTTTCGACCCCCCCCAAGAAAGATGAAAAAGAAGAGGAAAAAACTTAAAAAAAAACAACCTGAAAAACTTTTAAAAACCAAAGAGAACCTGACAATAATAAACTCTTTCTCAAATCTAACAAAAACAGCCAAGAAACTCAGGGAAATGTCTGGGTTGTTGAGTCCCTAAAATAATGAAAAGCTTTTCTTTACCTCTAGGGTAAGATTTGAAGGGGGCAGGGAGGGAGACGCAGGAGGGAAGAGAAATGGGAACATGTGTATATGTATAACTGATTCACTTTGTTATAAAGCAGAAACTAACACACCATTGTAAAGCAATTATACTCCAATAAACATGTTAAAGAAAAAAAAGATTTGAAGGGGGCAGAAGATGTTTCACACCCCAAACCTGCTGGACAACTACAACTCTGCAGCTTAGATACGAGGCAGGGTGCAAAGCAACATGAAGGTTGGCAGTGAAGCGCCCCTTGCCCTGCAACAGATTTGCCTTCCCCAGAACAGCACAGGGCCAGTTCATTTTCATGGCTTCTGCTTGCCCTGTTTAGTTGAAGATTGACAGATGAGGCCAGAAGACAACTCACTGAACGTCTATAAGTCTCAGTTTCCTCATCTGTAAACTGGGGGTGGGTGACAATACCTGACCTGCCTTCACCCCAGTGGGACACTGGCATCTGAGTTTTCATTTGAGATCTTAACATTCATTGAGCGCACATGTTCCTGGGGTGTGCTGAGTCTTTGCTCCTTTGAGTCCAAGAAATGAAATCCTTTGTAAATTATAAATTAATACCCACCCCCCAAATTATTATTATTGAAAGTAGCACTCCAAATTCTTGAATGCTTTCTTTAAAATGAATGTTCATTTAAGGGCTGAATACACTTAAAACTTAGATGGAACTCAAGATACAGGCTCTAGGACTTCCCTGGTGGCGCAATGGTTAAGAATCTGCCTGCCAATGCAGGGGACACGGGTTCGAGCCCTGGTCCAGGAAGATCCTACATGCCGCAGACCAACTAAGCCGGTGCGCCACAACTACTGAGCCTGCGCTCTAGAGCCCGTGAGCCACAACTACTGAGCCCGCATGCCACAGCTATGGAAGCCCAAGTACCTAGAGTCCCTGCTCCGCAGCAAGAGAAGCCACCGCAATGAGAAGGCCACGCACCACAACGAAGAGTAGCCCCCACTCACTGCAATTAGAGAAAGCCCACGTGCAGCAACAAAGACCCAACACAGCCAAAAAATTAATTAATTAATTAGTTAAGTTTAAAAAAATTAAAAGAAGGCTACACAGAGCCTAAAGGGTGTCTTAGGGCCTGATTGTCATCTTGTTCTGTCTAGCAGAGCTAATATTAAAAAAATATATATATAGGCTCTAAATCTGCCTCTCCAAGTGCACCTCTCCAGGTTGAGTCTATCAGGCCTGAATGGCTGAATTCTGCTTTGTGAACAGCCACTCTTTCAGAGAATGATGATTTGTGTAGGGTCAAAGGTCAAGAATGCTAACTTCATGTTTTTACTCTTAGAGTACCTTTAGGGGACTGGCAAACTACTGAAAAATGGTTTGGAGTTTGTAAACGTCTTGTATTTACTTGCCAAGTTTGCTTGCTGGCAGCTCTTCCTTGGGGCAGAAGAATGTACTTGCCTTGGAGAGTGACTAAACAGGTGGGATGTTACAGCCAGAGGGCCTGCCTGGCACCCAGGAAGCCCAATAACAGAAGGAAGGCCCAACACCTGGAGTGCCCAACTCCCCGAGGGTCAAAGCGGAGCATCTCAACTCACCCCAGGAAGTACTTGGTCTGGAGCCACGTCCCCTCCAGGAGACAGGCTTGGGGGACCCCACTTAGATTTCTAAGGGAAGAAATCCCCATTGTACCAGCTGGCATTGGCATTGGCCCTGGACCTAACAGCCACCAAGGTCAGGATGCTAGGATCTCATATTTAGTCACTTTGAATTATGGGTGGTTAGGGCTTTGGTTTTGCAAATTTGGGCAGAGAAGCAGGATTCATGGTTAGGAGGGCTAAATCAGAAACTTAAACACTTACCCACATGGAGAACTCATTACCTTAGCAGGCAACCCATCTAGATTTTAACAGCTCTAGTGTGTTAGAAGTCTCTTCCTTATATAGCATTGAAACCTTTATCCTTGTAATTTCCACCCTTTGTTCCCAGTTTCTCCCTCAGAAACCACATGGATTAAACCTGCTCTCTTCCCACCAAGAGACCTTAGGAACATTGTTCCTAGACTCTCAGATTTGGCTGGGCATTGGCTATAGTGATACGCAGTTGGTTAGATAGATGCCTTTCCATCCTTATGATTCTTTGTGGGAAGGAAATTGCTCCTAAAGGGAGACATGACAGTTCCTAAGTCACATAGTATCTCAGTGGTTCCACTAGGAATCCTTCCTGACTCCAGGTATGCTCTCCTTTGCCCTCTCTCCCAAGAACAAAAAGGCTCCCCTGAATTTCTGTTATCAACCAGAATGTTGTGCTTTGGCTAATACGATCAATAACTCCTTAGCCAACAGAAGCAAACATCACACAAAACCCTTTACTGTGGTGGGAGTAGTAGCAACCAGAAATGTTTACAGTATTAAATATACCTTAAAAGGCCAGGCTGGGCTTCCCTGGTGGCGCAGCGGTTGAGAGTCCACCTGCCGATGCAGGGGACATGGGTTCGTGCCCCGGTCCGGGAGGATCCCACATGCCGTGGAGCGGCTGGGCCTGTGAGCCATGGCCACTGAGCCTGCGCATCCGGAGCCTGTGCTCCGCAACGGGAGAGGCCACAACAGTGAGAGGCCTGCGTACTGCAAAAAAAAAAAAAAAAAAAAAAAAAAAAAAAGTCAGGCTTTTCAAAATTGACATCCCCATCCTCCCACCCCCACCTCCCCTTCCCCACTCTCCCTTTGGCTTCTAGCACTTTTAATAGGCAATTTGGGGGGACTTCCTTGGTAGCCAGTGGTTAAGAATCCGCCTGCCAATGCAGGGGACACGGGTTCGAGCCCTGGTCCGGGAAGATCCCACATGCGACAGAGCAGCTAAGCCCGTGCTGCACAACTACTGAGTCTGCGCTCTAGAGCCTGTGTGCCACAACTACTGAAGCCCGCATGCCTAGAGCCCGTGCTCCACAACAAGAGAAGCCAGCGCAATGAGAAGCCTGCACACCGCACCGAAGAGTAGCCCCCGCTCACAGCAACTAGAGAAAGCTCGCACGCAGCAACGGAGACCCAACACAGCCAAAAGTAAATAAATAAATAAATTTATTATTTTTTTAAATGGGCAATTTGGGGACTTCCCTGGTGGTCCAGTGGTTAAGACCCTGCACTTCCACTGTAGGGGGTGCAGGTTCGATCCCCGGTTGGGGAACTAAGATTCTGCATGCCGTGCGGCGCAGCCAAAATTTTTTAAAAAATAAATAAAATTTAATTAAAACAAAACAGGCAGTTTGCTGTCAGAGACTCAATTCCACAGAAGGTAGTCTGGGCCTATGTTGGAGAGGTAATTATATCCAATCTCCTGAAGGAGATGACTGAGCCATCGCCCTGTGCCACCTTCCCACACCCCCATCTGCTCACAGGCAGGCTTTCTGGACCGAACTGCCCTTGGCAAGCTTGCACTTTGTGGTTTCTTTTGCACTGTCTGAGCCAGCCAGCCAGCCGGCCAGGGTCACCAGTTAATGCCACTTAACACTACTTAAGCTGGGCTTCTAACTAGCCTGTTGACCAAGTCCCCAAGGTCAGACAGTCAGCAACTTCTATTGATCCTCTGCCCTTTGCTGAGTACTGTTCTAGTTGCCTGGAGAGGGAGAGGGAAACAAAAGAAATAAAAGCCAGGGCCCTTGTCTTCGATGGGTTTACAGGCCCAATTAGTGACTCTCCTGAGAAAAGACTTAAGGACACTTAGAAAACAACACACAAGTGGGTATAATAGGGAGGGGAGTGAGCCAAGGGGAGATTCTAAGTTCCTTGAGGGAAGGGCTCTGCCTTTGTGTCCCCCCAGGAAGGACCTCTCCACTTCCTCATTAACCTTTTGTTTGGAGCAATTAAACAGACCGCGAGGCTGGCCGGCCTCCCTTTCTCTGGTCTCAGTCTCAGTGATCAAGTTGACAACTCTGGGGACTTCATTGGCTTCAGATGGGGGTATTTCAATATCTTGCTGAGATGGCTGAATAGGCCTTTGATGTCAAGTATATCCATTCGGATCTCAGCATTCCATCAAGGAGAGGAATGATAAAGCTTTCCTCTGGAGTGTCTTCCCCTACTGTCTCCTGCTTTATAATAATAAAAGCAGCTGCTAATAACCGAATACCTACCCTATGCCAGACACTTGACATATGTTATTTCATTTAATACAATAGAAAGGATTATTATTAAGTTAAATGAAAACAGTACTATCAGTATTTTATTTGTTCAGAAACATTAATCTGCAAAAACAAGAAGGCCTGGGTCCAACCTGCAGTTCTTCTGCAAGATGGTGAAAAATAAATCTGAAGAGGACACAGGAAAAAAACACCAAAGGAATAAAAAGTTCTGAACATACAGATGAGATCCAACTATAAAACACACCATCACAGCCACATCTTCCCACAGCAAAATGCTGGCGAAAACTCTAGGAAGTGTTACATTGATGAAAGTAATATTTAGATCAACAGAAATTGACATAGATCATGTTTTTTGAAATGGATTGAAAAAATCGATATGGCACATTGACGTAAAACATGAAGGGAGCTAATATTTGTCATCGGTATATTGTGTTCAAGCTTCACAACCACTCTTTGAGGAATGCCCTATTCTTATTCCCATTTTTCAGATGAGGAAACTGAAGATTAGAAAGAGTAAATATCTTTCCTGAGATCACATATGAGCAAAACGGCAGAGCAAGGCTTCAGACACAAGTTTACCTAATTCCAAATCTAGGATTCTTCCCTCTACATCATGTTGCCCTCTATCAGTGAATGAGTTAACCCAGACAATGAGACAACAGAGGAAAAAACTCGGTTACATCCATCCAGCCCCAGGCAAAGTGCTGAGCTGCCCTCTACCTCCCTGTGGACCTGAGGAAGAGCCCCCAGCCCTGAACTGCAGTCAGAGGGATTGCCCATCTCTGAGCCTCACCCCACTGAAAGGCAAGTGATTGATTGTCCAGGCTTGGGCGGCGCTGAAAAGGCAGCCTTGTCCCAGGAAAGACGCCCGGGCTCACTGGGGCCTCAGTGTGGGCCAGGCCCGCCCTTCCTCCAGTCCCTGTGCCCCCTGCAGCCACTACCACTAGCCACAAACAAGGGCAAGGAGGCCCACTCCTCCCTGTTGGGTCTGGCAAGCACTTCCTGCCTGTCAGGCTGGTTCATCTCTGTGCCAGGTGCCCAGCTGGGCTGGTGGCCTCTCTCTGGACACCTGTAGCCACCTGTGTGGGTGGTCTGGTCCCGGACCAGGGCCCTGGGGAACAGGCAGCCTTCCTGGGACGGAATGGATGGATATGAGCCCAGGAGGCAGCTACGCAGGATGGTGTGGCCAGGACAGCGGGGCACCGTCTATATTGTTCCCCCTTATGCATAATGGGTCATAATTATAATACTTGGAACGCATGTGGGACCTGCTTTCCAGAAGCACAAAGCCCAATAGAGTACTTCAGTTTCCCAGTCAGTCTCTCACACACAGAGGCACGCACACACACTTTAAAGAGCAGGCCAAAAAGTGTTATAAATAAAATTCTAGAACATGAGCGGGAGGAATAACCAGGAAAATTTCACTGTAAGCGATGAAAATGCACCAACTCCTTGTAGGATGGCTTTGCTCCAGCAGCCCACAATTGTGCTGTTAATCAGAAAGCAGGCGAGATCTATATTGTTGCTTTGCTCAGGCTTTTTCTCCTTCTCCTTGTCAATACACGTTAGAGACGGTGTAAATACCATTGGTTTTCAGGGTAAAGCTAGCAGTAAGAGAAAGAAGACAGTCCTCATTGGTACAGTGACAGAACATAACCCTATGGGTTTCACTGACTTTGCAGAGCATCCTTTCCTCCCAGCCGCTCCGGGCTCCAGGCTGCCAGCCCCACGGGTTTAGCTCACTTGCTCCACTCTTCCCCCAGGCGCCAACGTCCTCCACACTCCTTTCTCTGCCCATCCCCAGAGGTTCCTCATCCTCTAGGCCTTTGTTCAAGGTATTCTCTTCATCTGACACACTCTCCGCCTTCCTCCTACCTCTTTGGGGTCTCTCTGGTGTGGATAACACCCCTTGCCTGGACCCAGTCCCAGAAGGCCCAGCCATCTGACCCCTCCTCTGACCATGAGGACCACTGGCTATCTGGATCTAACACACGCTGCCTGCTTTGTGAGTTAACAGTTCGGTCCCCACTAAAAGTGGATGCGCCCGCAGGCCAGGCCGGGGCTGTGGCTTATTCCCTCTTCATAATACGTCCTTGATACGTGACTTTTTCCAAAACTTGAAAAGCAAAGGAGTTGTCCAGGGTATGGTCCCTATTTTGATGGCTTTCGTCAAAACGTAATTTACTCAGTGGCTGCGTACATGATTCATAACTGTCGTGACAATTCCTCTATCACTTCATTCTTCTCTTATTCGCACAACCTCTCCTCTCCCCCACCCCGGCCTTTGGCTCAGTGTTTGTGATGGGCCAATAATTCACATTTTTCAGGCCAAGGTAGTATTTTCAAAAATAACACAGGAGCCAACTCCATAGCGCTAGAACTTCTTTCAGTTCTTATATTGTACAAGCCCAGGAAATACACACGGAGGTTGCTAGGAAGTAGAGAGATTTTTTTCTTTGGGCCTCCACAAATTAGAAATAAAAGAACCCATGGGAAAAGACGGGTTCTGCAAGGCTCAGAAGAGCTCTTAGAGAATCTGCTAAATAATATTTTTGTCTGCTGTTTGTAAATGTGACTCACTTTGAAACCATCTGTCATGCAGTCCTTTGGAGAGAGCTGAGAAGTATTTAAATCTGTGAAAATGAGTATATTTTGGTATATACCAAAGCAGTGTTTTAATGGGCCCCTGCTGCACGTTGTCCAGTGCATTCTTTGAAATGTGAATTTATCCAATTGTCAAGTAACATTTACAATGGAGTTGAAAGAAGGGACTGGGCAAGGAATGGTGAGGCCACGGTGCAGTCTGTAGCTGTGTTTCTTCACGGAATGGGCAGAGAGGCTGCAATGCAGGTGGGAGAGCCATGTTTCCTCAGGGGTCTGGGGTGGAGTTAGAGATTTTGCTGCTCTTCCTGCCGTTTAGGGAAGCAGCCTTCCCCAGGTTGGGGGAGGACTCTAGCCAGCTGCTCCTCATTTCCTAGTAAAGGGCTAGCTTTGTGCAGGCAGAATTGGGCATGATGACAGCTTAGCACTTCAACCTTTATAACATTTCTGTTTTCACTGCTGTTTAAATTACTGGCAGGAGCAGCAGCAGCTGCGGTAAAAAATTTGAAAATCATCAAAAAGGGCTTCTTCATGTAGAGTGGTGAATGTAGATGCAGAGAAAAACTCCTTTCTCCCAACACCCCAAAGACTAATTCCTGGTGTTTCACATGTGCGGTGGTGGGTCACCAATTGTCTCGGGGGGACATGCCTTGTTTGCCAAGTAAAATTGTAAATTTCTTGAGGGTCAGGATCTTGTCTGGGGCAAAAATCAAGCATCAGACCTGGAAGGAACTCCAGAGCCCAAATATCAGAGATGAGAAAATTGAAGTCAAGAAAGTGGGAAGTGGCAAAGTTAGGACTCATCAGAGGCCTTCAGATTCATGGCCCAATGGCTTCTTTCTATACCATTCTCCAAAATCTGCCAAATACAGACTACTCAACTACTGTGCCACAGAGGACAGCAGGCTAGAAACTTCTTTTATAATACCTGGACACAATCCATGATAAAGAAAGTATGTCAATACCCAAAAGAATTGGAAACTGGTACTCAAATACATGTACATGCATGTTCATAGCAGAGGATGAATGGATTAACAAATTGCCGTATATATACACAATGAATATACTTATAATGATTTCTTTATGCATCTCCTAGGTTATTTCCTTAGGATAAATTCCTGGGCATGCAAAAAATGGAAACAACCCAAATCAACTGATAAATGGATAAACAAAATGTGTATATTCATATAATGGAATATTATCCAGCCATAAAAAGGAATGAAGTACTGATACATGCTATAGTATGCATGAACCTCAAAAAAATTATGCCAAATGAAATGAGCCAGACAAAAGGACCAATATTGTATGATCCCACTTATATGAAATGTCCAGAATAGGAAGGTTAATAGAGAGAGGAACGGGGAAAGGAGGAGTTATTACTTAATGGGTGTAGAGTTTCTTTTTGGGGTGATGAAAAGGTTTGGACATAATTAGAGGTGGTCGTTGTACAACCCTGTGAATGTACCAAATGCCATGCAATTGTTCACTTTAAGATGGTTAATTTTATGTTATGTGAATTCCAAGTCAATTAAAAAAAAAAAGAAGGAAAAACAGCATGTCAGCATCTTAGCTCATAGGGCTAGGCCGTATCTGACTGCTGGCTGCCCCAGCATCCCACATGGTCTCACTGGGACACAAAGAGTGTTATAAGACCAGCCTGGCAGACAAGAGCAGGGCTTTAGTATCAGAATCAGGCACAGTTCTCAGCTCTGCTACTGGTCATCTGGGTGCCCTCGGGCAAGTGATTTAATCTCCCTGAGCCTCAGTTTCCTCAGTTTCCTGTAAAATGGGGATTCAGACCCTACCTCACGGAGTTGCCACAAAGATTAAATAACATATAGCAGGTGCTCAAAAGGTGGTAAATAATATTTTTAGGGAAGGTGTATAGATGAGAAGAAATCAATAAATAGTAGCTGTTATCAAGGGTAGGGCAGCAACCTCTTCCACCAGCCTGAAAGAAACAACAAAGGAGCCAAATGAGTACTGGACCTTAAAAGTGCAACATCTAACAGTATTCAGCTCAGGGGATGTGACTGTCACACCCTATTACCTTGAAGCAGTTGGACAGCCAGGAACTCAGGTTCTCCTGCCTATTAAAGATAGACTATGCTCCTCAATAGAATTTGTAGCTTGTACTCTTTTATTTTATTTTATTTTGTTTTGGCTGCATTGGGCCTTAGTTGCAGCATGCAGGATCTTCGTTGAGGCACGTGGGATCTTTCGTTGCGGCTCGCAGGCTTCTATCTAGTTGTGGCGTGAGGGTTTTATCTTCTCTAGTTGTGACATGCGGGTTTTCTCTTCTCTAGTTGTGGCGCACAGGCTCCAGGGTGCATGGGCTTTGTAGCTGTGGCGCGTGGGCTCTGTAGTTGTGGCGCGCGGGTTCCAGAGTTAGTCCCTGACTAGGGATCCAACCCACATCCCCTGCATTGGAATGCGGATTCTTTACCACTGGACCACCAGGGAAGTCTCCCTGTAGCTTGTACTGTTGACTTTCTCCCTAGTTTCCAACCAAGTTCTCACTTATGTAGTTTCTACCTGGTTTTCCACTTTCAGCTCTATAGTTGGTAATGCCGCCATTTCAGCCCTGGGATGCTTGTGTCTGTACAGTCACTTATTCTTCATCCTCAGATCTCCCTCCAGGACTTGGTTCATTCATGTTTCCAGCTTGTCAGCTTCTGAGCATCCTAGGCAGGCCTTGCCTGGACAACTCAGCGTTGCATTCTAATCATCACCCACACCCATGCCCACCTGAGAGCCCTGAGGTGCGAGATTTCCAGAGTAGCTGCTTGGTAAATGCTTGAGAATAATGCAAGAAGAAAGAAGACTTCTGTTTAAGTGAGCCAAGGTATAATGTAACTAACAGACTGGGAGCATTAGGGAGGAAAGAAAAAAGCAAGTAAGGAAAATGAGAGCTTCTCTTCACCAGGACAGTGATGCTCACTTTAAAAATATATGTTTATTCAAACTTACCAAACAGGAAAGGGGGGGAAGGGATAAATTAGGAGTTTGGGATTAGCGGATACAAACTACTATATATAAAATAGATAACCAGCAAGGACCTACTGTATAGCACAGGGAACTTTATTCAATATCCTGTAATAACCTGTAATGGAAAAGAATCTGAAAAAGAGTATATATATATATATATGTGTATATATATATATATATATATATATATATACACACACACATATATATGTATAACTGAATCACTTTGCTGTATACCTGAAACTAACACATTGTGAATTAACTACACTTCAATAAATATATATATGTTTATTGTTTTCGAGACTGTAAAAATCACAAGTTTTTACTGTAAAATACAGAAAAGTTTCCAAATTTTATGTGTACACACACACACACACACACACACATACACACACACCCTTCAACCCTTCCACTGAAAAAAATTATAGTTGTGGTTTCTTGTATTCCCTTCTTTTGTATAGCATACATACATTAAAGTGCATGAATCTGCAATGTATAGACTGATGAATTTTTACATACGTACACACTCATATAATCACCACGAGGTGGTTACAAGATATAGAACATTCTAACACCCCAGAAGGTTTTCTTGAATTCCTTTTTTCATAAATATTGTCTAACACCAGCAAATTTTAAAAATCATATCATTTGTACATATTTATTAAAGGTGGACAACGTGACACGAATCTATACTTCAAAGGAAATAAAGTTAGAAGTCAGAGACATGAGAGCATTTAAATCGGAAATTTGACTTAGGAAAACAAATTTCTCTTGATGCATTTTGTGGCTGCCTCCTTACCTTGCCCCTGAGAAGTCAGGGCAGAGCAGGCAGGGTTCTCTTCGAGGTGGTGGAAGTGGAAGAGTGGGGAAGAGCCTCTTTCTCATTTCTGCCAACTTGTGTGCATCCTGCCCCTTCCGCCCAAGCCACGTGCATGCTGTGTACTTGGAAAATTAAGAAAATGGCAGTTTGAATGCTGGAAAGTCAGTCTGGGTAAGGGAAACTCGTGTATGTCAGCAGAGAGGGACATGGGCAAGGCCAAACCCCTGTGCTGCGTGTGCAGCCTGGATTCCGCGAGAGGCTCGGAATGTGTGTCCAGGTTTAATGGTTTCCTTGCTCATTTGAATGTGTTATTGTTCCAGCGGCAGCAAGAGCAGCCGTTCTGTAGACATTACCCATCACTGGTTAGAAAATGACAATGTCAAACTATGTCTGACCCTGACTCCCTTCAGCTCTTTTTATCTGTGGTATCTCTTTGGAATAAAAAGGCCTGCTCCCTGCTGGGTCTTCTTAAAAATGCACATTGTCTCTTCACATAAAAGCAGGGATGATGGTGCTAGGGAAAAAGAAGAAAAAGAAGAGGAGGAGGAGATGGGGGGTGGGGGGCAGGGGGCAGGGGGGGGAATAAATAAATAAAAGAAAAGGCATTCATTCAGACTTCTTAGGTTTGAAGTGCAAGTCCAAAAACCTGTTGGGCTAAATTGGCACTTCATTAAGAATTTCCTTTAAAATATTCTGGTGCTTTCTAAAGGGGGCTTGGTTCCGTGGTAGCTCAGTATCCTGATGCTCACAGAGGAACTGGTTTCAGAATGTTCAGGGCCAGTATTGGGGAGGGTGCCCTTCAGCTTCTTGGAGCCCTGCAAGTGTGAAGCTGCCACCAGACGGCTTGTCTGTTTTTCTATACAAAGCAGAGAACAAATATAAAATGCACTAGGCAGTGCCACGTGTCCCTGGGTGTCCTTTGCCACCTTGAGCCACAGTGTGCCCGATACCTAGGAGCCTGTGTTCTCAGGTAAAATCCTGAGCAGAAGCAGCCAGGTTGGACAAACACCATTAATATGGCCACTGTTCTAGTCAGAACCCATGTTTTGCCTCTGACAGTCTTTCCCTGGCTTGAAATTTCAAACAAAAAAGGAAAGGTCAGGTTTGAGGTGGACTGACTAGACAAATGCCAAGGTCCCTTCCAGATCTCATATTCTAGTAGCCTCTACTCAGACCATGCTTGGTTTCCTGCCTCCATGCTACCTTTTTGCCTGTGCGATTTTCTCATCAGCTAGGCAAGATGGGGAAGAGTTACATAAACAATTTTGAAATATGAATGTTCCAGAAGCGCCTTCCCAATCTAAATGCCAAACACTTAGTACTTTTATTTAATCAGAAGGATATGAAGAAATAATTTTCTTTTCATCAATGAACCATTTATGTCCACTGGGTAAATTACAGAAGGAACTCTCTCCCAATTATATTGAAACACACATTTTATATCTAAAGCTGTAGGGCAAATTACAGTCAACAGCTAGAGTTTTGCCATCACATGGAAGTGTACCCACTGAAAAGTGGGTTTTCTTTTCCCATTAATTAGAAATCCTCTCTATAAATCAGACTATAAATAAGAGCTTAGGTGTACAGAAGACCAAGACCAGAGACAAAAGATCTCTTCCCATACCACCTTTGGTTTTTGTTCTCCTACAAGCATGAGACATGAGTCGGAATTTTTACAAACTACATACTTCATGAAACTTTTGCCCCAGTAATAAAGTATGAGAAAATATCCATACCAGTAGATATGTGATTATTGCATAAAAATGTCCACGTTACTCTCTGGGCCTCAGTTATCTCATCAGGAAAATGGGGATAATAAGAAACACCTTCCCTGTAGTGACAGAGCCATATTGTATGAAAGTAACTCAGATCCCTCTCTGCTCTACAACTTGGATAATTCAATGCTAATTATGGACCAATACAGAGGTAATTCATGTATCCCAATACTAAATTATCAGACCAATTTATTATCCCGCTAAATAGCATTTAATGCTGACAGGGCTGGATCTGCACCAACTGTGAAGTAGATGGAATTTATAATAACCATAATAACAATAGTATTGGCTCATGTTGATTGAGCCCCAAATTTTAGGCTCCATGAGAGAAGAGACATTGTTTTATTCATGAATATATTCCCAAAGCCTGAAAGAGTATTGATCTTCTAAATATGTGTTGAATGAAGGAATGAGTGAATGTATAAATAAATGGATGCTTTGTACCAGGCTGTATGGTAAGTGCTTTCCGATTATTTCAATGAATAGATATTTTCTCCTCCATGCTTGGTGCTGAGGGCACATAAAGGAATTTGACATGCTCCAGGCCAAGAGGAATGCTTTTCATATGTTTTCTCTTGTAATCTTCACAGTGTAGTCATGACACATGAGAAAAGGGAGGCTCAGGGAGGGTAAGTTACTTATCTAGGGACACACAGACAGGAAGTAGCAGAGCCAGGATTCAGCTCTTGGTCTGCCTGACCCTATAGCCTCACCTCTTTCACTGGGCAACACTACCTTTCTTCTGTCTGTCTTGTATTTATTTTCTGCTCTTCATAAAGAATCCCCAGATGAGGAATCATTGGGACTTTATCACTTGGTTGAGAAGACTGCCATGGCCTAACTTGCCTATTTTCAGTCCGTCCTATGCCTCCTCACTTCCTCACTTCATTCTTTCGAATGCACTACTTGTATCTTTTCACTCTCTGCTTACAAATCTTCAGTGTTGATAGGATCAAGATGGCACCGTCCTCCCAGGGTAATGTGCCCCCCTTATCCAGCACTGTATTTCATGATAGTCACCCGGATGAACCTGTACTTGGTCAAGATGGTGTCTTCACTGGCCTCATAATCCCCAATCCTCTCTACCTAGTGATTCTTCCCCATCCTTCATGGTCCAAAAGGAGACCTACCTTCTCCACTCCTTTACACATCAGCCTTGCACTGTCTTCGAAGTTTTCCTGGGCATATTCTGGGGTTGGAACATAGTGAGAAGTGACTACATCATTGAACTTGGACTCAGAGGACCTCAATTTAAGACTCCGAGCCAGTTTCCTTACCCGTAAGTTATGGAAAATAATACATGCTTCACAGATAATACATGTGGAAGCAATACCTAAACTCTGCTGCACTAAACAAATGTGTTATTATTGTGAGATTGTCTTCCTATGGAATTCTTTTTTCACCAAAGAGTGTGACACTTGGAAATCATGCTATAGGAAGATTGATTCTGTGACAGTCCCTGGGTGGATGGATGGAGGGAGAGGTTGGAGTTCTGTTAGGTGTTGGCTCTACAGTCCAGACAAAAGGTAACAGAACTTGGACAAAGGTTGATGGCTGTTGAGTGGAAAGGAAGACTCAGTCCAAGTTTTTAATACAGAAAGAGGGAGTGTGGCACCTATGGCCTGGGGAAAACAGGGGGCAACCCTCGCACAAACAGGAAAGTATGGTGGCTAGGTACCTGGAGTTGGTGATTAAAGCTGTAAGCACAGATGAGCTCTCTGAGAGCGAAGGAAAAGTAAGGCAAGCTTCAGGCACTAGAGAAAGAATACTGAAGGGAGGTCAGGAGTAAGGAGACAGGAGCAGACCACACACATCAACTTCTTCAAAGTGGCTGATCCTTCAATTACTGGTACTTCTGTAAATTTCCAGAGGGACCAAGAGGAGAGGGGCCACCATGAAACAAACAGCAAATTGGGATGAGTGTCCTGATGGACGTGCATTGCCTTCTGCTTTCTTTGCCAGCGTCTCTCTCCATGTAGATATGGATCTTACCTCCCCAGGCAAGGTGCCAGCTCCTCAAAGGCCTCTGGTCTTTCAAGTTTCTAGGGCCTTCGCAGAATCAACTTTTGTTCACAGGAAGTGGTCAGAAGACACTACTTGCTTGGTTGCTTGAAAAAGAGAGGTGTGGAGCGAGGGAGGAAAGTTACTTGGTGAAATCTAGGCTGAAGACAGGCTGAGTTTGTCCAAGAAACTTTTAAGAGTTCTGAAGTAGTAACTAATTTAAAAATCAGGGGATTTCAGGGAGTTCCCTGTTGGTCTAGCAGTTAGGATTTGGTGCTTTCACTGCAGTGGCTCGGGTTCAATCCCTGGTTGGGGAGCTGAGATCCCACAAGTTGTGCTGCCGGGCCAAGAAAACCCAAAAAAATCAGGAGATTTCAGATACAATTCTAGGTCTTTGTTTTCCCCTGGGAAACTGCCCGTCAGGTGAACCTGTACCCTTGCAGGCAACAGGCATTTACACAAAAAGCCTAAAAAACCTTTTGGAGGCTGGGGGTCGAGGAATCCTCAGAGAAATCAGGACCTCTGCTAAGGCGCAAATGTGGTAGTCATTTTATAAAGACAGTGCTCTGGAGGCCTAGAAGCAGGAGCCATGAGCTCTGCTTGGGGGGGATCTATGAAGGTTTTCCAAGAAGAGGTACTATCTCAGCTGAGTTTTGATGGATGAGTATGAAGCACTTGTCCAAAGAATGGAGGGGAATGAAAAGGTATTCCCAGCAGGGGCAGGGTGAGGATGCAGGCATGATGAAGAATGATACAGGGTTGGGGAGGCCCAGTGCGAAACTTGGTAATGTAGACTATGGCCCAATAGCAAAGATCCAGAGCTGCTGAATGACTTGGCAATTGACCTGGAAAGCAATAGGGTTCCATGGGGGAGAGGGGCAGGGTTAAACAGGGTAGGGACATTGTTCAAGTGATGCCAAAGGCTCACTCTGATGGCTGTGGGAGGGTTGGGTATGGTAGGGGGAGAGACTAGAGGCCCACAAGACCTATCCTAAGGGAGGAAGCCACATCCTACTCTTTGTCCATCTATTTGGCAACCAAAGCAGCTTCCCAGCAGGCCAGGAGAAGGGCCCCCAAAGCTGAGAGAATGGACCTAACTCAAGTAATTATTAAGGACAGCAGCAGTGAGTACATACTTTGTTCCCTCTGCCCGCCAGCGAACATACATTTCTCCAGTACTGCATCAGGAGAAATGCCTCACCTGGGAAGACCAACTATACCACAAATACAGTAAACCGTGAACTCCTTTTGGCTTGTATATCTCCCCTCTCTCTAGGGCTGGGCAGCATCTGGCACATAGTAGGTGCTCAATGAACATTTATTAATCTGAAATAGGGACACTCATATGGGATTCAGTCAAAGGCCTTACATTTTTTTCAGTCTTGGTTCAGCCACTCAAGAGCTCTGTGGCTGTGGACAAGCCACATAACTTCAGTGAGACTCAGTTTGTTGATCTATTTATCATCATTATTATTATTTATCTATTTTTGGCCACGCCGCATGTCATGTGGGATCCTAGTTCCCTGACCAGGGATCGAACCCGCACCCCCTGCATTGGAAGCATGGAGTCTTAACCACTGGACCACCAAGGAAGTCCCTGCTGATCTATTTTAAAAATCAGTATGGGAGTGTGCCTGGAAGCACTTTGCAAACTCTAAAGTACTATATGACCAAAAGTGGTGTATCCATAAAATGGAATATTATTCAGCCATAAAAAGGAAGTGCTGACACATGCCACCACGTGGATAGGTCTTAAAAACCTGATGCTAAGTGAAAGGAGCGAGACACAAAAGGCCACATGTGACATGATTCCTTTTATATGAAATGTCCAGAATTGGCAAATCTATAGAGGCAGAAAGCAGATTAGTGGTTGCCAGGGGTTGGGGAGAGAAGGGAATGGACTTAGTGTTTTCTTTTGAGATGCTGCAAATATTCTGGAACTAGATAGCGGCGATGGTTGTACACCATGGTGAATGTACTAAATGCCACCAAGTTGTACACTTTTTTTTTTTGACCGCACTGGGCAGCTTGCGAGATCCTGTTTCCCTGACCAGGGATCGAACCCAGACCCTGGGAGTGAAAGCGCAAGCCCTAACCACTGGACCACCAGGGCATTCCCCGTTAATGTATTTTATCACAGTTTTTAAAAAGCCCCCCAAAAGGGCTATATGAAGGTTAATCATCCTGAGAAGTTGTTGATTCTTGCACTCTCCCTGCAGACCCCAATCCATTTTTTGGCATTCAGAGAACTTACAGAGTAGATGCACCTCTACTAAGGAGCACAGGAAAACTGGAATGGGAGTGAGGGGAGGGAAGGAGGAGCTTCGGGCCATCAGAAAAGGAAAGCTGGATGGTATTTGTTTCGTAGATTGCCAGTTGTTCTCCCTGTTTGTATTTAAATGAAAGGAGGCTTTGAAGTGGGAGCCGCCTCTGAGCAGGGCTTGGGGTTCCTGGCTTGTGTGGTAAAGTTCAGACTTGTCCAGATCCGTTTCTAGCCAGAGGTTACTGTTTCTGGTGGAAAAGGGCTTAAGTTTTGGTTAATAATACACGAACAGGAAGAGCCGAGTAAACTGGGGGGCAAGGAATGAGTTCCCCCTGGACTTGGTATGAAAGGAAGATTTCTCTGATTTGGGCTTCATAGTTTGGGAGTATCTTTTTCTCGCTTACAGTGGCTGGGTTTCATTTTATTATTAATGTTGGTTGCATCTCAGATCGTATTCTTTTTGGTAAAGAACATCTTTGAATAAATGCATCAATCAATGAAAGTTAAAAGGGCTCTGGGCTAAGCCCTAGCAATGCCTTGAGGACCTGACGGTTATCAGTTTAAGGGAAACCTGGACCATTTGAAAGTCCCTCGAAAATGGCAGGAAATTCATCTGTAGTTGAGTTTGCATATTTAGAAAGACTCCTCTCCTAGCTGCAGAGTTAAATGTTATGCCAACCCACCGAAACTGGACATTTAAGTCCCACTTATAGATGGGTCACAGTCTGTCTGTTTCTGCTGATGATCTCCAAGAGTTAATAAAATGTAGAAGAGTCTGCAGTGGGCTTTCAAAACAACAGCGAGCTACTTTCTACAGTTCCTCACAGCCAACCATGTCAACGAGGTTCCAAACAACAGTGGAGGAAGTCTCAACAAACCCCATGAGGGCGATAATTGTAATGATGGTTCATATCTTCACCCTATGTAATTTTATGGGAATCGAGAGTCTAGCCAAATAATAAGTTCCAGCCACTTTTATCTGCCCAGTTCCCAGCACATTCCCAAGGTGTCTGAGGCGCTTCTCACCCTAACCTCTTACAGCAGATTTGTAACAATAACAACCATAATGACAAGTTCTCAATCGGCACAGTTCCCTTCATTAAAGGAGCCCTAGAAGCTTCAAAAACACTCATTAATGGAATGTGACAAAGCTTAGGAGGTGGGAAGACTCACCCGTTTCCAGTTTTCAGGTGGCTAAGTGGAGACAGGGTCCCAGAGAGGTGTGAGACTCTGTTAAGAGGCTGAAGGGCAGAGGGGAAGGGGGTTCCTGGGCTACCTTTATTCCATGTGACCTGGGAGTCAAGTCCCGGGTTCTGGACACCCCGCCCCGCGCCAGCTACATGCTATCAGCAAGTCGCTTCTCTTCTCTGGGCCCCAGTTTCCCTTCGTGAAGAAGGAGGGTTTGGGCCAGAAGGTTTCCAAGGTCAACCCTGAATTTGCTCTGCGGTTGGCAGGGCGGCGATTCTCCCGCTTCAGGGTTTGATTAGACCTGTAGCAGAACCAGACTGGGGGCCGGGGGCGGGCTGAGAATGCCTGCCAGGTTTCCGAACAGGTCGGTGCTCCATGAGCACCGTCTGACGGAAAGCAGGTCTGAGGAGGCCAGGTGAGGCTCTAGGGCCAGGTCGGAGTCCCAAGTCCCTCTGGTGCCCGCATCAAACAATGAGATTAATGCCAGCGCTTTCCACTCCTAGCCCAGGAGCTGGGCGGTTACGAGCGAGCGTCCTCCAGGCTGCGGGGCTGTAGCAGCGGCGGAGGGGTGCTGGTGGTTAGCTATCGAGGCCGGAGGGCTCCGTCCAGCTTTGGCCCGCGGGCAGCGGGTCAGGTGGCCGCGCGCAGAAGGCCTAGGACTCGGACGTAGGTTTCAAGTCCCCAGCCTCTCGGTCCCCTGGGACTTGGGCCCTTCACCCCGGAGAAGTCAGCCTGTCCTCCCCGGGTGGGGGGCGGCGGGCAGGCTCCCCGCCTCCCGGGAGGAGGGAAGGAGGGAGGAGTCCCGCGGGGCGTGTCGCGCGAGGGCGTGTCGCGCGAGGGAGCGTCGCGCGCCCGGTGCGGGCCCCCTAGGAAGTGGATTTGGACGCTCCAGATCCAACCCCGCTTCCAGGTTTTCTCCCGTCCCGGCCCTGCTTGCTCCCGCCTGTCTCCGGCCCCCCCGCAGCCCGCCCCCTCCCCCTGAGTGCCGCCCGCTGGGCCAAGTTTGTCGAGCGTCGCCGCGCACGCCGGCCAGTCAATCAGCGGCAGAGCTGAAGAGGGCACAGCCGTGCGGCCGAGGGCAGAGCGAGCCGAGCCGAGTCGAGCTAGCAAGGCGGACCAGCGCCGGGCAGCCCGAGCCGCGCGCCGCGAGCGCCCGCCGCCGCCCCTCACGCCCTCCTCGGCCCCCGCGGCGCCTGCCACCTTCCTCTCCTTCCCCGCGCCCCTGTCCCGCCTCCGGTCAGCCCGCCCCGATTGCTGCCCCCGCGGAGCCGGGAGGTCACCGGCCCGCGCCTCCGCTCCCCTGGGCCGCGCACCGCCTCCACGCCCTCCTCCTCCTCCTCGGGCTGGGCGCCTGGCACCGGGGACCGTTGCCTGACGCGCGAGGCCCAGCTCCACTTTTCGCCCCGCGTCTCCTCCTCCTGCTTTCCTCCTCCTCCTCCAACTCCTCCAACTCCCCTCGCCCTCAGACTCCGCTCGCGAGCCCCCGACTCCGCGCCCGCCCGCCACTTTCCGTCCCGCCCCGAAGGTGGGAGCGCATCCGCCCCGGCCGGCACCATGGCACGGTTCGTCTTGCCCGCGCTGCTCTGCACCCTGGCCGCGATCAGCGCCGCGCTGCTGGCTGCCGAGCTCAAGTCGAAAAGTTGCTCGGAAGTGCGACGTCTCTACGTGTCCAAAGGCTTCGACAAGAACGATGCCCCCACGCACGAGATCAACGGTAGGTGAGAGCCCCCGGGAGGCGAGCGCAGAGACTGGAGAAGGGGCCGCAGAAGCCCCCTCGCCCTGCCGCCCCCCGCGCCGGACGCAGGTAGCCGAGACGGAGAAATGGGCAGGCGCGCCAGAGCGAGCCCCGACGCAGAGCGTTCCCTGCGGACGCGGGGGCCCCGGGTGCGCAGCAGGCGGAGGGGCGCCCCCGAGTTACCCGGCGGCACTCCCGCGCTCTGCTTCCTTCCCCCCCGCCTCCCGCGGTCTCCCTGGTCCCAGGAAGCCCCAGAGGACTCTGGCCCGCAAAGTGCGTGTCACCGGCTCCCTCGCCTTTTCCGGGTTGAACTCCTTACTGGGCTCCCAGCTTTGTTGTGTGGGTGACGAGAGGTCGGGTAGGGTGGAGGTTGCCAGGTTCTGGGGGGCGCAAAACGTGGAACGTGATGTTTCATTGATGTTCTTTAAAAACCGACTCCCCGCCTCTCTTCCACCGCTGACACGGATTAGGAGTTTTAGTAGCTACAGCGGCTTTAGAAGTGGCCTTTAAAAAGCAAACGACTCTCCACTCCTCCAAACCCTGAGTTTTGGGGACTCTCCTGCTTTCCGGAACGTGTTGGACGAGAAGGGTATTTTCCCCCCTTTTCTTTTTTTCTCACCTCATTTTAAGGGTTAATTGTACTTTAAATTACAAACCTTTGAAAGGACTGATTACTGGAAGCCTTAACCTCAGTTTGGAGATGGTCATGCAAATAGAGCCCGCTTAGCCTGTGAAAAAGTTCACCGGGTTTCGGCGCTGGGGGTGCGTGGGGTGTTTGTGAAAGCCCTTCTTGGAGCGCTGGGGAGGCAGCTTTGCGGCGGGTGCCCTTCGCCCCTCCTCGCCAGGCTGGCGGAGGTGGCCGGGCCGATCCCCTCTGGGTGGCACTCATTCGCAGAGGCCAACTGTTGCGCGCAGTCCCGCGGGCCGCGCTGGGGCCAGCGGCCCCGCAGGTAGCCTTTTCGCCCCGAGGGCTCGGAAGGAACCACGAATCTAGCTGGCTGATGGCCAGCTTAACCTAACGGAGAAGTGAGCGATTAGAGCCCCGGGGGCCAAGCCTCCATTCCGAACCTTTCATGGAAGTGAGCAGAGCGCGCCTTTGCCTCGCGGTGTTGGTCACCCGGGTGGGGCGGGCAGGGGGCCGGCAGCCAGCAAAGGAAATAGTGTAATTTCAACCAGGCGCTTCCAAAGGCTTAGGAAGACTTGGGGGTCATTTTTTTGGGAAGGGCTATTAATAACCTTGGAGATTAAGTGCAGTCATCAATTACATAAAAATTACAAAGGTAATTGAGGGAAGTTGCTGGGCACTTTTCGAGTGTGACCGGCATCCATCTAGAAATAGAACCTAAGAAATGGTTGGAGCAGCCTAGGACCCCACGCACCTTGGGAGTTATCAAGTAACTCGCACGTTACTGATTAGAGACTGTTTGTCCTTGAGCTGCTTGTCTTTTGGGGAGCTCACGTCTGTCTTCACAGCGGCACGATTTTATTGGCTGTAGAGCCCTAAGAAGCCCTCTTTCTTTTCCCTCTCCCTTCCGCCCCGCTCGAAAAAGTAAAGTTGAGCCAGTAGCCACTGAAGCTTGAGGGCTCCACAGGTCAGACCTGGGGTCTTTGTGCCCTGCACGGTTTGGGCCCGGGGCCCAGCGGAGATGATTGGCTTGAAGGTTACAGTTGTCATTCGCACATTTTGAAGGGATAGATGCAACGATGCACTTAATGGGAACGTGACAAGTTTTCATCTTCTGCTCATGCAAAACAATATGTGCCTTTGAGGTGGACTGGAGGTGTTCGGGGAGTGGGCTGTGAAATTGCCCTCCCCACTTTCTCCAACTTTGTTCTGTGCAGGCTTGCAAGGGCAGGACATCTTCCCCCGCCAGCATCTCATGAAAAAGGAAGTTTGAAGGGTGCCCAAAGATAGTGCTAGGTGTTCCCTTTGATTGTCATGGTCCCCAGAAAACACCTGAGGAATGTTTTTGCATAAATATTTCTCTGGACATATTCCCCCTAAAGATAAGAGCGTTATTAGTGACCAGCAGCAGGAAATGGAAGCTAATGTGCTCACACCCAAAACATTTTATTCTTTTTGTCTTGTCCTTCATCTCCCTCCCAGGGCTGCTGCTTTTATTTCCCCTTTTGAATGACCTACTGGACTGCATTCTCCCGAGGAACAAAGGAAGTGCCTTTTTAGCTGGAATCCTTGGAAGACCACCAAGGACTTTAGCTCATGCAGTGCAATTTCGCACCACTTTCAACAATAACAAAAATGCATGACTGAATGGCTCAAAAATGTGGAGTGTTAGAGGCATTCATTTGAGTCTAGGACACTGTCACAACACAGACAGACCCAAGTAAATACCTTTAGACGGCCAGTATAGAAATGGGGTAATCTTTACCATCACCCTGGCCTCTCCAGATGCATACATTGTCATTGTCTTCCCTGGGCTCCACTCAGATAATTTTGGTCATTTGGGAGAGCATAGTCAGTGTAGCGACTTGAATGAATTAATTGCCGGGCACTTTCCTTGGTTGGGGGTGTGTGCATATGCTTTCTTAAGTGCAAAAAGTCCAGGATTGTTTTCCAGGCAAAGGGTCACAGTGTCTGGGTGCCTAGCCCCAAGTTTAAGGTTTGATTCTTGATGGTCTTGCACTTGCCTTCTAGAGGTTTGAAGAGGCTTTGAGAATACTCCACGTTCTTAAGGACTCTCAGTCTTTTTAGATCATAATTAAGATAATTTGATGTGCTCACAAGGGTGTCAGGGAGTACAGCACGATAACAGGGCTCCGACCTAGGTCCTGCATTGCCTATCCACTTGACCCCTGAACTTAACCACATAATGGGTAGCCCAGATGCCATGATCAAAAGGGATCTTTAACACAAAGGATGGGTTTTTGTTCAGCTTTCAATGGGCATATCTTTTGGAGCACCTACGATATTCTGTGCTCAGCATCATGGGGGCAGCAAGAAGGACGGGAGGGCCTCTGCCACCAGGACCTTCCCAGGTAATAGGGAGATAAGCCTTGTACACACACGACTGGAATACAACATGGTGTGTGATAAGGACCATATGAGTGGTACAGATGAGGAGAAAGGCGTACCCGGGGAGTTCAAGGGAGAAGGGATTTGGGACTAGGGTATTAACTTACTAATGGTAGTTCAATAGTAAAAAAAAAAAACGTATTTATGACAAGAAATTGTAAAATCTTACCATTCACATTGCACCTCCCTCCATAAGGACAGGATAAAGGATATGCAACAATTGGCATTTATTACTAATCTGATCTTTGCTTGAAATTGTCTTGAAGAGTAAGGCAGTTGGTTAGAAACCTACTTCACCTTGCCAAAGGTCCCTTCCACAGTGACATCGAATGATAGATACCAAGGAGAACTTTGCATCACAGGTGTGATTTGGGAGTTTTAATTTTCCTGTTCCCATTTACGCTCATGACCAGTGCACCTGTGAGTGTGCACACATGCTCATATGTGTACCTCTGAGGGAATCACATGAGCTATGTTAGGATTACATGGAAAACGTGTGCTGGAGAAGTAGGAATACTTTCTGATACTGCGTTGATTAGTCCATGTAAGACACACAGCCCATGTCTTCAAGAATTGTATTCCCTCTTACCTACTTTAAGTAGATGGGTTGGATTTTGCAGAGAACTTGTGATTTTTCTCACCTGTCAGTATAGAAATTGTCCCAAGTAGTACAGGGACTATCTCCTGGACATGCTCAAAAAAGAACTTGGTAAAAATTCTGGCTTTTGCAGCTCAATCTCTAGTTAGAACATACAAATATAAAATGTTTGATTCAGCGTAATTACTATTTTCCTTTTTTGTTGGACTCACATTGGGTTGCGTGCAATTTCAGGATTAGCTGGAGAGTAGACTGAGGAATGAAAAAGGAAGGTTTTTTTTTGTTGTTGTCTCAACAAGGGAAACATCAGTGTTCATCTAAGTCGGTTGGGAAGGGGTCTGTGGCTCCCCAGTAATATCTATTTTAGCCCTGAGGTGGTTGCCATATATGTTCACCAAAAATGCATTTTGGCTTCAATGAAAAGATGAAAAGAGCTAGTGGCTATTAAGTGCTTTCCCTGGGCCTGGTCCTAAACAAGATTGTCTCACTTAAAGTCCACAGCAACCATATAAAATCAGAATGATGATTATCTTCATCATCCCCATTTTACAGACAAACAGATTCAAAGGGGTTTAGAAATCTATTCGCAGTCTTACAGCTAGTTAATGTTGAAGGTGGGATTTGAACCCTAGGTCTTATCTGACCCAAAGTATAGTCTATGCTGTGTTGTACAGATAATAAGAAAGTACCTTCCCAACTCCCATAGGGGGCTGGTCTTAGAAACATAAGCTATGAGAGGACCAGCAACTAACTAGTAAAAGACCATCATCACAGCACTCTGCTGATGCTCTAGTAGAGAGATCCAGTCATGTCCTTTGCAGGCAAAGTGGTGTACCCGGACAGAGACAATCTAATGTTAACAGTAGAAGGACTGTAAATTGTATTTCCTGGGTCATGGGGAGCCCACGATAGCTTCTGAGGAGGGGAACTTCCTTAGTCGGGCTGTTTCAGGAAGGTAACTAGTGGCACAGCAGAGTTCAGGGTTGGTGAGGCAAGGGGAAGGCAGGGAGAGCTGCTGGGAGGCTGTTTTAAATAGTTCTTAACTGCCTCTTGTCTGTTACACCCCTATTCCATCCTAAATATCGCCAGCTTCCTTTGCATTCAGCAGTGCATTGAATGGAGTCATTCCTCTGCTTTGAGCTTCCCTGGTTCCAAGTATCTCAAATGATAGTTTCACTGAGTCACTCCTGAACTCCCCAGGGTTATGTGCCTTCTTCCTCCGAATCCCCTGCTTGCTTGAATTAGATCCATGGTCTTTGGACACAACTGTCTTGTTTCCTAGTTCATCGTGTGTGCAGGCACATGTGTGTCTTCTTGCCTCAACTGTAAGTAACCTGAGGACAGATGGCAGCTCCTGGCATTTTGTGTGCCCGATGGTACCAGGTGTGCGAGTGCGGTGCAGTATTTGTTAAACAGGTAGGGGGATGACATAGATAATTGTATCGCCTTGTCTGGCAGGACACCAGTACCATCATGGGATTATACTGCCTTGGTGATAGATCATCATCCCATGGTCTCTTGCTCTCCTGGGAAGCTTTTGGGTCTAAACATTCTGAAGTGAAATAAATTTAGAGTAAGTCTCCTAGAAATGTTGTTATAACTTGGAGAATGTTTTTATTCTTTTGGGAGCGTACTCATCTTCACCACTTCATTAATAACCGAGTGTCATAGGAATTTTTCAGAAGGATTCGGAATTCTGTTTTTCTTTCTGCCTTGAGATATACTTCTTTAAGAAACAAACAATTGAGACTTGTGATTAGGCAATTTAGAACAAATGGAGAAGGGTAATTTAACACCTTAGATTCAGCATATAGAGCTGTCTGATGTACGTCAATTACCTTTAAAAAATAAAATCTTAAATTTGTTGTCTTTACCAAGGTGAAGAACACAGGCTTAAGGATATCAATATTTTATATAAGTGGGGAATTCCCTGGCGGTCCAGTAGTTAGGGCTCCGCGCTTTCACCTCCTAGGCCCTGGTCGGGGAACTAAAAACCCACAAGCCGTGTGGTGTGCCCCCGCCAAAAAAAAGCAGACACACTAAAATACGAACAGGTAAAAACTAGCATTTTCAATTCCACTTGGCTAAACATCTGTTGCTTACTATAGAGAACATGAAAGTGCAGAAAATTCATGAAGCGATTCCATCTTGGAAGTAATTTGAAATATATTTAAGTTCTGATGCATTTAATTCAGCAATCTGGTGGGAGAGAAAAATCAAAGAGATCCATCAACCAGGTATTCAACTTTTGAAAAAGAAACTCTAACAAATGTTAGAAATTAGGAAAAAAATTGAATGGAAGAGTTAAAAAAAAAGTCAATAACCTCCAGGAAGCCTGGAAACTATGTAAAAACATCTTATTGGAAGCCCAGATAAATGTGTGCCAGACATCAAAAAGACCAGCTGCTTGGGGGAAGAAAAAAAAGAACCCGGCATGACTAACTGGCAGAGTGAAAGAGGTGCTTCAGGGAAAAAGGCATCTTTCACAAAATGGAAAGTTTAAGCCAGCAAAAGAGGGAAGTCCACGAGGTATGGCAGGGCAGGTACAAACTAGAAATTAAGTGAGCTGAAAGAGAATCAGAGGTGAGTCTTGCCAGGGATTTGAAAAAGGGCCCATGTGATGATAATGGTGAAAAGGGTGGGCTGAGTCCAGCCTCTTAGAGGAAAGGCAATATGGCTTCTTTAAGGGGCAGCCGTGCCTGATTAACCTCCCAGAGTTCTTTGAAAGAAGCAAGTGGGTGGATACAGAGAAACAGACATAGTTTAGATTGTCAAGAATTATGCAGTGGGGCTTCCCTGGTGGCGCAGTGGTTGAGAGTCCGCCTGCCAATGCAGGGGATACGGGTTCGTGCCCCGGTCTGGGAAGATCCCACATGCCGCGGAGCGGCTGGGCCCGTGAGCCATGGCCGCTGAGCCTGCGCGTCCGGAGCCTGTGCTCCGCAAGGGGAGAGGCCACAACAGTGAGAGGCTCACCCACCACAAAAAAAAAAAAAAAAAAAAAAGAATTATGCAATGGGATTCCAAGACGAGTATATTCAGAAAATGCACTTACTTTGGGATAGGTGAGGACATTGGTTTATTGAAAAGAGGAAATAGTGGAGGAAGGGTTGGGGGAGAGGGAAGAAACCCCACTGTCCTAGGTGGAGTAGTTTACATGGAAAGGCCACGGTTTCTTGAAAAGAGCAGTTCTAGCCTATCTCTGACAAATCAGTTGTCTGGTACCTTTGGTGAGGTTCTTCCTCCTCAATTTGAAAAATGGGAGTGGGGTTGTTAGAATACTGGATTACATCAGAGATTCTCAACCCTGGCAATGCTTTAAAGCATCTGGAGAGCTTTTAAAAAAATATTTATTGATTATTTATGGCTGTGTTGGGTCTTCGTTGCTGCGTGTGGGCTTAGTTGAGGTGAGCGGGTGCTTTTTTTTTTTTTTTTTTTTTTTTTTTTTTTTTGCGGTACACGCGCCTCTCACTGTTGTGGCCTCTCCCGTTGCAGAGCACAGGCTCAGCGGCCATGGCCCACGGGCCCAGCCACTTCGCGGCATGTGGGATCTTCCCAGACTGGGGCACGAACCCATGTCCCCTGCATCGGCAGGCGGACTCCCAACCACTGCGCCACCAGGGAAGCTGGAGTGGGAGCTATTCTTCATTGCGGTGCACGGGCTTCTCATTGCGGTGGCTTCTCTTGTTGCGGAGCACGGGCTCCAGGCACATGGGCTTCAGTAGTTGTGGTGCATGGGCTTAGTTGTTTTGCGGCACGTGGGATCTTCCCGGAACAGGGATCGAACCCGTGTCCCCTGCATTGGCAGGCGGATTCTTAACCACTGCGCCACCAGGGAAGTCCTTGGAGAGCTTTTAAAATTCACTAGTGCCTGGGCATCACCCCAGACCAATTAAATCATACTTTCTGGCAGTGGGGGTAGGTCTTGGTAACTTTTTAAAAGCTCCTCAGTGGCTCTAATGAGGGGCCATGGTTGAGAACCAGTGCCCTAGATGATCTGGGAGTTCCCTTCCATCTCTGAGATTCTGTGATTCTGAATTTTCCAATGAAATTCATCACAAAGTGTTATCTCAGAAGAGAGCTTTGAGTTAGACCCAGTGCATGCTTGTTTCAGTTTTGGCTAACTTAGATTTAAGAGGAACGTCTGGTTTATTTATTTATTTATTTTAAAATTTTATTTATTTATTTTTGGCTGTGTTAGGTCTTCGTTGCTGCACGCGGGCTTTCTCTAGTTGCGGCGAGTGGGGGCTACTCTTCAGTTGTGGGGTGTGGTCTTCTCATTGCAGTGGTTTCTCTTGTTGCGGAGCATGGGCTCTAGGCACGCGGGCTTCAGTAGTTGTGGCTCATGGGCTCTAGAGTGCAGGCTCAGTAGTTGTGGCGTGGCGCGTGGGCTTAGTTGGTCCGCAGCATGTGGGATCTTCCTGGACCAGGGCTCAAACCCATGTCCCCTGCATTGGCAGGAGGATTCTTAACCACTGCGCCACCAGGGAAGTCCAGGAACACCTGTTAAACTTGGGGAAAATATTTTTAAATCACGACGCAAGTATATGCCATAACCAGTGATGCTTTGCTGAGGGTGGAGAAATAAGACTAGGACATTGAAAGTACTTTGGAGAGAATTAGACAGGAATCCAGCCTTGCTGTTGTTTATTGATTGTCAGTGTGCTAGATGATACTTCTTCCCCTCTCTTTATTGGT
Source organism: Mesoplodon densirostris (assembly GCF_025265405.1). NCBI lineage: Eukaryota > Metazoa > Chordata > Mammalia > Artiodactyla > Ziphiidae > Mesoplodon > Mesoplodon densirostris. Next base: position 20,773,428 of record NC_082681.1, read on the forward strand.
AAAATTTTAAAAAATCTCTTTATCCCTTACTTTAATGTCCTCTTTGCCATGTGTTTATTCTCTTCAAGTATCTTATCAAGAAATAGAAGTACAGTAAATCCCTAGGCTTCTGGCCGGCACAACCATCCAGAACACAGCTGGGAATGTGGAAGTAAGCAGAAAAGCTAAATGATGGAAACAGCTGTCATAAAGCCCATGCATTCTACTTGGAGAAAAGACCTTCAGAAATTTATCATCCGCAATCATTGACTGAATAGCTCTTCTATCAAGAGCAGAATGCTAGGTGCTGGGGATTCAAAGAGTTCGTCTAAAACCAAAATCAAGCTTTTTTGAGGCACGAACATTCAAATTAGGTAGATAGGGTTTAAATGTGGGAAGATAAAAAGTTTAGGTTACCTGGCTTCCCAGCACTACTTGCTACTCCTTACCTGATTAGGAGTAGCAAGTAGTGCTGGTTGGGTTGTGGACCCATCAGAGGAAGGGATGGGTTTGGAGGCAGGCAACCACTGGACCTCCAGGGAAGTCCCTCAGGGCAGTATTAAATAATTGTATATTCTGATTTAAAAGTTCCGAAGGTTTTTTTTTCTTTTGCTGCACCACGTGGCTTGTGGGATCTTAGTTCCCCCACCAGGGGTTGAACCTGGGCCCTCAGCAGTGAAAGCGCCGAGTCTGAACCACTGGACCACCAGGGAACTCCCAGAAAGTATATTTTAGAAAGAGTAGACATCTAAGAAATACAAAAATTGCTCTTGAAAGCACATTATCTTTTTAGAGCACCTAGTTTCCCAACAGTGCTGGGTCAATAAGGAGTCAATTCTGTGTGTCACTTTGTCCTTTTCTGGAAAAAAAAAGTATTTTAATATTAATACCACTGAGTATTATTAATTCAGTGGTTTACTCACTTCAGAGCTTTTGGTTGATGATTTTGTTCCTCTGCACCTTGTCTTCTAATCCCCCTAGAATGTCTGATTTTGCTCCTACTGCTGTTACCACCTGCTGTGCTCAGCTTGGAAACTGACATGCTGACCTGAAGTCACTGAAGGCAAGAGTTGGTTTTGAGTTAGAGGTGACAGGTGAATATGTGAATATTGGTTTCCCTTTTATACATTTACCAAACTAAGTAAATGGATAATCATATTTAAAGAAACACTAGAAGTTAAGGACGGGAGTACTGTATTAAGAATGAGGGCAGGGGCTTCCCTGGTGGCACAGTGGTGGAGAGTCCGCCTGCCGATGCAGGTTCATCATGCGGGTTCATGCCCCGGTCCGGGAAGATCCCACATGCCGCGGAGCAGCTGGGCCCGTGAGCCATGGCCGCTGAGCCTGTGCGTCCGGAGCCTGTGCTCCGCAACGGGAGAGGCCACAGCAGTGAGAGGCCTGTGTACCGAAAAAAAAAAAAAAAAGAATGAGGACACATTTGAGGGTCCTTGTCTCTGATGAGGTGGCTGTTGGAACCTTTAAAGGAAAAGAAGCTGTTGCTGCCCGGTCACAGCCATGTAGCTCCAGCTTTTATCACAGTGCCCAGCACATGGTAGGTGTTAGAGAAATGTTTGTGGTTCACAAAGAAGTTCAGGCATGATTTGTGACTTTTGTATTCATTCTGGGAATGAATATTTCTATTCATCCATCCCTTTTAATTCAATTAACTTATTTTTAGCTATTTATTTTAAAATTTCTAGTACGTTTAGTCCTAGATGCCTAAGTGAGAAAGAATCTTTTTTTTTCCCTTTGTTGTTTTTTTTTTTTTTTACTTCGAATGTAGTGTTGTTTCTCAGCTTGCTCAGAGGTGGGAGCTCAGTATTTCATGTGGTTTGTTTTAATCCTGGTAGACAAATGGTTGCTGCTTCTTACATTGTCTGTTCCAGACATTAACAGGAACTCCTCTGTACCTGCAGAGGTGCTTCTAGAAAAAATAGCCTTTGCTCCTGTTCCTTGCTTTAGACTCTCAGCCAGGTGTTCGCATCCCTCCCCTTCCCCAGGCAGTTCAGGTTGGGCCCCAGGCAGGGTTGCCAGTCTTTGTCTAGTCTAGCTCAAGGTCACCTGGTCCCCCCCTTCATCCCAGCCATCTTTTCATGCCAGTCTCCCAGCTACTTTGTCCGTTGGCTTTCGCAAGCCTCTTTAAGCCTGGCTTCTTTCTTGATGTTGGGCTTCTGTCTACAGGAGCAGACTGGGAAGTGGTTTCTTTTGGACTGCAGAGGTTTCCTTAGTTCTCCAAACCCTTGACGTCGGCATCCCAGCAAGCATCAAGCCACAGAAAAAAAAGTTTTTCCCTTCAGTTATTGTTTCTATTCCACCACCCGGGCTTGTCTCCGTTGAGTTTTCAGTCTGGTGTTTGGTTAGAGATGAAAACAAAGAACTGTGTCCTTGCAAACTGCAGTGTGAAGCATGTGGTTAACAGTTACTACTTGCAATGGTCCAGCCTGAGTGGGAGTATCATTTTTCTTGGCAGTCACTTCACAGAAAGTCCTGCTTCTATGGTGCCAGAATAAGCAGTCATAGCATTCCTTACAATTTATAGTCAAATTATTATCTACTATTGTTAAAATTGCCTTAATTATAGAATATTTCCCCATGCTAAGATTTTACAAAGCAATGCAAGACAACTTTTCACTGGTGTACTTCAGAAATAGTCCTTAAAAATCACTCTCTGACTAGGATGTCAGAGGCTATGATGAGGAATAGTTTTTTTTTTGTTTTTATGGGGAGAATTTTTTTTTAAGGGGAGGAGTGCAGTGGGTTCACTTTAAACCGAATCCGAACTAAATGCCCCCAGCTGGCTGGTTGGTTAATAGTCTGCCTTGTTTATCCCCAGTTTGGAAGTAACTTTCTTTTTCCCCTCCCTCTTCAGGTCCCACGGGCCTGGATTCATTCTGGGAAGAAGGTTCTACTGGTGGGAGGTGGGTTGATCATTAAGCAGTGTGGCGATGGGAGAAGATGGTCTTGTGTCTTTCAGGGTGGAGGGCAAATGAAGAAATCAGAACCTTCCAAAAGAAGAGACTGTTTGTTTTCTTGGGATCAGAGCAAAGATTTAGGTGACTGGGTGGGAAATGTTTCTGTTTAGATGCTGTGTCAGAATCTCTGCCTTTGAGCTCTGCTTTCAAGATGGATCCAAGAATCTGTTCTCTTCTTCACCACCTCGATAACTGCCATCCTGATCTCATCTCCCATCACCTCCTCCCTGGATTATCGCGGTTCTGTCTGATGAGTCTCTCTGCTCTGGCTCTTGCTCCAGCCTCTTCCCCACCAGTGTGTTCCCAGCACATTAGCCAGTGTGATCCTATTCTGTTAAACCTCACTCTGACCTTATCACTTGTGCTCAAAGTGCTCCAGTGACTCCCACTGCCACCCAGACCGAAAGCCAGGAGCTTAGGAGGCCTTACAGGGTCTGCCTCTGGCCCCCTCCCATGCCAGCCTGCGCTTTTTATCATTTTCCCCCATATACTGGTCTGTCTTCCTCAGCATGGCTGGCTTCCTCACAGGGTTCTGGGCTTTGCTTACCTATCACCTTCATGGAGAAGGCTTTCCTGACCTCTGTGTAAACTAGAATGCCTCCCACAGACACTTTGTCCCTCTCCCCCACTGCTCTGTTCAGTTCTCACAATCTGACCTAAGGGCAGGGACTTTGCCTCTTTTACTCACTGCCCTACACCTAGTGTCTAGTGTGTTGCTTGGCACTCGGATGTTTGTTGAATGAATGCACGAGTGATTCCTCCTGGCAAGTAGCGTGCTCTTAACCCGTCCGAAAGCTTTTTCCTGACTTAAGAGCATCCTACTTGTGAGTGTGAGGCTACACATCTGACCCTCCATCTGTAGAAAGAGGGTACCTAGGCCGAAGGTTCATTCAGCAACTACTTACGAGTACCTCTGAATTGACGGGCATGGTGCTGGGCACTGAGGGTGAGGCAGCGACCAAAAAGGACACAGCCTTCACATGCATGGCGTCACGGTCTAAACGGCGAGACACACTGACTTGGTAATTCTCCAAATCAGTATTTAGTGACAGTTCTGATAACTACTTTGAAGGAGAAGTAGTCTTGAGTGCATATTGCACATGATCAGAGTGAAGCACAGTGTGCTGGAACTTTAGACCCCCCATTTAGGCCCGTGGGGGCTCTTCTCACTTCCTAGGAGATGTGCGTTTTACACCATCACAACCACCACCCTTGCAACTTGAATGGCAGGGTCTGTTCCTGCCAGTGGGTCCTGAGGCGAAGGCCAGAGTACTTGGAGCAGCACAAGGGAGATGGGCCTAAGTTAGCGAGGCTTACACGGAGCGCTCTTCTCTGGTTTTATCTCTTGGCCATCACTTTAGAGACGGGGTTACATGGGCACCAGAAAGTGCACGGTGAACTCTTGTGTCACCTTTGCACGGTTGTCTTCTGTTCTCGGGGTGCTCTGTGGAGGACCACCAGGTACCATGAGTACTGAAGCCTCCAGGTTTCTATGAAAGGTCAGCATCCACTCTTAGCCCCATAGAGACCACAGAAATGCTAGTTTTTAGAAAATATTTTATTGAAGTATAGTTGATTTACAATGTTGTGTTTAATTTCTGCTTGTCAGCAAAGTGACTCAGTTATACATATATATTCTTTCTCATATTCTTTTCCATTATGGTTTATCACAGGACATTGAGTATAGTGCCCTGTGCTGTACAGTAGGACCTTGTTGTTTATCCATCCTATATATAGCAGTTTGCATCTGCTAATCCCAAACTCCCAATCCTTCCCTCCCCCACCCCTCCCCCTTGGCAACCACAAGTCTGTTCTCTATATCTATGAGACTGTTTTTGATTCGTAGGTATGTTCATTTGTGTCGTATTTTAGATTCCACATGTAAGTGATATCATATGGTATTTGTCTTTCTCTATTTACTTCACTTAGTATGATAATCTCTAGTTCCACCCATGTTTGCTGCAAATGGCATTATTTCATTCTTTTTAATGGTTGATATAGAATATTCTGTGTATATACATATGTATGTGTATGTATATATACATATGTGTATGTATATATATGCATATGTGTATGTGTATATGTACATATATGTATGTATATACACCACATCTTCTTTATCCATTCATTTGTCGAGGGACATTTAAGTTGTTTCCATGTCTTGGCTATTGTAAATGGTGCTGCTATGAACATTTATATAGCGTGTATCTTTTCAAATTATACTTTTGTCTGGGTATATGCCCAGGAGTAGGATTGCAGGATCATATGGTAACTCTGTTTTTAGTTTAAGGAACCTCCGTACTGTTTTCCATAGTGGCTGCACTAATTTACATTGCCACCAATAGTGCAAGAGGGTTCCCTTTTCTCCACGTCCTCTCCAGCATTTATTAATTGTAGACTTTTAAATGATGGCCATTCTGACTGGTGTGCGGTGGTACCTCATTGTTGTTTTGATTTGCATTTTTCTAATAATTGAAATGCTAGTTTTTATGACCAGTGAGTGGCTCAGCACAAAGCCCTCCGGCCCCTCAGTGACTGTTCCAGTAGAATTCTGGGTCAGCAGAAATGGGCCAGATGCTATTGCCAGTTGGTAGCAGGATTCCTTCCCTCTCCAAGCCTTTATGAATGGCAACCAAGTGTGCAGGTCTCCAAGACAAGAGGGGGACCCTGGCTGTGGGGGTGAGTGCAGAGGCTGGCCAGGGAGATAGGATTGTAAGGAAATGCAGCCCAAGTGATAAGTGTTCTAGCAGTTATCATCGGAACAGGATGGGAAGGAGCATACCCTGCCGTACATTGAGCCCCTCAGAACAGGGTTGTCCCCATTTCAAGAAGGAGTGTTTTTCAGAATTTTATTATATATATATTTTTAAATTGAAATAGGATTGATGGTTTTCAGAATTTTAGATGAGTACTCTGGATAAAAATAGGGCCTTATTTTTGTTAGTACGTTCGGAAATTCCAAGCTCTAATGAGGAACCCTGAGGCTGAATTATGTATAGGCACCACCTTGCGTGCTTGGCAGTTTTACCTACCAGTGCACAAGTAGTCATGAGATCCCAGTATGCCCAGTGTTTCCCGGTTACGAACCAGTGGTTTTCACCATCTTCTAATCCAGACCTCCTCCTTTTACAGCAAGGACAGCCTGTATTGCAGTGATGAAGGCTGAAGCCCCAAGCTCTTGATTTCATGCAGTGAACTGGCTGTATCTGTAGTAAATGGGTGCGTATGTTTGTATGCAAGGGCCAAGTCTTGCATGGATATGCAGATTAAGGTGTTCCCTATTTTATATATGGATTTAAATATGAAGATTTTGGCATATGCCCTATTTTAAATACAATAGGCTGGCACTATCAATATATAAGGATAAGTTGCCTGATTAAAAATAGAAATAAGCATTTTGTCTCTTGTTGTCCAATCAAGCAAATGGTCCATATGCTATGAAGTACTCATGGTGTGGATAAGATGTGTGGGTTCATGCTGGGGCAAACCAGTCCTTAGCTATATCTAAACATAGCTTTAGGTTTAGGGAGAAGTGATTAATTGTCTCTGGTTTTATTTTTAAAACAGACACAGCATGGACCATTTTTTCCAATAACCTCTTAGTGTTTCTCTTAGAGCCCAGAGATTTTCTTGGTTGCTCGTAAGGTCAAGAATGAAGTAAAATACAGTGAGATTCTGGGATAATGGAGGCTGAGGCTAAGCTTGTTTATCTCTGCTGGATCTGTAATAAAAGGGTTTCCTAGGCAAATGAATGGTGTAAATAAGATCTTAGGAGATGTTTGACACCTGCATAGGGGAAGCGAGGATCTCCAAACACCTCAGGAACAGCCATTTTAATTGAAACCATTGTGTTAATTACAAGTATATCTCTGTTTATTGAAGTAGGGTCTCTAAGTTACTTTCAAACTTCGGATGGTGGGAGCGCGGGGAGAAGTCACTTTGGGTTTAAAAGTGATAAATCTGTGTTCCTTTAAAATATTGTATAATTTGACTCATATTCCGTCCAATTAGTCAAATTTATAGAAGGCATTTCTATAGTTGACCATAGCAACATGAGCAACTAATGGCAGTTCTGCTGTTAGGGCAGGATATTTGTTTTCCTTCTTGAAGTCCCAGCAGCTGTTGTATCCTCAGAGTTTGCAGAAGGGAAAAACAACCCGAAAAATTGAGATGTGTTTTTCATGTGAGAGGAATGCAAGCTGATCACTAAGAATAAAGGGAAATGACTGCATTGACGCAGTTATTAATTTCAGAAATGTCTTTGAATCTGTGCTATATGCCGAGTGTTATGCCAATGCTTTGTGGCTTCCTGGGGTGACACTTAAGAAATGTAAGATTTAGATCCTGTATTTTGCCAAATATGAATTGCCTCAGTATTAAGTGTTTTTCTTAAAAATTGGTTTTAAAGGAATTTTTCACCATTTTCGAGTTACTTGTTGTGTGATCAAACCTTACATTTTCATAATAGTGTATATTTAGTTGTGTATGCTCTTGTGGAAGAAAGCAGAACCCCAACTGCAGACAGCTTCCAAGGGACCATTAAAATGTCCTTAAAGCATTTCACTTGTATAGTCATTCTTGGAAATGAAGGACAATTTTGATCCTTAATTTAAAAAAGGAAGAATAGGGCTTCCCTGGTGGCACAGTGGTTGAGAATCCGCTGCTAATGCAGGGGACATGGGTTTGATCCCTGGTCCGGGAAGATCCCACATGCTGCGGAGCAACTAAGCCCGTGCACCACAACTGCTGAGCCCACGTGCCACAACTACTGAAGCCCGCACACCTAGAGCCTGTGCTTTGCAACAAGCCTGTGCGCCTAGAGCCCTTACATTGCCACCACGAGTAGCCCCCACTTACCATAACTAGAGAAAGCCCGCACACAGCAACGAAGACCCAATGCAGCCAAAAATGAATGAATGAATGAATGAATGAATTTATGTTAAAAAAAGGAGTTACTCCCTCTTAATTGGAGGGAATATCAAAAAGAAAAAAAAAGGAAGGATAGGTACTTCCTTGGCCATCCAGTTGTTAGGACTCCAAGCTTCCACTGCAGGGGGCACGGGTTTGATTCCCGGTGGGGGAACAGATCCCACATGTTGTGTGGCACAGCCAAAATAAAAAACAAAACAAAACAAAAAAAAAACCCAGGAAGAATAGCAGGACATTTTACTCCAGCTAAATGTAAAATGTTGGAGATTTCTTCAAATACCACATCACTTCAGTTCGTCTCTTGGTTGTATGGAATTCTGTCCACTGAAGTAGTTGACTTTTGTGCTTTTGTTCTTTTCTAAACAATTTATTATAACCTTGACCAGGCCTTTCTCATCTCCTTTCTCTTCTCTTCCTTTCCTAATATTTGTTTTGTTTAATCAGTCAATATTGATAATTTTTTTTCCATTTTAAAAAAACAACCAAGAGGGACTTCCCTGGTGGTCCAGTGGCTGGGCCTTCGCACTCCCAATGCAGGGGGCCCAGGTCCATACATGGTCGGGGAACTAGTTCCCGCATGCCATAACCAAAGATCCCACATGCTGCAACCAAGACTCGACACAGCCAAATAAATAAATATTAAAAAAAAAAACCAACAAGAAGAGGCTAACGTGATTTCATTAGCCCTCTAATTGCTTTATTAATGGAAATCTGTTGGTCCGTTCAAGAGCAAGGGTGCTGGTGACTGGTTCTTCAACCATATGTCTTTAATTTTTAGAAATCTGGCAGGGCCTGAAACTTTGAGAAGTCATGTCATTTTCTTCTAAGGTTTTAAAAATTTAACTGTAATAGAAACCCTACCTACTTAAGATTATTTAATCCATATTCAAAAAGATTCCTACAATCATTAGTGATCATCATTATTTTAGTTACAATAGATAGTATGTACTGATCACTCACTATGGGTCTTTTTGGAAAGCATTATGTAGAGTAACCCATTTTATATAAACAGAAAATAAAAAGACACACGATGGAAGGAGAAGTGAATGAGGAATTCTAAAAGCAAGGCTTATGCCAGTGAATGGGCTATGCCAGTAGGCTTTCCAGGTAGCAGTTATCTGAGAAAAAGAAACCGGACAGTTCTTCAGGCAGGACACTTTCTTGTTGTTACTAAACCTGGAAAGAATTTATTATATAGGTTTTTACGTAAAAGACATCAAACTGTAATAATCAGTGTCATCAACATGATTTCATTTATTGTACTGATCTCCCATAAAAACCCCAAGAAACAACATTTGAGAAATTCAGTCTGGCTTTCAGATCCGTGGTATTATCTTCAGTCTAAAGAATTCACCTCTTGTACCTTTCTGGGTAACTGCTTCCTTTTTGTGTATGAATTCATATCTCTTGGTCTCTGAGTCAGAGCTCTCCTGTAACAGCCCCATGATAGCAGCAAGTACAGCCACCTGCAATGTCCAGAAAACCAGTAAGAGTTACATACCAGGGGAAGTGAGAGCCTGTGGGCTGAAGCCACTTTAGATCTAGGGATTGAAACCATTTTGGGGAGCTGGACAGCATCTTTGATTCTTCAGCCATTTTTCTTCTCCCTGTCCTGACTCTGCTCTCAGGACTTTGTACCTGGCACTCGGAATTGTCAGAGTGTCATTTGGCCTCCAGAGATTGCTGTTTATGGTAGGTTACATATTTTCCAATTAAAAAGATGATATAACAGTAATAATAATGAGTAACTTTTATATCCTTTGCACATCACAGCCCAATCCCTATTCACATGTACACGTTTTTATGTGGCTTAAATTATAGTACTTGGTGTGTCTGCTGTTTTTCCAGTTTGATTGAGATATAGTTGGCATATAGCATAATGATGTGATTTACATATACCATGAAGTGATTATCACAAGTTTAGTTGAACATTCATCATCTTGTATAGATAGAAAATTAAAAAAATAGAAAAACATTGTGATGAGAACTCTTAGGATTTCCTCTTTTAACAACTTTCATATATAACACACAGCAGTGTTAATTCTCTTGATCATGCTGCACATTACATCCCTAGTACTTATTTATCTTATAACTGGACATTTGTACCTTTGACCACCTTCATCCAATTCCTCCTGTATCTGCTGTTTTTAACATAACATGAAAAATGCTTCTGTAGTTCTATAGAATTCAAATTTTCTAATAACTGTATGGTAGTCCCGGAAGTTGATGCAACAGAATCTATTTTACGTACCCCATATGGCTGTTTAGTTATTTCTGGTGGTTTGTAGATGTGTGTGTTTGGTTTTGCATTGAGCACAACAATGATCATCTTCATCCCTATGTGTGTGGCTTCTGTTGAAGAACTTCCTTAAGTTAAATTTTATGTAAATCTCTGTTTTTTTTTTAATTTCAGAAAGCTTTAAAAAAAAAAGGAAACATTCCTCTGGTGTCTCAAGCATGCTGGCGGCACACTCCAGGCTCCTCTGTTCAGGTGTGCAGGGAAGAGAGAGGAGAGGAAATCTGAGGTTTAACCCAGGGACTTGGTCAGCTCTAAGAGTTCAGTTGTTTTTTCCAGCATTTCCCAGATGCACCCTCTCTCAGCTCTTGCCAGGAACCTACATGTACTTTGGTCCCTAAAAACCTAGTTCAGCAATAATCCCAGAAACAGCTCAAATGTTGGTCGGTGGGAGGGGGGATTAAACCTGAAGGCGAGTATGAATTAGCTGCTTGCAGGGCAATGCCTTTTTCTCTGGTTTTTCTGCCCTTTGATTGGAGGAGGGTTTCCCACGTCTGTGTGTCCCACTTAAAACAAAACAAAACAAAACAAAGGGGAAAAACCCAAACAAAACCCTTCCTAAAAACATTTGTCGTCTAAACAGAACTTCCTAGAAAGCAGTGTCATTTTTTCTCAAAAGAGGGGCTTGTAATAACCCTCCTTCTCACTCCTCTCCCAGTTTTTGACAATGAGAAGATTTTATGACTATTAGTTGTGAAATGGCTTAATTCAGCTTCTTATTCTTTATGGAAAATAACTTTGCTATGCCTAGTGTCTGTCTCTGGTCAAAGGGCGTTTCCTCTGTCATTGACTTCCACGGTTTGTCTGCTTTCAGCTTTGTGATCGGGAGGGTACAGTCTCGCCTTTTAAATTGTCCGCTTCATCTTTTATCTTTCAACAGGTCCTGGAAAGAAATCGTCCAATGGCTTCTTTCCAGTGTCAGTTTTTGAAAGATCCGTGGCTTGCTTTATTTTGACAGGTGGCTGGTGAAAGAGGTGCTTACAGGGTGGGGTAAAGGAGGAGGGGCATCTCAGTGCAGAGAGACGAGAGAGGTTAGCTGCTTCTTCTGGGGCTTTCTGACACAGGGCGAGTGATTATCATGCTCTTTCTCCTCAACGGGGCCTTGAAAGAGGAGTTTGCTGACAAGGCCTCCAGTTGGAAGACAGCTGTACCCTTTTTAGGACCATTTCAGGGTCTTTGCCTTTTGCTGGGAGCAGAATTAGAATCTGTAGAGGATGCAACTGTGTAGATTAATTTCCGGTGATGGTGAAGAGTAGTGATAAGCCATTCAAAAGCTAGGTGTCTTTATTTGGGGGAGCTGTAGCTTTGGATCAGCCCCAGAGGCCAGGCCAGCGTGGTATCTCAGATGGTCTCAGCGACCCTGGTGTTCAGGGATGTCTTCCAATAGTCCTGATTTGCTTTAGCCATGCTTGCGTTAGTTTATACCACTCCTGGGGATGGCAAATTGACTGTTGACTGCCTGCTGGATTAGTTAGTGCTTCTTTGTTATAACTGAAGCAATTCCCCGGGTCTTTTAACCTTTGGTTATTGGTAGCTTCCTGAGATTGTCACTTCTAGGGTTAATGGGCCTTTATGATGTCCTAAGAGTTAGAATACGTATGTATCCTTTTACATCTTTTCTCCCGTACCAGACTGCCCTCACTGCTCATCCCATTCTACTGCTGACTTTTCATCATTGCAGTTTCTGTCTCCTGAGCCTTCAATTCAGTTTATGGCTTGTTTCATTTGCACAACCCAGAATTATACAAGAATATTCCAGGTGGATGGAAGAGAGGTAAGAGAGTGTTTTCTGATTCCCATCCCCTCCCTAGGTTCGGGGACAATTTTTTTTTGGTGTTGACTACAGTACATTTAACAGATTAAGCCCTGTTAATAATTAAGAACAAGATGTAAGGTTTAAACCGGTCTAAAGAATTAACCAGTAAAACAAGTGAAGCTAAGACAATACATAACTGAAAGGATTTGGGATCCAGGAGAGGCTCTTTTCCAGACCCTCTTTTCTTGCTCAAGCCCAATCCTGGCTTCCAAGTGGCCTCTTGGGGAGGAAACTGAGTGATCAGTAATGGTGAAAGCAAGGAGCAGAAGTCGGTCCACATTGTCTTTTTGTACTAGAACACTGTGGTAACAAAGGCCTCTTGGAAAGAGGGCCATCTGCTGAGGCAGGGAAAGCTTTCTGTCTGCCATGAAGCGGGATGCTTCTTGCATGGGGTTTTAGAAATTCACTGTAAATTAGAGAGCCTTGATATTAAAGAAAGTGGCTCAGTGTCCTAAGTGAAGGCAGATGCTAGCAGTAACAGCAGTAATAATTAAAGTTTTTTTTAGGGAGGGGTTTCGAGAAACTTGACAGTATGCATAGCTTTTAATTCCTTTTGCTGACCTTTTCAGAAGTTCTAAGCTACTTCACTATGCTGTTTGATTAGAATATTTACATTCGGCTTTAAGCTGATTTGTTTGGTTTGGTTCGGTTTGGTTTATCCCCTGAGCAGACACAAGCTGTAACATAAGCACGGAAACATATCACTGGCAGGCAGGAGAGAGCCTTCCTTGGACGGCCTGTGAGTCAGGAAGCCTGGGTTCTGCTCCCTGCTCGGCCCCTGACCAGCGGGGTGATGGGCATTTAATAAGTCATCATATCAGGGCCTTGTTCCTGGTGTTCATTAAAGGAGGGCGTTGCACTAGATTATCACTAAGATCCTTTCCAGCTCTGATATTCTGTATTTCACTGCAAATGAGTTGAGAGCTGATGAGATGATCTGGAAAGATGAGAGGAATATAAGGAAAGCCCTTTCCTCATTGCATATGTATTCTCGAATACAATAAAACCTTGAAATGAGCAGTTCTGGGTAACTGAGCTTTCTGAATGGTTTTTGTCTCCTTCCTCGCTGTCAGCTGTCATTCTGTATCGCTGTCAGCATGCCGGCTTTTAGCAACTCCTGTCCCCCCTTCTTGGCTGCTTCCCTTGTGTTCTTAGAAACCGTAGCATTAGGCTCAGCAGAACTCTGTGCCAAGTAAGTGGAGAGAAGCTGTTGGGAGGGCCTCTCCTATGACCCCAGCCCGTGGACTTTGGTTGATCAGAGCTTTTTGGGGCTTATTTTTAGGTTCCAGATAGGCCATGTGTCACTCTATCCCTGTTTGTCTCAGGCTAGACATTAGTGTAGTTAATAAGCACATTTCTTCTCTAAGCTAATTAGTCACAGTAGGTGGATGAGAAGGCGCGGAGGCACTGAGACCGGGAAGGGGCCGGGGACTTAGTGTGTATCCCAAGGTGTAGCCAGATGGCTAGACATGCATCAGAAGATGCCTTATTTTGTAAAGGACCAGAAAAGTGGTTGGGAGTGAAGAGCTAGGCTAAGGAGCTGTGGCTTGGATTCTAAAGAGAAAGCCGGCCCAGGCGGGCCTCTCTGCTTGAAGTAGGGTGCTGCCCCGGCCAGTGTGTGTATGTTTAGGATTCGCTTGTCTGCCTGGTGCCCGGAATGTTGCACTCGAGCTTCTGAAAAGCTACAGACATGCTGCTCCCTGAGACTCAGGGCGTAGTCCCAGAGTGGGAACTTCTATCAAGCCAACCCTTCAGAAAGTTCATTGGCAAGGCATTAACATCCCAATATGCCTCCTTTTTCTGAATTTTCTTTCAGTGGCTCCTGCATGAGACAGAAGTGAAATGATTCATCATTATGTTCAGAATACTCTCTCTGGCCATCAGGCCAATAGCAGCAGGCCATAACCCACAATCCAGGCGGATAAACCTTGCCAAGTAAAAGAAGCCAGACTACTCATTCCCCAAGACCAGCAGGACTGTCAGGTCCCTCCCTGCCAACCGTGGCACACGTGTTCTTCCGTCTGCCTAAACTTGCCCCTACCTACTTCTGCCCATTGAATATTCTGCATCTCTCGCAAAACTTTGCATTCATTTTCTCTGATACCCATGGCTGAACATCTCCCCTTCTTGCCCCTAGCATAGAAATGGGCATCCTTGGGCTTCCCTGGTGGTGCAGTGGTTGAGAGTCCGCCTGCCGATGCAGGGGACGCGGGTTCGTGCCCCGGTCCGGGAAGATCCCACATGCCGTGGAGCGGCTGGGCCCGTGAGCCATGGCCGCTGAGCCTGCGCGTCCGGAGCCTGTGCTCCACAACGGGAGAGGCCGCAACAGTGAGAGGCCCGCGTACCGCAAAAAAAAAAAAAAAAAAAAAAAAAAAAGAACTATTCATTCACTTATTCTGTAAGCATTTATACAACATCTTCTATGTGCCCAACTAAGTGGCAGTTACTAGGGATATAAAAAGACAGATCGTGTCTCAGTCCTCAAGGAAATAATCCTCATCTCCTATTAAAATTGGCTATTGGTTTTATTACCTCTCCAGGCTTGGAAGCTCCTTAATGTCAGGCATCCTGTCTTGCTCAGCTCTATAATCCCCCATCATGCCTCACACACAGTACAGGGGCTCCATAAGTGTTTATTAGCTTGATTTGAAAAACACCCAACGTTTTGCCCATGAAAAAAAGGCAGACATTCCCCAAAGCCCTTTCCAAAGTGTCGTCGTTGGCGTGGTGCTTTGATCTAACAACAGCAGGCGTGTTAGTCTTTGAAGCACACACTTTCCTCAACATCAAATGGACTAAAAACACAGAGGGTTAAGACCAGTCACTGCCAGCCAGGTACAGGAACGGTGTTCTTTTTACTGTGAAGCCTCCAAAATAAGGACTTCTGCCCATTTGTACTTCTTGTACTACTTGGATAAGTGCACGTTCCAGCCTGCCACCTATCTTCTTATGCCCAGAGTTGATAGAGTGCTTTAGCTACAAATATGTGCATCTATTGAAAAGATTTGATGCCATCTACTCAGCTGTAGGAAAGCCTAGCAGAAGAATTGTTTCAGGAAGAATAAGGCTTTTAGACCACACAGTGGTGTTGGAGAAAACAGCTTCTAATTATCTAGTTCTTGAGTCTAGTGTGAAAATAATATAGCTAGGGATAATTTATTATGCTGAGTGTAAATGGGTGTTCAGAGTTAGAAACTGAAGAACTTACTGGGGGAATTCAAGTATTTAAGCCCTTTGATTCAAGCACCAGCGCTGCACTGAGAGGAAAATGAAGGGCTGCAACCTCACAGGTCCTACATATCATGTGATTAATTATCAAGAAACCTTTCAAAGTGTGATGATAAAATTAAATCCAGCCCTCATTTACAGGAAACCCTGCCTCTGGTACAAATTATAGACTTACTAGGTTTATCTAGCAAGGCCTGTCCTTTAAGTGCTATATAATTATTCCTAAACCTTTCAGGAAAGAATTTGAGAAATAATATTTTAAACCTATAAGCTATAGTTCACTAACAAGTTGGAAATCTCATTTAGTCTTCTGTGCTTGCTTGCTGGCTGGCTTGCTTGCTTGCTGGCTTATTTATTTATTTATTTATTTATTTATTTAATGTTCAAAAATTAACCATTACTCCCCAGAAATACTTCCAATTATCTGCTGTTTCTACTCTGGCAGACAACTATAAATAACAAGGAATTAATATCACTACACAATGCTTCAGGACAGTTATTCACAGCATATAATTGAAACCCACTGCTGTTTTCATGCCGCATGACTACAATAACAGAAGATACTGGGAGACCAAAGGAGAGACTCTCAGCTCACCCTAAGGATAACCGGACGCCTTCTCCCATAAAGCCACTTTGCCCTTGTGAACTGAGGCCGGTGTGTTATGGCCAAGTAAGATTTAGTGGACATCTGTGAAAACAGGCTCCTGTCAGGACACAGCTGATCAGGAGTCACAGTGAAGATTTGAACGGCCCATTGGCCCATAGTGCAGGTACCCTTCCTCATGGGCTGCAGATCCCAACATCCGCTACCACCAGTGGGCTGGGTTGCATGATGGACCCCTCAGAGGGAGGGATGGAAGGCTTCAGGCTGCTGTCCCCCTCAAGTCTTCCCACAGAATCTGGTCTCTAATGGCCATAATTAGCTTGGGGTCCAGAAGCACTGGGTGTGAGTTTTTTTCTAAAATCAAATTCTAAAATCAAATTCTGCATAAAAGGAGCTCTCATCTCAAAAACATAAACTAAATGGACTAGAAACTGGAGGCAGGGCATGGGGGGGAGTCCTTTGTACTCAGAGAATAGGTACTTTTACTTTAAGTGTGCCAGAGTGAATTAGGACTATTAATGCTTTCACAACTCTGCTAGTTATTGAGCCGGTCCTTAAAACAAGGGAGGCAAGGGGGGATCTGAATAGACAGATCTCTGACTTAACAGCCACTTCTCAGGTTGTTCTTTAGGCTCTGAGCATGTGCACCTGCCGCTCATTTCCATTCACGTCATTAAGAGCTGCATATCATGTGTAATACAGGACCATCAGCGTTCTTTATTGCTGTTCTTTGAAAGGGAATAAAATCATGTCCCTTTCATTCTCCCTGAAACACGACGTGTTAAAATTAAGGGCCCTGGTGCTTTGCCCAATTACTTTTCCAGATAAAGTTTCTTGATAATGTGCCTAGAAGTATTTTTAATTTAAACAAGCAAATATGTATTCTTTGTTTAAACGTTTTCCAATTCCATTTGTGTCCCTGGTAGAGTCCTCTGAAGAAACTGCTTAGATTTAAAAACAAAACAAAACAAAACAAAAACCTAAAGAACAAAAATACCTCCCCAAATCAAGTAAAATGGACGCCGGTGCCCTTACTGCTATTTCACAGCCACAAGGCCCCTGTATCAAAAAGCTGCTGCATAAAGAACCAGCATCAGTACCCTCAGCAAAGCTGAAACCCCAGTCCTATCCCTCTGCCAAACTACTATTATCAGTATTTTAGGAATGTCCCTTAATTTTAGCATTAGCTTAATAGCACATACACATAGATAAGCCATCCACAAATCAAACATGAGTTTTGGATCCCTTGCTTTTGGGGATGTAGGTGGGAACAGCAGGAGCTCAGCAGTTAGATGACCTGTATTGTAAATAGTACAGAGGGCCTATTCTGGGATAAGCTTCAGGGAATCTTATCGATATATCAACTTCACAAGCACCTTAGAAGAGGATTTTATTTCTTCATTTTTCTGATCAGAAACTGAGCCTCAGTTTTTCTTACTGTAGAACAGGATACTACCTTCGACAAAAGAAAATCATATATGGGAAGATGCTTCAAGAGCCATATGAACCATGTGAGGTGCCATTATTAAGACAGCTACTTCTGTTCTGGTTATACATAGGTACTTTCAAGTAAAAATCAAAACCAACGAGCCCAATCTTTTGACTGTTTCTGACATTTCTTCTAAGACCACCTCGATTACAAACATTTTTAGACTCCTTTTCCCCAACCTGCCACCCCATAAAAATTGATTTGTAAATGCCACTGCAGGTCACCCTGTTTGCGAGCAATACTGTGTCCTTGAACGAAATGCTCTACTACAAAGTCAAAACGGACATGTTCCTGTGAGGCAGAGGCTGTGTTGCCCCTAAATACACTTTCTTTATTTACTCACAAGTTGGAAAGGTGCAGGGACTTGGTAAGGAAGTAATACTAGGCTCTTGGAGTCATCAGTTACCTGTACTGAGATACATTTTGATATTTTTATGGAAACAGATGTGCATTCATTATGAGTCCTGGCTCAGGGTTCTCTGGCCCAGATCTGAGTCCCCTCTTGAGTTCAAAAGGGCTGCTGAGGGGATCCTGAAGGGCAGTGCCTCCCAGCAGGGTCTTACAGACTAGAGAGGGCAGGCCTTAGTTTTCAAGCTGGGTCCAGATACTCTTCCTGTTCTGTGGGGAGTGGGCGGCAGGTCAGAAAGGGGAATGCTGGCTAGTAAGAGATTTGCGGGGGTGGGGGGCAGGGCTGTATGCATGTTCCTGAGATGTGACATCTGTGCTGGTAGTTTCTTAGGGTTCCTGGTTACTCTGAAGGTCTTTGCTGACACCCTTGGGGAGTGATGTCTGACCTGGGACCTTTCGAGGTTCCTGCTTGTACATGTAGCCCAAAGTCTGAAGCCTTCTGAAGCCTTCCGGAAACGCTTTACATGCGCCAAAGACAAGGCCCCGAGTCTGCTTTTGGCTTGGGCTCTCCCTCCTACTCAGGTAATTGTGCATCCTTATGTAACCTTTCAAACTGAAGACTGAGACATTTATAGCAACCCTGAAGTTCCTCTCATCTCTTCTCTCTTTCCCCTTTCAAAGTTTGAACTTTGAGGTCCGGGGTGTGTGTGTGTGTGTTTAAGAAATGAGTTTAATTCACTGCAGATTTAACAACATCGTATGTATGGCCCTGCTCCCAGCTTCAGCTGAAGGACGTGGCTTTGTTTGACAGAGATCCTTGAGACTTATTAACTTTTAAAAAACAGATAGCACCATTCCTTCCAGGAAAAAAGAAAAAGATTGTATGGCTCCTTTTCATAAAGGAGTCAAAGTTGTCACAATTAGTTAGGGCTTTTTTATTTTGTGCATGGCCATTTGCTCTGGGTAGTGGGTTCCTATGGACACATTAAAGTGCAATTCTTTGTGCATTTTTAGTTCTCTGAAGAAACTTTTCACGTTGCATTATCACAATAATAAGCATAAATGTTTTTGAAAGGGCTTTTTAACTTTAAGAGCAACTCTTAATATTTTTTAATGGACTTTATTTTTTAGAGCACTTTTAGGTTCACAGCAAATTTGAGCAGAAAGTACAAAGAGTTCCCATGTACCCTGCGCCTCCCCACATGTGCAGCCTCCCCTGCTATAAACATCCTGCACCAGAGTGGTTCATCTGTTACAATCTGAGCCTACAGAGTTACATCAGTGAGCCTACATTATCGCCCAGAGTCCGCCCTTTACATTAGGATTCTCTCTTGGTGTGACACATTCTGTGGGTTTTTGACAAATGTATAATGACATGGATCCACCATTACAGTATCACACAGAATAGTGTCACTGCCCTAAAAATCCTCATGCTCTGCCTATTCATCCTTCCCTCCCCCCCTGCCCCCAACCCCTGCTCACCACTGATCTTTCTACTGTTTCCATAGTTTTGCCTTTTCCAGAATGTCCTATAGTTGGCATCAGACAGTATGTAGTCTTTTCAGATTGGCTTCTTTCAGTTAGTACCATGCATTTAAGCTTCCTTCTTGTCTGTTCATGGCTTGATAGCTCATTTCTTTTTAGCATTGAGTAATATTTCATTGTCTGGATGTACCACAGTTTATTTATCCATTCACCTACTGAAGGATATATTGGCTGCTTCCAGGTTTTGGTAATTATGAATAAATCTATAAAGATCTGTGTGCAGGTTTTTGAGTGGATATATTTTTCAGCTCCTTTGGATAAATGAGTATGTTTAGTTTTGTAAGGAACTTCCAAACTGCCTTCCAGAGTGGCTGTACCATTTTGCATTCCCACCAGCAATGAATGAGAGTTCCTGTTGTTCCACATCCTCACCAGCATTTGGCGTTGTCAGTGTTTTGGATTTTAGCCATTCTAATAGCTGTGTAGTGGTATCTCATTATTGTTTTTTTTTTTTTTTTAGTTTCTGCTTTATAACAAAATGAATCAGTCATACATATACATCTGTTCCCACATCCCTTCCCTCTTGCATCTCCCTCCCTCCCACCCTCCCTATCCTACCCCTCCAGGCGGTCACAAAGCACAGAGCAGATCTCCCTGTGCTATGCAGCTGCTTCCCACTATCTATCTACCTTACGTTTGGTACTGAATATATGTCCATGCCTCTCTTTCGCTTTGTCAGAGCTTACCCTTCCCCCTCCCCATATCCTCAAGTCCATTCTCAAGTAGGTCTGTGTCTTTATTCCTGTTTTACCCCTAGGTTCTTCATGACATTTTTTTTCTTAAATTCCATATATATGTGTTAGCATACGGTATTTGTCTTTCTCTTTCTGACTTACTTCACTCTGTATGACAGACTCTAGGTCTATCCAGCTCATTACAAATAGCTCAGTTTCGTTTCTTTTTATGGCTGAGTAATATTCCATTGTATATATGTGCCACATCTTCTTTATCCATTCATCCAATGATGGACACTTAGGTTGTTTCCATCTCCAGGCTATTGTGAATAGAGCTGCAATGAACATTTTGGTACATGTCTCTTTTTGAATTCTGGTTTTCTCAGGGTATATGCCTAGTAGTGGGATTGCTGGGTCATATAGTAGTTCTATTTGTAGTTTTTTAAGGAACCTCCATACTGTTCTCCATAGTGGCTGTACCAATTCACATTCCCACCAGCAGTGCAAGAGTGTTCCCTTTTCTCCACACCCTCTCCAGCATTTATTGTTTCTAGATTTCTTGATGATGGCCATTCTGTCATTATTGTTTTAATTTGCAATTCTCTAGTGATGATGTGGAACATTTTTTCAAATGCTTTTTTTGCCATCTGTGTATCTTTGGTGATATGTCTACTCAGGTCTTTGCCTCATGTTTTTAATCAGGTTGTTCATTTTCTTACTAATATTTTTTCATCCTATGACAGATGTTCATTTGTTCTCTTCTAACTGGCAGCTAGACATTTTAATTTTGGTTACATATCTCACCTAAGATATGTAGGGTTTAAGGCAGATCATGCTTGGTATATGTTCCCCCGGGCTTGCTGAAGGATTCACTTTTATTAACATGACTCTGGTGAAAGGGCAGGTAAAAGTTAGTGATCAATTAAGTGTGCAGCGGCCAATTAACCTATTGAATGTATAAACCATGTCAGAAAATCCAGTTAGTTCTGCTATAACACAACGTATTCATTCCTAAAAGTCACTCTGCTATGTAAAATCATGCAGTAGAACCACAGGGCTTATTGGGAATATTGGGGTTAGGGTCCAACAGTAAAAAAAAAAAAAAAAAAAAACTTCACCAGTGGCACATTTTAAAAGCAGGAAACCTAAGAAAAACAATAGCCTACTTTTGCACATGCTAAAATGGTTAAGAAATATATAAAAGCTACAATAAATACAACACTTTACCTTAAAGAACACCTGAAGTTTGCTTGTGGACACGGGGAGGGGCGTGGTGGTCAGAAGGGTTGCAGACTGTGAGTCCTGGTGAAGTGGTGGCAGGACGTTATCTGAAATCAGATGGGAAATTAATAAATGTGAATGGGTGTGACTCAACACAGTGAACTGACAGAGCTGGTGGATGTTTGTGTGTTTATGTGTGGATTCCTACTTGGTTTGTTTCAGCTAGTTGGAGTCCTCTGCTTTTACCTAGTGTTTCTTGAAGATGAAATCACCAGTGAGGGGACCACAAGTGAGCTGTGAAGTTCACAATTATGCCCAAATTGCTTCCTAATTTATCAATGGCATTGGAAGAAATTTACATTTTCAAAATAAGCATTGTAGCATAGCGGACTATAGTTAATATCCTTTGTTGATTTCTTGAGTAGGGGTGGGTAGTAGCTGCTCACATATGACCTCCTTTGTATGTGCTGCCCAGAAGTGCTGCTCTTGAGGGTCCACTGACCAGGGCTCTCATCACCAGTCAGTCCCTCCACAAGGGGCCTCTTGTGCTGCCTGGGAGGGCCGGTTAGCAAGCGAAGAGTGACTTCTGGTTTTATATTGATGGGAGAATACTGTGTTAATACCTCTGGCTTACTCATAATTGCTGGTGTGGATGAGGCATTGGCCAGCAATGAGTCGCAAGAAGGCTTCCCTGGAGTTGGTCTAACTAAGGCTGGCTGTATATTTGAGCCCTCAAATGGACTGTCTTCCTAGAGTAATTAAAAGCATATTAGACTCTGGTCTTCTTTCCAGTCTCTGGCATGGATCGTAAGAGGACTGGATTCAGTTGTGTCTCTTTTCTGTGCACTTTTCCCCTTATGGATTAAAGAAACCATCTTTTACTAGGGAAACTTTCAATCATGTCACAAACCTCGTTTTCAAAGGGAAAACAACACTTTAGAGAGGAATTTATTTTCAAATATAGACATTCACATTGTGTATAAATATATAGACAAGTGCTCTAACAACAACAGCAAGATGCTGCCTTTCTGTTCTAGGGAACAAATACATTATTTTCACTTTGGAGGGAGGGATTCTCCACAAAATACAGATGCTCTGCTCTATGTGTATTATTTCCTATAATCCCCCTCACTAAACATGCTTTGGCTCTATTATTCTTGGGAACCTTTGGGTTTTTCTGTAGATTGGCTGAGACAGATAGATCCTTAGCCTTAAAACTTCTTGCTATCTGGGAGCTACGTCAAATTTATGGGGCTGCTGTGCTTGATTGGGAATGGGTCCTTGGAATTAGGAGCTGACATTGTAAAAAGGTTAAGGTTTTGTGAAGAAAACTCGGAACTGTCCCATCTCCGGGTCAAAGCCATCTAGTTTTCCTGGAGCCCCATATTTCTCTGTTACTGTTTGCTATTTAGGACCACTCTCTTCTCTATGGAAACTCCACTGTTTCAGCACTGATTTTCATGTGTCACCTCCTTTCATTCTTGCAAAACATTGTAAAATTACTCCCCCTCCCCCATTTTCCACTTAAGGGAACTGAGACTTATCTAAGTCTCTTGCACAGGATCAAGCAGCATGCAATTTGAACCCAGGACTTTATTTTTTTAACTCTTTTATTTTTTTTCATTGTGGTAGATTTCACATAGAAAATCTACCATTTTAACCCTTTTCTTTATTTTTTTTGGACATATCGCATGGCTTGTGGGATCTTAGTTCGCCAAGCACGGATCAAACCCATGCCCTCAACAGTGAAAGTGTGGAGGTCTAACCACTGAACCACCAGGGAATTCCCCATTTTAACCATTTTAAAGTATACAGTTCAGTGGCATTTAGTACATTCCATAATATTGTGTAACAGTCAACACTCTAATTCTAGAATATTTTCATGTCAAAAGTAAAATCCTGTACCTATTAAGCCACCATTCTTCATCTCCCGGCAATCATTAATCTGCTTTCTTCATCTCCCCGGCAGTCATTAATCTGCTTTCTGTCTGTAAGCATCTTGCCTATTCTGGATATTTCATATAAATGGAATCATACAATATTGGACCTATTGTGCCTGGCTTCTTTTACTTAGCACGGTTTATCCCCATGGTTGCATCTATTGGCATTTTATTCTTTTTATGGCCGAATAATAGTCCTTTGTATGGACATACCACATTTTTAATCCATTCCTCATTTGATGGATGGCCTGTGGGTTGTTTCTACCTTTTGGCTATTTCAGTAGTGCTACTATGAACATTCATGTACACGTTTTTGTCTGCAACACCTGTTTCAGTTTTCTTGAGTATATGCCTAGGAGTGGAGTTGCTGGGACATATGGTAATTCTGTGTTTCATTTTTTGAGGAGCTGCCAAACTGTTTTCCAAGGTGGCTGCACTATTTCACACTGCCATCAGCAGGTGTGAGGTGAACGCAGGTCTTTCTGACACCAGAGGCTGTGCTTATTTTCTTAGGCCATACCATCTCCTAATAACTCCGCAAAGGCTCCAGCAGCCCCCTGCCAAGTCTCCCCTCCAGCCAACAACAGAAGCACGTTTCAGCATGTCTCGTGTTTCGAGGGGAAGTTGGTGGTAATATGACTTTGGCTTGGGGGAAAGAACAGGTGTTTGCAATTTGTCAGTGGCCATCTCCTCTTCCTCGGTGTCAGGTAGTGGTGAAGAGGGTAGGCTCTAGAACCAAATACCGTATGATTCCAATTCTAAGAAATATCCAGAATGGGCAAATCCATAGATAGTAGGGTCACTGACTGCCTAGGACTTAGAGAGTGATGATTATGGTATGGAGTTTCTTTTTAGGGGTCATGAAAATGTTCTAATATTGGCTGTGGTGATGGTTGCACTAAATATACTAAAAACTATCATGTGGTATACAGTTCTTTTTTTTTTTGCCACGCCACGTGGCTTGTAGGATCTTAGTTCCCCAACAAGGGATTGAACCCAGGCCCCTGGCAGTGAAAATGCCGAGTCCTAACCACTGGACTGCCAGGGAAGTCCCTGTGTGGTATACTTTATTTTTTTTAATTTAATTTATTTTATTTTTTAGAGTTTCTTTTCATTTTATTTCATTTGTTAATCATCTCAACAATGTTCCTTTAATTTTTCACACATTCACTTTTTTTTTATTCTAGGAATGTGTGGTGTACTTTAAATGGGTGAATATTGTATGTCACTAAAACGTTAAAAATCAGTGTCGGCTCTGGAGTCTCACTGCCGCCTATTAGCTCTGACCTTGGACAAGTTCCTTAGTGACTTCTGCTCCAGGGTTCATATGTGTAAAAGATGGTAAAATAATAGGTTATACCTACCTCACAGAGTTGTGAAGATCAAAGGGGCTAATATAGATAATATAGTGCTTGGCATGGTGTCTGACACATAACCAGTGCTCACTGCATGCTGGTAGCTATTAATATTAGCATCATAAAATAGTTTTTGAAGATCCAACTGATAGATGGTGTTCATGATGGGACAGTGAAGACAGGAAGTAGGTGGAATTCCTCTTACAATTTGAATTCTTAGTTCAACCCTGCTGCCGAGGGCAGTGAGCGATACAGGACAACATAATGAGGCAATAATTCGGATAGTAATGGGAGATGAGGTCATGTGGCAGGGGGCGTTGGGTAGAGACCTAAGGGCTAGAAAAAGAATATTGGTGCTGATGTGGGAGAGGAAATTGTATTAAAAAGGCTGCTCTGCCCTTCACTGACAACAGATGTTGGGAGGTCTTGGGCTCTGGGCTCCAGGGTCTCTGACCCCCTTGAAATTCTCTCCGGTTTCTTTGGAGGTCATGATCCCACAGTTGGAGGACTCCTGGTGTAGATTAGCTCCCTTGGATATGTTTTCCTCTCTCTTTGCCTAATGCCTCCCATACCCAGGAACTTGGAGGTAGGTGCTCATGCTAGCAAAGGAACCAGCAGCTTTTCTAGAGCAATGGAGGAAAAAGCTAGGATGGGAATGGAAGGCAGGAGCCTAAAAGACAGGAATCTGTGAGTGAAAAGAAAGCAGGACAAAACGCCGAGCTGCTCCGCTGGTCCAGTTGCTCTCAGGCTGAAGGCCCTCCAGAGAGAGCCAAGCCCTTGTCTGTGTTCCAACTTGCAGGCTCCAGGCATTGGACAATGTCCCACTTGAGGGGCGCACAAGAGCAAAGACAGCCTCCCTCCCCCCAGTATTTGAGGAGACAGACTCAAAGCAAACACATAAAGGGACTGAGGATCATGTCCAGAGAACATGCTCTCGAGTCCAATGGGCAGGCTGTAAACCGAGTGTGTAAAGTGCCTAGCGAGGCAATATGGTTAAGGGTTTAGGTTCACAGAGTGCTTTCCTGCCGTCTCTGCGCCTCTTTTCCAGAAGCCGGTGTCCTGCGTGGACTGATCGTGTTTTACGGCCGGGAACACCCTGGGCTACCGACCCGCTAAGTGATTTGTCACTGAGAGACTGTTAGCCCTGGTGTCTGCTTCTGTGAGGGTATCTGTGCTGGATTCCATCATGGGGGTAGGGATGCCTCTGCCAGCTGAAGCCGCACACGCACACTCTGTGGCCGAGCCCATGCCCGGGCCATTGTGGCAGATACAGGGATATCCTTGCCAGGAGGCTGGCAAGTGTGAAATGCCATTGGCAAGGACCGGGGGCCGGAGCGTGCAGCTCTGTTGCCTGGGGCAGGGGAGGGGGTGGTCGTGGGCAGCAGGAAGGGGCCTGGGCTCTGATGTGCAGCTTCTCCCTGCCTGCTCGCCCACCCCTCTCCAGCCTGCTGTCTGCCCATCAGCTGGGGGACCGCCAGCCTGAGCACGTGGGCTGCTCCTTGGCTTCGAGCCAGTGGCGAGCTGGGAACCTGTGACTTTGAGACTTGGCCCTTTTCAGTTCTCTTTGTTCAGAAAAAAGTTTCATCCTGGCTCTCTTCAGTGGCTGCCGAGGATTAGGAGAACCCCGGGGAGACTTGGCTATAGGACAGCTCTCAAAGCTGTGCTGGGAAATTTGAAGAGGGGCCATTTCTCTCTGTCTTATTTCAAGTGACATTCTTCTCTCCTTTCCTAAACGGGTTTTTACTGTTGCAAACCCTACAGCATAATCCCCTCGTGTACTTTTGTGATTCCGCAGCTATGGAGGGGATTAGACCAGTATCTGGACCAATAAAATATGGTAAGGACCGTTGAAATGCACAATAAGAAGGAAAGTTCAAATCTAGGCGCTTGTTTTTAATGGTTGGACCAGTTAGAGCCTGTGCTTGTTTTCCTGGGTTAGCATTTCTCATTCTTTAAAAAAAAAAAAAAAAAAGTCTGCTTTTCAGTGCCTTGGAGGGAAAAAGAAAGAAGGGAGGCTTTGCTCCCCTGAACAGAACTTGAGAACCGGACCGCTAAATGGCCAAAGGCTATGGTATTCCCAAGTACAAGTGGGCCATTTTCCAGAATGTGTAACTGCTTGTACTTTCCCCAGTTTAATATTGTTAAGAAATGGAAATTGCCTCGGTTGTAAAGTGGTTTCATATTAAACTTTCTTTTATTAGTGTCAATGGCTTTTAGCTTTTAAAAAAATGCTATTTATTCCATGACTATGAATAAATTGTTTTTTGAGAATCTGATTATTAATAGAGACAGATTTTTTTTCCATTTTCTGTACACTGCCCTTTGGTATAAATATACGATAAGTGCCTCTATCCATTTTATTACCATGTTTCTTTTGGTATCTTGGGGAGAACTTAACTGTGAGCTGCTTCCATTAGAATTATTTCCTGGAAGACACATTAACAAATCAAAAAGCTGTAGACTACTACATATACACATACCAGGGGTGTTTGGTTTGGTTTCTGTAATCCCACAATATACAAATGTTGGCAGAATTTCCATGATTGTATTAATCCTGTGAGCTACTTTGTCATGCATGCTAGCTGATATTTACAAATGGAGGTCTGAAATGGTCCGAAACTTTGAAGATGCTTTATTATGCAGTATGTGAAAGTGGAAGTGTTTATATTTCTTGTTTTAGACTATACTGGCCAACTGGGCAGCAAAAAAATACACAGTCTCCTAACAGGCTGCAGCAATCTCATAACAAACCTGAAGGTTCCTGGGGAGTTTTCACAGCCTAAACCAACAAGGTTTTGTCAAAGGTTTTGCCAAGGTCTTAAACCCTATGGATGGGTTTTCAATATCTGCTGTGAAATGTTGGTCCATTTCTATGTCATCCACATACCTGCTGAATGACTTTCTTAGTCAATTTCTGTATTGTGAGCTCAGATGGAATACGATAGCCCTGCTACAAGGAGCTCCTGGTTCTTTAAGGGCTCTGCTTGATTAATGGGAGAGGATTTGAGCATAATTAGGAATCACATAGCGTTTGAAGACTGGAAGTGGAAGCCCAAGAAGGGTCACTGATTTGTTCTCAAGGTCATAGAGTCAGACTGAGTCAGCCTTGCTTCCTCTCAACATGTGTAACAGACTGGATGTAGGTTGCTTTTGCCCTTTCCCCCACTCTTCCAATTGGATAACTTTTAAAGGTTTCTATAATCAAAGAAGGTCTCGGCTCACCCTGGCCGTGCTCTTTGTGACTTTGCACATCTCTCTTTTCTTTCCTCCACCCACCTTCCACTGGTTGTCTGTTTCTCCCACTGGCCTTTCTCCCTTCCTGTCCCTTTCATTTTATTGTTGTTGCCCTTCTGCAGAAAGTCTCTTGGTAATGTTCATGTGTTTTAGAATAGCAGACGATATTCCAGACACAAGTGAGTTACCCTTTGGTTTGTATAAAGAGTAGGCCTTTCTTTTTCCTTTGTTTGCTCTGGGGGGAGTGTTGGTTTTGGTCTCTCATGGACGGAGTATTTTTTCCCCCAGCTCTATAAGGCATGCTGTGAAACTTATTGTGTTAAAGTGTACAATTCAGTGGTTTTTAATATAGTCACAGAGTTGTGCAACCATCACTTAACAGTCTATTTTAGAACATTTTTGTCTCCCTCCCGCAAAGAAACCCCTCTAGCAGTCAGTCTCCCCTTATCCACCCCCCCACCCCGCCTCAGTCCTAGGCAACCACAAATCTGCTTTTCTGTGTACAGAGTGACATCCTGAGGGCCCAGTGTATGGTCCCTTCCCTGTGGTAAGAGGAGCCGTGTGGCTGCTCACTTGCCCACTTTGACAGTGGCCTTCCTGATTTTTGCCCATTTTTCCTCACTAGCTTGACATATCACTAACTTCTTTAGAGTCCAGTAAGCTTGGAGATGAGTGTGCCCTGCACTCCAATTCCTATTCTACAGGCTCTGGGATAGGACCTTGGAGAGCCTCTGAGTTGAACTCCCTTTCTGATGTCTGACTTCCTGCAACCTTGTTGTTTGTCAGATGCCCCTGAACCGTGGTGATAGAAAAGCCCAAGACTGGAAGCCTCTTCAAGGCAGGGACTTTGAAACCCCAGCTCTGAGCCCAGTGCCTGCCTGAGGCATAGGAGATGCTCAGTGTTCACTGAATGAGTGAGCTTGCACACTGACATTAATGAAGATTAAGTTACCCCGGCATTTTGAGACATACCTGTCACTGTTAACTGAGTTCATTTATGCTGTTGTGTACGTGTGTGTTTTCTTTAAATAACCCAACTATGGAATCATTTTAAAAATACCATGTAAAGCTGTTGTCAGAACAAATTCGGGATGTATCTCATTTTGTGTATTAATGAGATGTATGCTCTCCTCTCAACCTTTTGTTTCTTGTCATGTGAGTGTGGTCCCCATTGGGGAGAAAACAACATGATGCTCTGTTTATTTCAAGGGGAAAAAGGGAGGCGCTTTAGAGGACGTAATAGGACTAATGCTATAGACATCAGTACTCCAGGTAGCTGCTTTGGTTCTTTTTTTTTTTTTTTTTTTTTTTTTTTTTGCGGTATGCGGGCCTCTCACTGTCGTGGCCTCCCCCGTTGCGGAGCACAGGCTCCGGACGCGCAGGCTCAGCGGCCATGGCTCACGGGCCCAGCCGCTCCGCGGCATATGGGATCCTCCCAGACCGGGGCACGAACCCGTATCCCCTGCATCGGCAGGCGGACTCTCAACCACTTGCGCCACCAGGGAGGCCCTGCTTTGGTTCTTTTTAGCGCTTTTCTCCTTTATCTGAGGATGAGCATCTGGTAAGGAATGCTTTTACTTGTCATTGAGGACATGCCTGTCGTGCAGTCAGAAAACAAGTGGGAGTGAGACATTCTATCTGAGATATCTCTGATTGCCGGAACAGCGGGCTTGGTGTCAAAGTTGAGAAAGTGCCAATAAAATGTTAATGGGGAGACTCCAGGAGTTCAGGGCATTTTGAAGCTCAGCACATATTCACATCCCTCTGGTATCAGTGAAGATTCCAAAGTGAAACCTGTAGGGTCATTTGGTTTTAATGTTGTCCCACAATAGGATATTAAAAGCCACACACTAAGGAGCACAATATTGCAAATTGCTTTGAACTTGCAAAGCTTGCTATCTCAACTGTCCCAGCAACTTTCAAACTGTGATAAGCAGGAATGCAGCAGTTCCAAAGACATGTGCTTGCTCTTAAGCAAACGCCTCAAATGCTCTTAATTTGTACCAGAGACCTTATCAAAGGCCTTGGCAAAACTTCCCGTTTGGCAGTTACGAGAATTAGTTGAGCTTAACCTCTGAGGCGTGGGGTAGGGGTTGGGGAATGAGCATTTCATGCTGCTTTCTCGTTGTCAAGGCAGGTGGACCGTGGACGAGTGGAAAAGGAATTGGGAAGCAAAGAGGAGGGAATTTGAGAGGATCCTCTTTCCTGAGCTGCCACAACTTTCCTTCCAAGACCACTGTCCCCACCGTGCACAGTAACTTATTAGTAACAACCTTAACCCCATCAGTGAAAACTTGGCTTCGTGTTAAGCTTTGGATCGTTGGTGCTCCCACCCTCAGGCCCCATTTAGCCATGATACTGCTAGGAATGAAGCCTTTTTAAAGAAATTGTTTGTTCATTCGTATTAAAGACTTTTTAACAGTCCAGAAGACCAATTCCGCATTAGGAAAATAAGTGATGCCTATCTGACTGTCTGTGACCTTGAAGTAATGACTGGCTTTCCTAGAATTAGGATCTGTATTGCTTGAGAAGCTTTTATTATTTTATTTTATTTTTTATTTTTTAATAGATCTTTATTGGAGTATAATTGCTTTACACTGGTGTATTAGTTTCTGCTTTATAACAAAGTGAATCAGTTATACATATACATATGTCCCCATATCTCTTCCCTCTTGCATCTCCCTCCCTCCCACCCTCCCTATCCCACCCCTCTAGGTGGTCACGTAGCACCGAGCTGATCTCCCTGTGCTATGCGGCTGCTTCCCACTAGCTATCTATTTTACATTTGGTAGTGTACATATGTCCATGCCACTCTCTCACTTCGTCCCAGCTTACCCTTCTCCCTTCCTGTGTCCTCAAGTCCATTGAGAAGCTTCTAAGTAGATGGTAGAAGAGCGGGTCAGAAGAATATTTTCAGAGACGCAAAGTATCTATAACTTTGTAGATACAATTGTCAGCAACCAGAATTTTGAAATAATTCCATCTTCCTCAAGAAAGATGAAGGGATAGTGTTTATCAGTAAATGGAGACCACAGCTGTTTTTCTCTAACATGTGGCAGGGGGATAAAAATCTTTTACTATATTTTGGCTTTTAGGAAAATGTTATAGTTTGGTTCTTTTGGAGTAGGGTATGTGTGTGTGTGAGTGAGCGAGTGTGTGTGTGGGACACATTCCCCTTTATACCATGTGTCTCGATTTTTAATCATTTCCAGAAAATGTAAGAAACGGGAAGAATCCTGAAGGAACTAGTAAGTAGGTGTTCGTATTGAACCAGAAACAGCATTTAATGGTGTTTTCTCCATGAACATCTGGTTGTCAGTAGTCCTGAAGCTGACTGGCTGGGGGGGGGGCTGTCTTTACAAGTAGGGTTAGATGACTCTGGAGAGAGGGGTCCGAGGGCTAAGCTTGGGAGTGGGTCAGGAGATTTCGTTCTAGAAAATGAACACCCGCATGTTATGATTAGCCTTAATTTACACCCTTGGAGCCTCCTTACAAAACAAAAAAACATTCTGAAATTGAAAAGCAAAATTTGGGCCTCATGGAGCCTCCTTCGAGCTGCTGAACCAGGGTCTGGGTGGAGCGGCTTGGTGTTGGACTGGGCGTTGAAGGAAGGAAGCCCCTCATTTAGGGTAGGGGGCCACACTCATTGCTATGAAATTACCTGCAGCCCTTTGGGCTCAATTTTAGAATGACTTTTAGAATGTCCTGGAAAGTAAATTACTTATCTTGGGGCCTCGGTTTCTGTGAATTGCCTCTCTCTGTGAGAAACCTTGTAACTCATATAATGGCCTAAAGTTTGTTAGATTTATATTGATCAGTTTGGAAAAAGAGAAGTCAACTCAAGCATGTATTTTTTCTGTGAAAGAAATCGTATGTCCATTAAGGACAAGCTTCATGTATAAAGATAGCTTTATTTATATTTAGAAATGAGAGCTGCAGGCTTTTTAAAAAAATTAATTAATTTGTTTTTATTTTTGACTGTGTTGGGTCTTCGTTGCTGCGCGCGAGCTTTCTCTAGTTGCGGTGAGCGGGGGCTACCCTTTGTTGCGGTGTGCGGGCTTCTCATTGTCGTGGCTTCACTTGTTGCAGAGCACGGGCTCTAGGCACGAGGGCTTCAGAAGTTGTGGTTCACGGGCCCTAGAGTGCAGACTCAGTAGTTGTAGCACACAGGCTTAATTGCTCCGCGGCACTTGGGATCTTCCTGGACCAGGGCTGAAACCCCTGTCCCCTGCATTGGCAGGCGGATTCTTAACCACTGCGTCACCAGGGAAGCACTATCTACAGGCTTTTCTTTGATGAGTTTGTTTAGATTCCAAAACCTGAGCATGTTTCAGCATTGGGGAAGGGAGGCTACTGACACTTCCCCCAAAAGACAAAGTGATTTGAGTAAAGCAAAAGAGTTGGTAGTAATATGTACACACATATTGTGTGTATGTGAGTTTTTAGTCCTGAAACTAGAAGTAATTTAAAATAACAACGAACACCGTGTTTCAAAGGACTGCGTATTTGCCTTAAAAATATCACTATCACTGAGTATGAGTTGCTTCTTAGCAATTTGTAGTTCTTCCCTGTCTTATTTAGGCCTAGAAGTCAAGAATAAAGTAGACTTTTAATTAATAGTTTTAAAATTTGCCATAGTTTCCAATTATGTTTATATTTGAACAGGAAGAAGGCTTAGGACTTTAAGAAAAGTGATGCTCATAAAACACACTGAAGGGGAACTTACTTAAAGACTGGTTTCATATATGTGTACACACACACACACAGCAGTAAATTGGGATGCCACAGCTTGATGAATTTTTCAAATATTTTAGGAAAGGTTTCAGAACACTCATGAAACAAAAGCATTAAGGACTGCTTGTCATAGCTAATAAAGTTTGCTTGGATCTCACTTGATTTTTCTGCTTCACTTCACAAGGTAATTGAAACTTCCTTTTTACTTGGAGCTCCCCCCCCAAAGAGCTACAGTCTTAAAAGAACATCTCTTTTGGTTAGCAATTCTATGGAAGTTTTCTGAATGTAGGACTAGGTCTTAAATAGTTATAGAGCTAGTGGTCATTCAGTTCTTGGCAGGGAAATTAGTTAAATCTCTAAGTGGCTTCTGGTGGCTGAAGAACATCCAAAGAGGAAAAAATGGCTTATTACAACTGGAGCATTTAAAGCATCTCTTGGGTAAGACTGGAAATTTGATCCAGGTCAAAAAGTAGAGATGATGGAACTGTCCCCTGGAACAATGAAGGTATGAAAAAAGGAATCTCCAGTCTCCAAAAAAACTTAGGTATAGGAACTATGAATTGATGCAGATGAGTCCAAATGATGAGCTTTCCCAGTGTTCCACGTCTGCTTGTTTGCTTCTTTATTTCAAGTGGTTCTGTAGAAAAATGCTTTTCTCCATCAAATAAACCAACCTGGAACTCTTAACCAGCGCTTGCAAAATAGCTTCTCCCTCCCTCCCTTCCACCCATGGTTGGTTTGGGGTTGACAGTAAAAGACAAAACAGATTGTTGACTTTACCAGAAAATTTGGGGGACAGATTTTGCTGCTGTGGCTGCCGCTGAGGTGAACAAAAACCTCAGATTGCATGTCCCGTATTCTCAGGGCAAAAACACTTATTTTGGGAGCGATGTGGGTGGGTTTTGAGGCGCTCTTCTGTTTTTGTTTTAAAGCGTTTGGTAAGAAGACACTTAACTTTGAAATTTTATTTTCATATGTACTGGCTTGAGAGCCCTGACCTCCCACCTCTGCTCAATCCACCTTGTCAGCTTTCATTTTTAACTAAGTAATCAACTAGTTGACATAACTTGCTTATTTTAAAAGCAATCATATGGGAGTAATTTGGCCTCTTTTTTTTTTATCAAGTCGAGTGTTAATTATTTTGATCTGCCTCTTGAATGGTGGGTTGTTAATAGTAATATCAGTCACAGCTGGGCTGTGAGCGCTTGAGTCCAGATTCCTTGGTTGAATGTTTCATAGGTCACTAAACAATTTTCTGATGAAAATGATTTATTTAAAGCCTAATTCTTGACCTCTGTCTTCCCCCAGTGCCTTAGGATAATTAAATGCTCAGTACTGTACCTGTAACTAGCTACTTGCCATTCAAGAATTCCTCACTTCAATGTTCATATCATATGCAGAAAGAATTATGTGTCCTGGAAGGAAAGCTTTGTAAATACTGGGGTGTTTCATTCAATTTAAATTCATTTTGAAGAGACTAGTACCATGGATTTGAGTGACTGCATTTTAACTTACCGTGTAAATGAAGGATTTGAAAAATATTCTGACATTCTTGAATAGGTTTCATGTCATTCTTTATCAAGTGCATCATAATATATTAGGTTTCTTTGCTTAGCTCACACTGTCTAATGTGTACAAGTTTAATATCATTTAAGACAGACTCTGGTTATCTCATGTAAGTGACAGTGGTTCTGTGAGAACTATAACTTCACAGAAATATAAGAAAAATAGGAACTAGGGTCAGAGGCCCCCCAGGGTATTAAAGGATCATAACCTTTCTCAGAGAAGGCAAACTTGACTGATATACTAGTTTTTATAGAGCACTTTATTACATGAAGGAATGTAGTAACAGGACTGAAAGCAAACATATAGCAGTAATAAAGATTAAATCAATTATATGTCTTGCTTTTGGGGGAGATAAAAGGATGTGGTTTTATATAAAATTACTTAATTATAAGTAGGATAAAAATGTCCTGGTTTTGCATATCAAAAAGGTACAGATATTCCTCAACTTACAATAAAAATGCATTTTAATGCACCTAACCTACAGAGCATCATAGCTTAGCCTAGCCTACCTTAAACTTGCTCCGAACACTTACATTAGCTTACAGCTGGGCAAAGTCATCTAACACAAAGCCTATTTTATGATAAAGTGTTAAAAATCTCATGTAATTTATTCTTTTTTTTTTTTTTTTTGCGGTACGCGGGCCTCTCACCGTCGTGGCCTCTCCCATTGCGGAGCACAGGCTCCGGACGTGCAGGCTCAGCGGCCATGGCTCACGGGCCCAGCCGCTCCGCGGCATGTGGGATCTTCTCAGACCGGGGCACGAACCCGTGTCCCCTGCATCGGCAGGCGGACTCTCAACCACTGCGCCACCAGGGAAGCCCTCATGTAATTTATTGAATACTGTCCTGAAGGTGGAAAACAGAATGGTCGTCTGGGTACAGAATGGTTGTAAATTTATCGATGGTTTTTCCTCGTGAATGCGTGGCTGTCGCTGCCCCAGCATCACCAGAGTCTCCTACCACATACCCCTAGCCCAGGAAAAGATTGACATTCAAAATTCGAAGTGCAGTTTCTATTGATTGTGAATCACTTTCGCACTTTCCTAAAGTCGAAGAATCATAAGTTGAACCTTTGTTAAGTCAGGGACCGTCTGTACTATATTTTATGACATGTTGCATGTATACATTTATGTATAAGTAGGATTTACACTTGGATATATGAACAAAATCAAGAAGCCAGGCCAAAGTCTAAAGATGTGTCATCCATCATTGTATCCCTTTATATTGAAGAAATGTTGTCAGTATTTTCTTAGATGATAAAATTACCATGCTCTTAAAAATATTGAGCGTGAAGCTCTAAGTGAATCAACAATCTTTTAGATGGTAAGTCATGAGAGTACAAAAGACGTCGAAAGGTGAATAATTTTATTAACAGAGCTTTTGTGAAATGAAAACATCCCCTTACACCTTGGTGTGGAGGAGGGAAAGAATGCGGTGTTTTCAGCTTGGACATTGGGAGTTCTGCAAAATATGCTGCCTCGCCGGCCCCGGGGTGTCTTGTTCAGGGAGGCCTGCATCCTTATCGAAGGGCCTAGATTGGCCATGCAGATAATTGGGATTAAATTAAGACTTCATACGCTGCCAGGAAAAATAATAGCATATCCATTTCATCTCCAGTACGGTTTCAAGATGATTCACAGTTGGAAGATAGATGGCATGGAGTTGAACCACTATGCATTTTTTTTACCCTTTTATTTGAAAATCTCAGCAAATAGATACTTTACTTGAAATATTATAGGTGAGGGAGGGGCTCATTGTTCCAGTTTGCCCAGCACAGTCCAGGTTCTCACCTGTTGTCCCAGCATAATTGTTAATACTGCCTCCTTTCACTCTCAAACGTGTCCTGGGGTGGACTGTAATTTACGGTCACCCTAAGGACAGGAAACGGCATATTCACAAAAAGAACTCGATAATTAAAAATGATTTCAAAGAGTCTTGCTCCAAAAAATGGGTAAGTGAAGTTGCAAATATTTGCTAGATGTGAGTTAGCCTAAGTTAGCAGAAGGTTGATGTCCTGGAGGAGGAGGTTCTGTGTGTGTTGGAAGAGTACTTTTCAAAGACGCAAGAAAGCCATCTAGACGATGTCTAAAAAGAATCACTTAGAATAGAATTGAGGCCTATTCTGATGGCACTCCAGGGCCACCATTATGAACAGCACCTCTCCTGACCCTGGCTGCGCACGCAGGCACAGTAAGAGTCAGGGCTCAGGACTCACGCCCTGGGAGGAGTTTTGTGGGCTCTCAAGTATCTGCTTCCCTAGACAGGCTTCTTGCCTGAGAGTCGGATGCAGAATATGCAACTGCCTTCCTCCAGGGCCTGCCAGTGTTTTTGTTTTTGCAATGACCGATAAAGGCAATCTTTTTTCTTTTGTGAACCTCTTTCCAGGGAACAACAAAGAGCAGCCAAGAAGCACTCTTTTCTGTTTTATTTGTGCATTTTTTTAAACTGCTTACAGTGCTATAGGGCGAAACTATGAATTTTGGTTTTGTGCCTGGTGATCAAATCTCCTCAGCCTAGGGAACACCATAATATCCAAGTTGGATAGAAATGTCCAAATAGTGCAGAAGAGGTGTTTTCGAATCAGATTTATGTGTTTATTATTATGACGTGCTTTAGTGGACTTGGAGCAGGGTGATTGATTCCCAGGCTATACGGGATGACCTTGGATAAGTCACTTAATCCCTCTGTGCTTTAGGTCCCTTTTCTACTTTTCGAGGCTTAACAAAGCTACGGAAATACTCTTCTGGGGTTAAAGGAGTGAATAGCTTGCTTACAGGAGACACATTCACTCACTCAGCCTTGTGTCTCACTTGCTAAAACAGGAGAGGTCACGGAGGGCTTTACAAGTGCCTTCAGCTCTAACCCTTGCCCCGAGCAGGATGAGATTCAGAATGCATAGAGTTCCCGGACAGGAATGTGCAGCCTAAGTGTAGCAGGAGGTAAGAAGGCCTGGAACTGGCCCGCCCACAGGCCTGCAGGACTATTTTTAGTTCTGGGGCACTAAGGTGGGTCAACTGCTTTTCCAGGGCAGTGTTTTAAACTGGAGCCATGAGTGGCAGGCCCCTCTGGGGAAGCTTTAAATTGGGCCAGGATGGGGTCCCAGTCCATCCCTGGCTGATGATAAAAAAAAGTGAGTTATTCGGGCAGCAGTGGATAGGGCAGTTACAAGTTACTTACCAGGAGAATATCTCAGTTGAGAAAACTGGATTACCTTGGAGCAGTTGGAAAGTGCTTCTTACGCCATCTGGTTCAGAGAGACCATGACAGAGGGAGTAGGGCAAGTAGCAAGGATAGAACACATGGATCCCCATGTTTTGAAAGTACCTTAGTTCATAAGGCCAGATTCGGGCCACCTCCGCCTGCTTTCCATGGAGCCCTGTGCCCTTGGAGTTCATTGTCAGAGAGCTTCACGTGTGCACCTTTATGGTCATGGGAACAAGTTATGTTAATCTTGCTTACTTTCAGTTTCAGTGGTGATTAGAACACTTATTTCTTAGGATTTTCTTACCTAAATTAATTGCAAGTGATTTTGCCTGGATTCTTTTAAATGAAAAATTAAATAGAGAAAGACCATAATACATTAGACTTGGGGCTAGCCTACAGGGGAAACTGAGACCCCCAAAGGTTAAGTACTTTGCTTGGATACGATTTATGAAGTTGGTCCTAGGGACTTACCTCTGTCGTGCTAGGCTGGCACTGGGAGTAGGTTAGGCTGGCAGTGGCCATGGGAAGAATGTTTTGCTTTAGTTTATTACTGTTTAATTCATTGCTGCTTTTCAGTCCTTTACCCTTTGATAGAATCGGAATCATATTCTGTTTGTCGGTGGTATAAGTTTAAAATTGGTTTCCAAAGGACAAGTCTGCAAAGGGACCCCGTTTATTTCTGTAGAAATGTCCGCCCATTAGCCTTGGCAGGCCTCCAGCCTTGCAGACGTAATGGACCGAAAACTCTGCTGGTTGCCAGCTTTTGGCATTCATACACTGGAACGTACCAACTGAACCATTCCACAGAGGTAGACATAACTGTAGTCTCATAATTTATAAAAATACAGCTACTCTATTTGGCCTGGTACTAAATGCAGAATGTAGAAGTTGCCATTGAACTCAGAGAGGCAGGGTTGGGGAAGAGAAAGTACACTGCAGAAGGAATCCGAAATGATCCGATCTTTCTAAGAACCTCTAAGGACCTCCGTTGACTAAGAAATGAGAGGTTTGGTCTGAAGGCCCTTTCCAGCCCTCCTATTCATCCAAGTATTTATTGAGAACAACTCAACCAGGTACTGCAGCTCTGAGGACTCTCAGGTGAATAAAAGAAACCATTGGCTGCTAGAGGAGCACCCAGTCTAGGAGCTCATTCGGGGGCCAGTGCTCCTTAGCTCTGCCCTCCACAGGAGGTTCCTGGGTGCCCCTGAGGAACAGAATCATGGGAGCATAGTAAGATCTTAGAGCTCCTATGAATGTTGGAGCCAGAGCGGGGGTCAGAAGTCATTTAACAGATGAGGTCACTGACACCCAGACAGGGGGATACTTGACCCACATCACCCAGCTGCCTTGTGGCAGAGTCAGTTTGAGGACCAAGGCTTCTTATCTTCTTCATCATTGCTTTTTTAAAAAATCAATCAATCAGTCAATCTATCTATCTATCTATCTATGGCTGCGTTGGGTCTTCGTTGCTGCACCCAGCCTTCCTCTAGTTGCAGCGAGCAGGGGCTACTCTTCGTTGCAGTGTATGGGCTTCTCATTGCGTGGCTTCTCTTGTTGCGGAGCACGGGCTCTAGGTGCGCAGGCTTTAGTAGTTGTGGCACTCGGGCTCAGTAGTTGTGGCTCGTGAGCTCTAGAGCACAGGGTCAGTAGTTGTGGCGCATGGGCTTAGTTGTTCCGCGGCATGTGGGATCTTCCTGGACCAGGGCTCAAACCCGTGTCCCCTGCATTGGCAGGCGGATTCTTAACCACTGCGCCACCAGGGAAGTCCTTTATCATTGCTCTTTAAATGATACTCTCTCTCTCTCTTTGGGCTTAACAGAATATTGGTTTGGTGTCATCCGTGGTGACCATTTTTGGCTGAGTACAAAGTGAGAATGGTTCAACATCCTTTCCTAAATCATTTTGATCATTTGTCTCTAGTGCACCAGTTCACTGGCTGTGTTCTCTGAGGGATGTGCAGTAGTGCTCAGGGTAGGCTGCAGTGGATCCCAACCTTTTGTAGTCTGAGAAAACCATAGTGTGTTCTGTAAGTGGGGCAGTGTTCAGTGTGCAGGAAGTACTTGGCGGACCTGTAAATCCATAGATGTTTGGCAATATCGCTAAGACCCACAGGTTGAGAACCACTGAACTGAACCATTGAAAACATGTGTGTGTGCCTTAATGTAATGATAACATTTGGGGCTTTGGTCTTGGAACTTGATGTTATGATCTGAAATGCTTTTAAACTTGAGTCATCTCAGTGCATACCTGATCCGTGCCTTCATTACATACTTTTGACCTGAAATGCATGAAGCTGATAAGGACTTGAGAAGGCCGCTCTGATGGCATGTAAACACTTGGACTGATGAATGTCCTGCTATAGTATTATATCCTTGCTGTCCAGCTCTTAAGGGATTGCTTATTAACATTTTATCAGCCAATCATTTGCCATTTCTGACCTTACTGTCTAAAACGTGTGCCCTCTAACCTAACATCTAGTACAGGATGTTGCTCCATCTTTTTGCAGAGAAAAGCATGTGAAACAGCTGCAACTATTTAGGAAAGATGAGTAATGCAGAAAATAGTGCATATTTGCAGGTTTTAACAGGGTTGTTTCCTTTTCTAACAAAAAATAAATGAAAAAAAATCACAGCCTGTAGGTTTGGAAGACCTCCGACAATAAAAGCATTCTGACTTTGGTTTATTAAATGGGGCTGGAAATTCTTAAGACTTTCTTGTTCTGAAGAGATTTCCCTGTCAATGTTGGTATTCAGCATCAGAATAAAAATTGAATAATTTGAGTATGGTAGAGCAGTAAGTCAGAGGGTCTTCTGGGAACAGATCTCAAATTCAGCAGGCTCTCAAATAGATAGTTTGATTTGGAAGCTTGGTAGGATATTGTCATAACTGGGATGGAATGGAAATGGGTAGGGGTGGGTTGGTGGAATAATCCATACTAGACCCCAAGCTCCTTTAGGGTAGAGAGTGTGCTCATTTTTTATCCTCATCATCTGACACAATGCTTGAGTGACTAGAGACAGAAAACTGGTGGAGATATAGGTAGAACAAGCATGGTAGTGGTGAAAGACTAATGAAATTGGGACTAAAAAGCACAAGTTTTAAAAATTAGGTGGAAACCACAGGGTGTGTCTACAGGCAGCCACCAAAACTATAGTTGAAATAGAATGAAGCATTAAAAACAAATTGGTGGAGGTTGTAAAAAATTACTTATTTGGCTTTGGGGCTAAAATTCTGCAGCTGTCATCAGGGAGAATGCTCTGCCCGGCAGCCTGAGTAATGAATAAAAAGAATTTTCAGAAGAAAATAAATCAACAAGTGCTGTGACTGTCCAATTGCTGCCCCCCACCATCTTTGACAAGAATGACATTTTACCCACCCAAGCCATTCTCCTAAAATGAATTGATAATGTTTGCATTAGTAGGATCTCTTGTTAGAGAATGAGACTGTCTTAAATTTCTTACTCAGTTTTCAGCTGTGTTAGAAACAGTGGCTATTCTTAGATTTTCAACAGCATTCATATCTGGATATCTTTGGGATAATTTGTTGTGTTCTGACCTGGAAAGTTGATTATGTTTTCCTTTTACCATTTCTGAAAGATGTAATTCACATGAGAGTTATTAAAGAAATGGGGGGGTGTTATCTGATTCTTATTTACTATTTCATTCCAGTTTTACAATTGTGTGTGTGTATTAAAGTTCTGAATGCCCTGGCTAAATTTTAGAATGAAAACAGGAAGTAGTGACTATATTTAAGTGTTTTCTTAGTTGAGGGATTAAAACCCGTGTTTTCGAGTTTGTTTTGTTTTGGTCATCACTCCCAATTTAAATGGCATTGTTGTTTTCTGGTGGCCAGAGGAGCTTGTGGAGACCAATAACTTGTGTTAAGCTTGTATGCAAGGTCACTTCAGATGGGATTCTTAACTGTAAAATGTCTATGGATGGCATTCAACATACTTTTTGGCCTGACTGAGTAATTCCACTCCTAGGTACATACCTAAGAGAATTGAAACCCTTTGGGCAGAAAAAAGAAAAACAAAACTGTAAATTTGGGGATTACTGAGATTTCAGTGCTGTAAAGCTGGTTTCCTATTAATGTTTGTATCCAGTATCAAAATAAAAATC
This sequence comes from Mesoplodon densirostris, assembly GCF_025265405.1. Taxonomy (NCBI): domain Eukaryota; kingdom Metazoa; phylum Chordata; class Mammalia; order Artiodactyla; family Ziphiidae; genus Mesoplodon; species Mesoplodon densirostris. The sequence continues at coordinate 20,814,683 of NC_082681.1, forward strand.
TGACACTATAATAAATAATGTAAGTATGTTTGTCACAACATTATCCACAGTTGTCACAAGGTGGAAACAACCTAAATGTCCATCAACAGATGAATGGATAAACAAAGTACAGGCCTACATCGTTTTATTGTGCTTCACTTTATTGCACTTCACAGATATTGCGTGGTTTTGTTTTGTTTTCTTAAACAAATTGAAGGTTTGTGGCAATCCTGCATGTTCATGTCTCAGTCACATTTTGGTAATTCTCACTATATTTCAGACTTTCATTATATTTGTTATGGTGATCTGTGATCAGTGGTCTTTGGCGTTACTATCATAAGTGTTTTGGCATTTTTAATAATAAAGTATTTTAAAATTAAGGTCTGTACTAAAGAAGGCATGTAAAATTAAGGCATAGTCTAGTGTAAACATAACATTTGTATGCACCAGGAAATCAAAAAATTCACGTGACTTGCTTTGTTGTGATATTCACTTCATTGTGGTGGTCTGGAACCAAACCTGCAATATTTCTGAGGTATACCTCTAAGGTATAGCCATACGATGGAATATTATACAGCCACAAAGAAGAATGAAGCACTGATACATGCTACAACACAGATGAACCTTGAAAACTTTATGGTTTGTGAGAAAAGCCAGTACAGAGAGACTATATATTGTATGATTCCTTTTATATGAAATGTCCAGAATAGACAAATCCATAGAACCAGACAGTAGATTACTGGTTGCCTTGGGCTGATGTGTGTGTGCAGTTGGAGGGGAGAGAGTGATGGTGACTACTAATAGGTATGAAATTTCTTTTGGGGGTGAGGAAAATGTTTTGGAATTAGATAGTGGTGATGGTTGCAAAACTCTAAACATACGAAAACCCACTGTATTGTACACTTTAAGTGGGCAAAGTGTATGGTATGTGAATTATATTAGGATTTTTAGAAGTTGCAGGGTGGGAGTGGAAAGCAGCATGTTAGCATCGTTTCCGATGTCCAGTTCTCAAATGGCTAATGTCAGGGCTCACCTGACTGATGGGATGGAAGAATTACAAGCTGGACCACAGGAGACCAGGGTTCTAGCCCTAACCAAATAAGTTGATACTGTCCCACCTTGGACACGTTCATCCACATTTGCAGGGAACTTCATTTCCTCTTCTATAGACTGAGGAAATGTGATCTCAAGATTGTAAGTCCCTTCCAGTTCTTAGTAGTTGGAAACTTTGATGCCATTTACTTACATGCAAGCTTATTTCACTGTTCTCCATCCCCAGAGAATGAAGGGTGATGTTGGGAGTTGAGCAGTGGGAAAAATAGCATATCCTTTTCATAATAAAAGGACTGAGGGTATCTGGGGAAGGGGGGAAGAAAAGGAGCTTGGCTTAGTCACTTTGTGCTGCTATAACAAAAATATCATAGATTGGGTGACTTAACAGAAATTTATTTCTAACAGTTCTGGAGGCTGTGAAGTCCAAGATCAAGGTGCCAGCAGAGTCAGTGTCTGGTGGGAGCCTCTGGGGTATCTTTTGTAGGGTCCCTAATCCCATTCACGAGGGCTCCACCCTCATGACCAGAGGTTCCACCTCTGGATACCATCACAATGGGGATTAAGTTTCAACATATGAGTTTGGGGGGTGGAGGTATACAAACATTCAGCCTATAGCAGAGCTATATGTTTAAAAAGCAAATCTGATTTCTCAAACTATTGGGCGAGGGAATGCATGTGGGGTTAATTCCTATTACTGATCCAGGCCGGGCATTGACAATGATTTACCCAGGCACCCTTTGGCCTCTCTGCCATGGCAATCCCAGCTCTCCTCATGCCTCAACTTTCTGTCAGAACCGCAATCCATCACCACCATTTGTTTTACCAAAAGGAGCATCGTCTCTGCCCTGCCCCTCCCCTTCTGCACTTAGCCTGGCTCGCCTGACCTGACTTACCTGTTCTTTGTGGTGGGAGACAGCTGTGCAATGGGTGGGAGTTGGAGGGGGTCCAGATCCACAGCAGCACCCATTCATCATCGCTCTGAGAGGAAACAAGGAGTTTACAAGCTTTTACGGAAAAGTCATCATCGTGTAGGTTTTCCGGAAATAAAGATTGTGTGAGCCATCACAGAGGGCTGTTTTCAGGACATCCCTTACAGAGGATGTTTGTTCCTTCCCCCCAGAAATGCTGGCAGTGTGTAAGCTTTTCATCCCTTCTTTAGCAAGGCATCAGTCTGGTGCTTTTAGTGTCTGATCCTGCTAAAGAAGTAGGAAATGTTAAGAGGGCCTTGTTCTAAAGAAATGATCTCCGAATATCAGTGCTAAGCACCATCTATGACCACACACATGTCCATTTATAAAATGCCCTATGGGGCTTCCCTGGTGGCGCAGTGGTTGAGAGTCCGCCTGCCGATGCAGGGGACACGGGTTCGTGCCCCGATCCCGGAAGATCCCACATGCCGCGGAGCGGCTGGGCCCGCGAGCCATGGCCGCGGAGCCTGTGTGTCCGGAGCCTGTGCTCCGCAACGGGAGAGGCCACAGCAGTGAGAGGCCCGCGTACAGCAAAAAAAAAAAAAAAAAAAAAAAAAAAAAAAAAAATGCCCTATGAGACTGGGAGCCATGATGGTTTTCTATTGAAGTTCAGTCTCCAAGTTGTAAAACCGTTCTGAACTTGTATTATGTTTATGTTACACATAGGGTACAGATGTGGCAGGTAACATTTGGTACACTGGCACTTTTAGAATGAGAAATAGTGAGCTACTGTTTTCTCCTGCTTCTTCCCTTCTCTGTCCTTTTCCTTCAAGGTTTTTGTTTCCATTATCATATGTAATTTGTTTGGGGGGGTCTTTTCCTTACTGAGCGTCCTGCCTTGTCACTTGTTCTCTTTTGTGAGAGATGAGCAATTTTTGCATTGGGGTACTCTAAAATGAATGAATGATAGAATTTATGCAATTTGGTCCTCCAGAAACTTTGGTTATTTTGGTCTTTGATATTACCCAGGTTTTCTAACATTTTATTTCCCTGGAGCACTTCAGACAGCTATGGTGTTCTTCTGGTGTGCGCAGTGGCTTATTCTAAGGCATATGGTTTGAGAAATGGCTCTACTTAAGCATCTTATTTTTGCTTTCTTCTTGGATGTTTCAGATCTTTTCCTTCACTAAGACCTAGTTGTCTTGAGAGAAATTAAGAATGGTCTGAAGTACAGACAGCAGAGTCTCTCTTCCCAAGTAGGAAAATATGTGTTTGTAGAAATAAGCCCATTCTGAGAAATAAATTTATTTTCATGTTTACTTAACTTTTTTCTTTTAAGTCTTTTAGGATTAACATTTTTGGTAATATGAATCAGCTGTTTGATGCCCTTTGAAAGAAAAAACAGCGTTATGACCTGGGTCAGCTCTCTGGTCGGTTGTGTCTCTGGCAAGGACACCACACTCAGGTGGAAGGATAAAGAATGTTCTTTTTTGGAACAAAATCTAAGGATCTAAATGTATACAAAACAAACCAGTTTTCGTTAATAAATCACTCCATTGATCTCTCTCTGAATACATCTAGAACTTCTGTGAAGCTCTTTAGTTGTAACCTCGGACAACTGTTGACCTTACACTTGTGGCAGTCAAATATTATGTGTTAGTTGTCTTGCTTCATCTGAAAAGGAAATATTTGGAGTAACAGATTTTTCTAGATAACTGTTCTTTTATACATCAAACAAACTTTTAAAGATGTTCTAAACATCTCAGTGAAAATATTTCTGAAATATTTATTCTCCTGCCTAATTAAACAGAATGACAAAAACCATAACTAATTAAAGAAGACCCAGGGTCATCAGGGAAATCATATAATACATGATACTCTAAGGCAGTAATGTCCTTAGGGGTTTTTGAAGTATGAGGAGCTATTTGCCCCTAAGCTAAGTGGCCCTAGAAGGTTCTGCCTGTGTTGCTTCTGCCTCCGTTTTCAGCTGTCACTTGAGCTGTCCTTGATTTGGGTTCACTTTTTGTCCTTTTTCACCCAGGGCAGAACTGAAGGTCTAGAAATCAGACAGCAGAGTTGGTTAAATATGCAACTGCAATATTTATGTGCAAAATAAAGGCTGCGTCCCAGAGGGTGGCTCCAATATTCTACAGTAAATTTCACAGACTTTGACTGTTTCTGTTTTCCTCTTTTTGCTGTTGTTAAACCTCGGCTTCCCTTGCTCATTGGGTTGTCTCAAAGGTTGAGGCAATGTGTGAGCGATTGCTATGCTTCTAGGGCTGTTTACTGAAGGAGTGTAATATATCGGGAGTCCATAAAAATTACTTTTAAAGCCTCTCCATACGTGTAATGAAAAAAAGTAATATTCCCATCTTTCCACACCAAACCTTAATTTATTTTCCTTCGTCTCCTCCACCTCCCTTAACTTCTTTTTATCTAACTTCGGAATTTTGCTTATCTCCTTTGTATCTTTTAAGGTTCAGTGCCAGTACACAGGAGCACAGGTGCATGGTAATGCTTTCTGTTATGTTTTTAGCACCCTCCGTAACTTGTATATTCAGGGTCCCCTTTATTCAAATGCATATTCTCCTTGCCTCACCAACCCCACAAGCTCTAGTTTATTAGATGAACTGGATTTTTCTCCTTTGCCAAAATATTTGGTGTTCTCTCTCCTCCCAGGCTTTACTTTTGTAGATATGCACTGATTTCACCTTTATTGTAAAGTTGGCCGGTCTACTTGATGTGGAAATGAGTCTTACTGGTTTCTACTTCCCAGGGTCCCCTCTGGAACCCTTCTTATGAATAGGAATCGCGATGACAAGCGCCAGTCTCTTGGGCACAGTGGCTGTTTGTAATGACGGCCGACACATGTTGGCCAAAACAGTTTCACCCTTGAGTGACTTCAAAACTGGCTGGTGGATACCATCTGGTCCCAGTGATTTATCTACTCCTGGTTTGTGATTAGATGCAGAGCATCGTGTTTACCACTATTTGATCTAGTACCTCTGACCTGCCGAGTTCAGTGTTCTGGTTTGGGAATGCGAATCTCTTTCCAAGACAAAGAGTTCATTCAGTCTCTTGAGCATCTCCTTTTTAGCCTGTGACTGTGCTTAAGTGGGTCCTCGGATGCTCTAAATGGCTTCCTCTCTTACTCTGTTGGCTTTGCAATCTCTTGCAAGTGGCTCCTGACTAATTTTTGTTTTGTGTCTAACCTTCTATGCCTTTGGGGCTTTTCTCTGTACCCAGTCAGGGACTAGCTTTTTATTTCATCGATGATACCTTTACTTCTTTTTACTCTGGCCTTTTAGCCATGATGAAGGTTCTCTTCTCTCTCTCTCTCTCCAGTCCTCTCCTCAAAATCTAAGTGCTTGGGAGCACTTACTCTGAAGTAACAATAAGGAAAGGTCCCCCCTCCCAACCCCCTATTTTCAAACCAGTCTCCAGGCATTTTGCTTGTTGTTTACTTTTTGAACCCTTTTTTTCTCCCTCAGTAATGCCTGGTTTTGTCATAGCTTCTTACTCTAAAATGGGAAAAATCCATGTAATTTTGAACCTTTCTTTTCCTCTCCCATGGCATTGTTGAATTTCATAGTGCTGGGATCCCCACTACATACTGTTTATCCAGTTCCTTGGTGCCTAACTAACTTCTATATACTACTCAGGACCAAGGCCAGGGTGTCTCAGGCCCCCGTCCTCCTCTCCCTCCCAGCACACCCCCACCCTATGGAAACATTTGTTCAGGAAGCATTTTTCATCTTTCCAAACCTTGCCTCCACATCCTGGCAGGTGAGTATTATGTTGATGAGTTTTCCTTTTCTCACTCATGTCTGTAAATTATATGCACAATTGTGAAGGGGAAATGCAGGGAAATCTATGGCCCCAGTCTAAAACCTAGTAGAGAAAGACCTATTTGACAGAAATATTAAAGGAATAAAGAGAGTAAAAGGAGGCGATCAGATGATAAACTGACAGACACTCTGAGGTCGCTATACTCTCATCAGCAACATCAAAAAACCAGCACTTAAATGCATCACAATTGTGCAGGGGAGCTGTCATTTCCATCTTTGTTCTCCCTTTCTTTGATGTGATAGGGAACAAACTCCCTTCATCTCGGGGTGAGTGTTTTTGTTTGTTTGTTTGTTTTTATTTGATACACATTTATCCTTAGATACTCTAAATTTCTGAATCATCCACCTTTATTTTATAGAGCAGTGTTGTTTCAACAAAGTGATTGGCTATTAAGAAAGAACTGATCATTTGTCAGGATAGTGCAGTTAACATAGTATGTACTCCAGGCACAGGTATTTTTTTAAAAAGTAAGATGCATATTTAAGTAAGTAAATAGGAGTGTCTTATTTCAGTCTTTTGTATTTATGAGTGCAGGAGTTCTAGAATACAAATGATTCATAGTTTATTTGTAGAAATACTTAGATGTTGATGCAAAGTTGATTCCTCAAAACATTAGGCTGGGCTATGTGAAATTGTTGATATTTCACCCTTTTGACCTGAAATAATGGCAACTTCATATGAATCAACCTTTATTGTTTTGTTTTTTTATTAATCTCCAACTTTATAACAGAGCCATTTCAAAACTAAAGAAAAGATCCTCTAGTCTGTAATCCCAAAGTGATATTGCTATAGCCTGAATTTTTACCCAGGGACAGTTTGTGTTTGGGCTAAATAAAGCTAAATTGCTGGTTATTTCTGTAATTTTTAGAAGCAATGCTTCTTAAGACTACTAATAATAGTAGTGATAATCACAACAGGAAAACAACACTCTTCCCTTGATTAAATATAGCTGAACCCTGAAGCATAGAAAGGACCCCCCTTCTGAGGAATATACAACCATTCCTCGGGATTGGGGTGGGGGGTTGGTTCCAGGACCCCGCCCCCCCCAGGGATACCAAAATCCATAGATGCTCAAGTCCCTTATATGACCTAGTACATCGTTCCATATGCTTTAAATCATCTCTAGATTACTTATAATACCTAATACAATGTAAATGTTATGTAAATGGTTGCTGGTACACGACAAATTCAAGTTTTGCCTTTTGGGACTTTTCTGGAATTTTATTTTACTTATTTTTAAAAATACTTACTTAATTTATTTATTTGGCTGCGCCGGGTCTTAGTTGCGGCATGTGGGATCTTTTTTTTTAGTTGTGGCATGTGGGATCTAGTTCCCTGACCAGGGATTGAACCCGGGCCCCTGCATTGGGAGCACAGAGTCTTAACTACTGGACCACCAGGGAAGTCCCTAGAATTTAAAAAAATACATATTTTCTATTCACGGTTGGTCGAATCCACAGATGTGGAACCTGTGGATATGGAGAGATGACTGTATAGCATATTTTGATGTGTATTTATAATAATAGCTACTATTTAGTGAGGCACTATATAGTTTAATGCTTATATTGTATATATATTATATATAGTTTGACACTTGTATAGTTTAATGCTTTTAACGATAACACTTTCAACGAATCTATGAAGTAGGTTCTGTTTTTGTCCCTATTCTACAAAAGAAGTAGTCTAGAAGTAAAGAGATCAACCCAAAGTTGCACAATTAGTAACCAACAGAATTCAGTTCAAACTCAGGTCTATGTAACTCCAAAGCCTTGATGCTTTTCGTATAACATGGTGCCTTCCTGCCTCAAAGACTCAGAACAAGTACTGTGTGTAGGAAGCTTTTCAGTTTTCTTTGAGTTTCCTGCTTGTTGTGACTTTATTCATTTGTTTTGTAATGAACTGGTCTGACTGAGGAACCTTGGTGATGCTGAATAAAATAAGCTGAAGCTCTAGGTTCTTTAAGAGCCGGATCCTTCCTGTTCCAAGTTGCTGTTCACTGGTGAGATGAAAAGAAGCTTGAGTTCTGTATGCTATTCCAGGGCTACCACATTTTGTCAACACTATTATAAGAGTTTTAGCCAATAATGCATCATGATTTTTTTTAAACATAGGCTCATTATTTTTTTTCCATAGGCTCATTTTGTAATAATCCATGAGATAATTTCTGTTTACATTTGTGGCCACAGATCATGGTAGCACAGAGGTTCATCTCACATGGAACAATGCCTTTTTATAAGAGTATACCCACCATTTACCCATTCCCACTCAGTCATCAGGCCAAATGGAAACCCAGAAAGTCAGACTTGTGTCACTGAGCACCTCTTGGTGTGTATGTTTATGAAACTTGAGATTGAGCTGTGGTTCTTTTCCAAGCTTACTTAATTATGGTCTCAGGATCATATTCTATATGATTGAACTTATCATACCATAGTAGGGTTAAACTTCAATATGATTAGTTGGTCTTTTTGTATTGGGCTGTGTCCATTGTAATATATTAAACATAGAAATGCCCATGGGCAAAAACATAAGTATTTTTTTCAGATCACCCGGTCGAACTCATTCTAACTTAAGCTGTTCATTTGAACTTAAGCTGTTCATTTGCAAAAACCAGGGCTTATAATGCTGGACATTCAGCTTTTGGAATGGCCTTTCCCTACTACATTGAAACTGATTCCAGAATGTGATTGAAAATCTTTCACCATGGTAATGCTCCTGTAACATTGGCTGTTATTTGGGATCATGCCACCTTGGCTCAGAGTTAAAACATAAGATTAGGTAGATGTTTTTTAAAAATGTGACCTTGCACGGTTTATGATCCTATGAAAGACAAAGAGGACAAAGTAAGCTATTCTCCGTTCTTTCATATTTCTAGTTACCAATACTCATTTAAGTACACTAAAATGTTTACTAATTCAAACAGATAAGCACAGCACCGCCCACTGTTATTTTTAAAACAAGACAGACATTTAGTGTCGCTTGTTGTTTGTTCTCATCCTCCAAGACAGTTTAAAAAATTGCCTCTCGTGGGTTACTGTGGGATCCGGAAAAACTAGGAGCTTGTGCAAATATAGGTGTGTGTGACTGCAAGGAGAAAGTTACTTTAGTTTTTATTTTCCTTCGAAGTACCTTTAAGTATATTCTTAAAATACATCCTAAACCACATACCATTATTCATTTTTCACATAGGATAAAACATCTTCAAGGAGAGGAGCTGAAAACAAGTATATTAAAGTGACTTATTCTTTTCTGGCAAAAAGTCCTGGTATGAAATTGGGTCCTTGAATTTTCCAAAGGAGGCTGTATTTACTGCCCTTCTTTTCTAAGAAGGGCCATTTTAATAATTTTTGCTATCACATCAAAGACTTTTCACAATAATTATAGTCAATAATTGCAGAAGTAATGCTGTGTGCCATCTGCAGGCTCTGTGTAGTGGAAACTGGAGAGAAAAACGTGTCCCTCTGCTTGATGGGAGTTAGTTACCGTGAACTTGAGGCCCTGGTGCCAGATTGCCACTAGCATCAGCTTTAGGTGGCCCTGGCACTACTCAGCCCTGGGTCACATACCAGCTTCCTTTTCTTTCCCTTTCCCTGGGCCCATTTCTCTTCAGTTCTTGCTCTCTCCCTCCCCTACCTCTGCAGCCTGAACCTCCCCATCCCCCATGGTTGTTGCTCATCCTAAATTAACTGATGGGTCTTGATGCAGAGTCACATTCTCAGACTGGAGGAGTAATTGGAACTTCTTTGGGATCAGATATTTGACCAAATCAGTTGCTTTACAAGTAGTGGGCCCATGACCCAAAAGATTTATGGAAAGCAATCGGATATTGAAATAATGAAACAGGTACTTACTCTCCCATTGCTCCAGGCCATGGAAAGTGGTCTGATGCTTGGAATTTGTGAACATGAGGCCTCCAGACTGTCTCCTGGCCAGACTCTGATGCTCTGGTACTTCTCTTAGGTCCTGTGACAGACACCATTCTATAGTGATTCTAGTGTCAGCCCTATGGCAGCAACCTTCCTGTCTTCTTTGAGGCTCAAAGCAGAATGGCCTCTCTCCTTTCATCCCCACCCAAAGCAAAACACGGGAAAAGGCAACCCCTTTATTCTTAGTTTTCTGACAGTTCTGCAGGAAACAGGGCCAGGGTACCTCTGATGCACTAGTTGCTTTCTGGAGCATTCATATCTATCTCTGTGGCTCTTGGGCGACTAAGAGGACTCTGATCTGGCCAGCCTATATCTGAGGATGGTCAGGAATTGAATAGGCCTGTGGGGGCTTGAATGCAGAGCGAACGACTGGTTTCTCTCTTTTCCTCGTCACTTGTTGGCAAGGTCAGTCACTTTTCCATCTTCTTCTGTAACAAAGTAAATTTTTGTGTGTGTCATAAATAAGTAATCACATTAATCTGTTTAGTGCCCAAGATCTGCCCTTATTTTTCCCTTCTCTGTGATACTTAAACCAGAGGAAAATGGTAGATGGCTGGCATGACAGCCCAGCCGAAGAACTTCCTAATTGATACCTTACATTTAACTTTAAGTACCTTTTTATCAGTTTCAGAGCCCGGAACAAACAGGGATTATTCCTAGCATGGTAGAGAGGAATTATGAAGTCTCTCAATTCCTTTGCTGTTTGGTTTGTCAGTCACTTGAGGGCACAGAAGCTCCTCTCCTCTGACTTCAGCTGCAGAAGTTGGATGGGGTGTCACGCCAGTGATTTATTGACTATTGGAATATAAGTTTCGGGAAGCTCATTATCAAGGGACCAGATTTAGATTTAGAGACGTTTCAAAAATTGAAGCATGAACATCGTCTGAGAGATGGCATTTTTAAATTAATTTGCGTGTTCAGTGACCTGATTTGTCAAGCCAAATAAGTAAAGCATTTGTGTGAAGTTTTTCCTTTGTGGATTTTGCTTTATTGACCAAGAAAGGCAGCGGAACTAGATCCCCAAGGAATTTGCTCATTGCAAGATTTTGCTTTGAGTCCAAGCTAATACCTTCTGTTAGTTTTGGATGACTCAAAAAATGGCCACGGCATATCTGGCAACATATAGATTATATATGAGTAGATGAATCTCTCCCAGTTTGTCCAAAGGCACGTCCTAAGGCACATCTGCTGATGCCCCCGTGTAAGAAGCATGGGCTGGGTGGATTTGCCTGGGATAGTGTCCCCTCTCCTCCTGTCTTTCGAACTTGAGTTGTTTCTAGATGAGATCAGAAGACCTTAGAGATCTTTGGTGGGGGGAGGAGTGGCGTGATTCAGAATATACAGTAAGGGCTTCCCTGGTGGCGCGGTGGTTGGGAGTCCGCCTGCCGGTGCAGGGGACGCGAGTTCGTGCCCCGGTCCAGGGGGATCCCACATGCTGCGGAGCGGCTGGACCCATGAGCCATGGCCGCTGGGCCTGTGCGTCCGGAGCCTGTGCTCTGCGGCGGGGGAGGCCACAGCAGGGGGAGGCCCACGTACCGTAAAAAAAAAAAAAAAAAAAAAGAATATACAGTAAGAGGGAGAGAGAAAAAGCCTATAGAGCAACAATAAAATCCACTTCTGTTCATCTTGTAATTTTCAAGAGGGTGGAGACCAAGCCTTTTGCCTTTTCTGCACTGAGAAATGGCATCTAGCACGTAAGAGGCACTGGGTAAATACTGCATTAAGCACCAACAATTTTTTCGTGTTGTCAAATTGGGCCAAAGGTTAGTTTGGGAGAAGTGAACCAATACTTTGATATAGAGTTGGAGAAAATTTTAGGACAGGGTTCCATTTCCAGATAATCTCTTGAGGTGGAATGGTTGAAATAGTAAATGTACTGAATTTTTTTTAATCCTAATTATCAAATCAAATGTAATTAATCAACAGGTCTGATCCTAAAGGAGAGATTCTGAAAGGTGAGATTGGGGAATTGAGTGGTGCCAAGGAGATGGTTATTACAATAAATAGGTAGATAGCCATTAAAATAAATGCCAATCAGACCTGGGGTGCCTCACTTATAAAGGAAGCAGGTAGAATGTATAATAGAAAATGGGAACACTGGAAAGTTAAGCAAACTTAATCTTCTAGGAAGGGCAACATCATTTCTATAAGTGGAATCTGTGCTTGATTAATGACCTTGTGTTTTGCAAGGGACTAAAGCATATGTGGACAGAGGGAAACCAGTGAATGTGATCTATCGGGGCTTTCAAAAAGCTCTTCATGGGATTGCACAGCAAGCCAAGGAAACTTAAAATAGCTTGCATCACCGCAGAACTGTGGGGCTATTCCATCAAATACTATGATTGGCTTTGAGGCAGGAAGCAAAGGGTTAGGGATAAATAAGTCAAGCCTCTGTATAGCCACATTAACAGTGGCATTCTCTCCAAAATTAGGATGGAGACAAATTTTGCTTAAAACTCTAGTAAATGGCTTAAAAGAAGAAATGTACATTGAAAACTTGACGTTTGGCAACAAAAATGGGACTGAATTCTAGGGTGTCTGCCCCAAGGGTGGCAGGCCCAAGTGTTAGGATACTAGATAATGGTGAAGAGGAGCTTTTTTGAGGGTTGGGGAAACTTAGCCTTGCAAAATGAGGGCTCTGCCTTTCCTCCATCTGCCTGCACTAAGGTTGTGAAACATTTTTATCTCATGCTATAAAAATTAACCCCTGTTCAACTGTGGCCCATGTCCATGGGAAGGGAGACTAATTAAGAGTCCTTAAATGCAGATCTGTATTAGAGTAAGCTGTAACTTACTGTGACCTTTAACAAGAATTTTGTGCAAGTGGGTTTTAAGGGTTTTAATTAAGTACAGACTTTGAAAAAGTAACTTTTCTTTCCCCTTCGCCATTTCATTGATACCTGGCTAGAATTTTAAAGAACGGTTCATGTGGCTTGAAATCTGTTGTTAGAGAATCATTTTTCTTTACGTGAGGCAGTGAGCTTTGTTATCACTTAGGGTAAAGGCATTCTAAGTAGCCATTTGAAAACTATCTGTGGGAGAATTCCTAATGAATGACTATGTTGTTATTTAGGTATATTTTTCCTAGAAAGTAGATTTACTAAAACCCTACTCTCACACTGTATTCTGGAGGGAGGAATTTTAGGTATGTCATGAAAGGGGGAGTAAAGAGAAGTTAAGGAGGGTTTTTATTTTTCTGGTTACCCAAGCTGAAAAAAGGCATACAAAAAGAGAAAACAATGTTAAAAATGTTCATGACCCACATGACCCATGACACGCATATAAAATGAAAGGCATTAATTAATGTTTGTATTAGCGCCTCCCCACCCACCTACTGCATTTTCTCCTACACTTGGAATAAACTTGGTACCCAGCTGTTGACCCTTTCCAATCTTGCTGTGAAACCTAAATGGCTGTGGCAGGTTATCTTAGAATGGGGCTCCTGGGGGTTTCTTTAGAAATGATTAGGAGATAATAAGGAAAATCGCTCCCTGTTGGAAGTCTGGTGTTTGGGCAGACCCCTGGGAGGAGGAGGACAGGAGTGTCTCCAGTGTTTTTCTGAGGATGCCTTCCTCCTCCACTTTCTCTGAAGTCTGATGTGATTGCCCGCAGGAGACTGCTCACAGGGATCATTGTAAGAGTGTACGCCAGGGGTGCAGAGAAAGGACAAGATGCTGGGGGCCAGCATCCCTCCCATCCCAGGAATCCCCGTGACCCTCTGAGCCTGGTCTCTTCACTGTCTTAGAGACGGCCCTCACAAGGCCTTGGTCTACCAGTAATTAGGACACTTGGCTTGGGTACATAGGTTCCAGAAAGAAGTACTGTTGGGCACCAAAGAAAAAAAAAATGTCCTAGTCAATGGTGTTTCCTCTCTAGGCTACTTTTTATTTGTAGCTGAATTTGAAACAGGCATATTTGGACTCAGGCATTCTGTTAAATGACAAGCCCAATGGAGATCGTAAACTAGTGTTCGAAAGAAACTCTCAAATGATGCTACTCCAGGTGTGTGCACCTGAATCACTGACAGGAAAGATTTTCGTTATTTGTAAAACAAGTAAGAGAGCTCCTTTTTCTGCTTGCCCCTATCCGCCCCTCCCCCCCCACCCAAGTCACCAACACATTTCTGGGAGCCTTTTATTAGCTTAGGTAGTATTTACTGGATCCTCAGAATTGTTGAAGAGATTTGGGTTAATTGCCAGTATTATTATTCCTGTTGAGTCCTGGACCTGGACGAAGTGGTTGGAAATGTGCAAAATAGATGCAGTTGCTCTACGTGCTCTAAAGTGATGGTAACATAAGATCACAGAGTATGCATTTCAGGTTATTCACTCAGTTTGGTTGATGTGCCTTTCTTCAGTGAACCTCTGGTACAGTTAAAATGGAGTTTGAAGATAGTCAGATAAAAACTTTGGTTCATAATTTGCTTATCAGTATAAAGCAATAAAAAGCCCTGCTTGATTTCGATCTGAGGTGGATTTTAAAGCTGTTGCAAGCTCACTGAAATGAAGTGTGGAGTTTGAAAGTAGCAGCCCTAACTCTTACAACTACACTTAAACGAAGCGTGCTTAGAAAAATATAATAGAACTGATTTTTGAAATGTATGTGTTTCTGATTGGCCTTCTAGCCTACCTTGCAGGATTAGTGGACCTAAAAATAATCGGTAGCAAAGCCCTCCAGAGCTATATTTCGGCAAGGTTTTGCAAAATGCTAACTGGCTGCATTTCTCCTACTGATTGGTAGGTGATGTCAAATCATACATCTCCATAATGACTGTAATTTATGTGCTTTATTATTACGGTTTAGGTCAAATGGCTTCAGGCTTTGGATGTGCATAGCACATTACATGCAGTCATTTCACTGCTGTTTTGCAAGGGAGGAAGGATGGATTAATGTGTACATTCCCTCATCCCCCTGGGATTATTAAAAACCTTTAGAGATTTTCTTTCTTTGTTCCCATGAAGCAGAGCATTGTATATTCCTCCTGGGGTTCTTAGATAGCTTGGAGGGGATGGAGTTATACAGCAACCTGCATTTTAGCTCACTTTGTGGCTAGATGAATTTAGATCTAGAAAGTGAACAGAAATTATTTTGGTAACCCTTTAGACCAACGGCAAGGAATTGTTTTACCTTCAGAACAAATAAAAATTAGGAAAAGAGTAAAGTAGCAATTGAAGGATTAGGAAAATTACTGCAGCAAGTAATAGCTTAATGTTGCTCCCCAATATTATAATTACATCAAGTGTTTGATGTAATACTGATGAAAGCCCCCACCCACCCCACATATTGATCCTTTTTACTTTGAAAACTGAAGCTTGCTTTTTTTTTAAGTTTAATTTTTTTTTTTTTTTTGGCTGCGTTGGTTCTTCGTTGCTGCATGGGCTTTCTCTAGTTGCAGCCAGCAGGGGCTTCTCATTGCGGTGGCTTCTCTTGTTGCGGAGCACGGGCTCTAGGCACTCGGGCTTCAGTAGTTGTGGCTCGTGGGCTCAGTAGTTGTGGCTCGTGGGCTCTAGAGCACAGGCTCAGTAGTTGTGGCGCACGGGCTTAGTTGCTCTGCGGCATGTGGGATCTTCCCGGACCAGGGCTTGAACCCATGTCTCCTGCATTAGCAGGTGGATTCTTAACCACTGCACCACCAGGGAAGTCCAAAGCTTGCTTTTTTTTAAAAATAGAAAAAATAAAATTTATCTCAGAAGAGTTAGATTTCCAGAATTTGCGAGGATAGCCCAGAGCTTTCCTATACCCCAAACCCAGTTTCCCCTATTATTAATATCTTACATTTCTGTGATACATTGTCAAATTGATAAACCAATATTGATGCATTATTGTTAACTAAAGTCTATATCTTATTCCGATTTCCTTAGCTTTTTTTTTAACTAACAGTTTCATTGAGGTATGATTCTTATCCCAAACAATTCACCCATTTAAAGTATACAGTGGCTTTTAGTATACTCACAGAATTGTGCATTTATCACCAAAATCAATTTTAGAACAGTTTCATTATCCCAGAAAGAAATCTCATACCTTTTAGCTGTAACCCCTCCCCTACTTTCCATCCCCCTGCCCACCACCCTCCCCTCTCAGCCCCAGGCAACCACTAATCCACCTTCTGTCTGTATAGATTGACCAAGGCTGGACATTTCATGTAAACGGTATCATACAATATGTGGACTTTTGTGAGTGGCTCCTTACTTAACATAGTATTTTCCAGATTTCACCATGTTGGAACATGTTTCAGAAGTTCATTCCTTCTTATGGCTGCATAACATTTCATTATTCAGATACACCTCATTTTGTTTATCCATCCATTGTTGGACATTTGGCTATTTTGAATAATGCTGCTATGAACATTTGCATGTAAGTTTTTGGGTGATTTCCTTCGTTTTCCCCTAATATCTTTTTCTGTTCCAGGATCCCAGCCAGGGCACCACATGATATCTCGTCATCATGTCTCCTTAGGCTCCCAAGGCTTTTCTTTTGAAGGCCCTTTAAATAAATGTCTGTACTTACTTGTCATCAGTTCCCCATCACTTATGCATGCCACTGAACTCCTAATTGATAATGCTGTCTTTTCTGGCTATCTTTATTCCCCTGAATTCTGCCTCCAATAAGAAATTTCCCTGACGTAGCTGGAAGAAAAAAGGTGCTGCTCTCCTGGCCCCTCTGCCTCACCTAGTACAAGTCATCAGAAAAGTCTCTTCCTGGAGAACTTCGTTCAGTAGCTTATCAGTATAATAGATGCTCTTCATTTTTGTCTTGGTTTTGTAATTGCACTGTATTCATAATGCTTCCTTCTTTACAAAGGGCTTCTTTAAGAGCCTACAGTGAATCATGTAGAGCTGGGACTCAAACCCATATTTCTTACTCCCCAGATCAGTCTTCTTATCCCCAGCCTACCATTAGGCCTACAGAATAAAAGACACAGATAGTATCAAGTATTTGGAAGCTTTTTAAATTCACTTCTTTAAGACACCTTGTCAAGAGCTAAGTATCCATAAACTTCACCAAGGAGGTAAAAGAATTATATGTGAGAACTACAAAACATTAATAAATGCATTGAAGATGATGCAAAGAAATAAAAAGATATCCCATGCTCTTGGATTGGAAGAATTATATTGTTAAAATGTCCATACTATCCAAAGCAATCTACAGATTTAATGCAATCCCTATCAAATTACCTATGACATTTTCCATAGAACTAGAACAAATAATCCTAAAATTTATATGGAACCATAAAAGACCCAGAATTGCCAAAGCAATCCTGAGGAAAAAGAACAAAGCTGGAGGCATAACCCTCCCAGACTTTAGACAATACTACAAAGCTACAGTAATCAAAACAGCATGTTATTGGCACAAAAACAGACATATGGCTCAATGGAACAGAATAGAGAGCCCAGAAATAAACCCACACACCTATGGACAACTAATCTTCGACAAAGGAAGCAAGAATACACAATGGGGAAAAGACATTCTCTTCAGCAAGTGGTGTTGGGAAAGTTGGACAACCACATGCAAATCAAAGCTAGAACACAGCCTCACACCATACACAAAAATAAATTCAAAATGATGAGATACCATAAAACTCCTAGAAGAGAACAGCAAAACATTGTCTGACATAAATCGTACCAATGTTTTCTTAGGTCAGTCTCCCACGGCAAAATTTTGCTTATAAAAACAAAAATAAACAAATGCAGCCTAATGACACTTAAAAGCTTTTGCACATCAAAGGAAACCATAAACAGAATGAAAAGACTGGGAGATAATATTTGCAAACGATGCGACCAACAAAGGCTTAATTTCCAAAATATAAAAACAGGTTCTACAATTTAATAACAAAAAACCAAACAACCCAATTAAAAATAGGCAGAAGACCTAAACAGACATTTCTCCAAAGAAGACATACAGATAGATGGCCAGTAGGCACATGAAAAGATACTCATCATCTCTAATTATTAGAGAAATGCAAATCAAAACTACAACGAGGTACCACCTCACACCAGTCAGAATGGCCATCATTAAAAAGTCTACAAATAGGGGCTTCCCTGGTGGCACAGTGGTTGGGGGTCCGCCTGCCAATGCAGGGGACACGGGTTCGTGCCCTGGTCCTGGAGGATCCCGTATGCCACAGAGCGGCTAGGCCCGTGACCCATGGCCACTGGGCCTGTGCATCCGGAGCCTGTGCTTCACAACGGGAGAGGCCACTGCAGTGAGAGGCCCGTGTACCGCAAAACAAAACAAAAAAAACTACAAATAATAAATGCTGGAGACGGTGTGGAGAAAAGGAAACTCTCCTGCACTATTGGTGGGAATGTAAATTGGTGCAGCCACTATGGCAGACAGTATGGAGGTTCCTCAAAGAACTAAAAATAGAGTTGCCATGTGATCCAGCAATCCCACACCTGGGCATATATCCAGAAAAAGACGAAAACTCTAATTCAAAAAGATACCTGCACCCCAGTGTTCATTGCAGCACTATTTACAATAGGCAAGACATGGAAGAAATTCAAGTGCCCATCAACAGACGATTGGCTTAAGAAAATGTGGTGGATATAGATAATGGACTATTACTCAGCCATTAAAAAGAATGAAATAATGCCATTTGCAGCAAACATGGATGGGCCTAGAGATTATCATACTAAGTGAAGTAAAGTAAGTCAGAAAGAGAAGGATAAATACCATATGATATCACTTATATGTAGAATCTAAAAGATGACACAAATGAACCTACTTGTGAAACAAAAACAGACTCACAGATGTGGAGAACAAACTTGTGGTTGCCAAGGGGGAAGGAGGGATTGGGAGTTTGGGATTAGCAGATGCAAACTATTATATATAGAGAATGGATAAACAACAAGGTCCTACTCTATAGCACAGGGAACTATATTCAATATCCTGTGATAAACCATAATGGAAAGGAATATGAAAAGAATATATATATATATATATATATATATATATATATACAACTGAGTCACTTTGCTGTACAGCAGAAGTTAAACACAACATTGTAAATCAACTCTACTTCAAGAAAATAAAATTTTAAAAAACACACACAAAAAAGGAGCTAAGTTTTCTCCAAATCCCTTTCTGCATGAAAGGCCATTGCAAAGTCGAATCTCTTACATTGGCAGTTTTCCTAAGCGCTTTCCAGTCTGTTATTCTCAAATGTCCCTCACTGCAGCCCCCACCCTTAGGGTGCAGTTCGTGTGTCTCTTCTTTACCAAAGGCATTTGGTTGCATTTTTGGTAAAATGAGTTGGGCTACAGAGAATGTTTGCTGTCCAAATCGTGCTGGTGCAGGCATGCCTGGGTTTTCTGCATTGTGTCCCATAAAAATTTCTGGCTGCTGTTTCCTCCACTTAGGAGTCTGGAGGAGTAATCCTGAAGACATTTACTTTATCTCCCACAGGTATAGAAAGCTGACAACCTAGCAGTAACTACAAGTAGTCCTCTATCATCATCTCCCCCAAAATGTGTGAGAATCTGAGAAACATTTTCTTGGCTTCTACTTGGACTTCAAAATGAAGTTACAGATAAATTGGGAGATTAGGATTGACATATATACACTAATATGTATAAAATGGATAATTAATAAGAACCTGCTGTATAAAAAAACCAAAGTACATGTATGCTTTAATAAACGTAAAATGTGGAAATATTACTGAAAAAAATAAATTGGGGGTATAGTGGTGTATCAGGGAGAATCTTATTATAAAATACATTAATAATGTCCCCTTACTCGTCTTTTACATGACACTGACAGAAAATGTCCTTTTATGTAAAAAAGACATGAATCTGGATGTTATTTTAAATGCATCTTCAATAAAATATGATACCAAGCTGAAAAAAAATGAAGTTATAGTTAGAAGTAGTTACGTTGATAGTAAATAGGCTGGGAGCTGGCCTGAGAATGTAACCACCATTTATAACATTTTCTATGGGCAGGTGGGTTATGAGTAACTGGAAATAAATGGACATTATCTGCACCCCATCTGTACATCATAGCCAGCCTTTCGTGAGAGGAAGAAATGAAATAAAATGAGAAAGCACAGTTCTACAGATTGCCTGCCGCAGAGCCCTGTTAAAGGATGGACTAGATTCCTCATATTCAATGCCTGCTTCTTTAACTATTGAGTTGAAGTGCTTCAAAAAAAAAAAAAAGGAACCAATCCACACACTCGGCAGGATTGAGTAGTAATTTATTGTGATTGTCTTTGTTCAGCTTTGAAAAACGAAGGCATTGATATTAAGACTAAAGGGAAATTACACAGAGCTGGTGTGACTGAAAAAAGTTTGGCTCTTTCGAGTGATTTTTTTTGTTTTTAATGCCACAGAGTTAAGCTTTAAAAGCACGCTTCATTGACTCTCATCCAAGCCTCCGAGGACAAGGCTAAGGGACCTTTTTTCTTTTGAGGGCCACTGACCCACAAAGAAAAACCCTAATCGAGGGCCATGTACAAAAAGCAACTTAATTTAGGTGCTTTCTTAGAAATCCATAAAGCCTTCAATTCACCTGCTTTTAAACTTAAGAACAGGGAACTCTCAACAAGTATAACAAACAAAAAAATCCTTCGGTTTCACATTATGTGCAGTTAGAAGAGGTGGAGTGTGGTAAGAGAGAACAGGATGAGCAGAGTGAAAAGAGAGTGGAAAGCAGACAGAAGAGGGCCATGGAGAAGAACACAGAAGGTCCCGGAAGCAGGAGGTTGAGTTAGCGAAATAGAGGAGGCAAATGATGGTTGTAGATCATAACCCACTGTTGACTCAAACCATTGGATGAACTTCGATTCCCAGTTCTTCTGTGGCTCTAATGCTTCAGCCTTTCAAACTAGAATTCTTCAGGAAGGGTACATATCAGAATCCTCTGGGGCCACCCCCCACCTTTTTTAAATGCATGAGCTCACCGCTTCCCCTACAGTGGCTGTCATCTTCCTGTCCCACATTGGATCCTGTCATCCCTGTGCTCAACGCTTTCAGCCTAAAGAACAAATTGTGACATCCTTCTTAAATAAGATGTATACAGGACCACCAGGTTGAGAGATCTCCAGAAACAAAAAGCATGTCTCATTCAGACACAGCATTTTAAATTTATTTATTTATTTATTTGGCTGTGTTGGGTCTTCATTTCTGTGCGAGGGCTTTCTCTAGTTGCAGCAAGCGGGGGCCACTCTTCATCGCGGTGCGCGGGCCTCTCACTGTCGTGGCCTCTCTTGTTGCGGAGCACAGGCTCCAGACGCGCAGGCTCAGTAGCTGTGGCTCACGGGCCCAGTTGCTCCGTGGCATGTGGGATCTTCCCAGATCAGGGCTCGAACCCGTGTCCCCTGCATCGGCAGGCAGATTCTCAACCACTGCGCCACCAGGGAAGCCCCCAGACACAGCATTTTAGAAGCAGTCTCCAACAGGCAAAATGGAATGTCTTTCCATTGATAACGTATGCCCTGGCTTTTAATCATAGAACTCATTTTTGGTGTTACAGTAGAAATATTCAAGTTTTTAAAATCAAATGAGTTGCTCGAGTTCTTAGTACAGTGCAGAGCTGTAGTTTCATTTTCAGATGCACCAAGACTTGTCCCCTTTTCCTTCCTAGTAACTTCTCATCAGCGGAAACTGGTTATGGCACTGAATCCCCACTGGCCCATGTGTGGCTTGGGATTTAATTCATAAGTGTGTCTTGGACAGGGCTTTTGGCAAGAATGCCGGATTATATTTTCAAGGAATGCTTTTTAGAAACACAGACAGAATACGTGGTGTATGCAAGGCTCAAATGGGCAAAAGTGGCCCATTGGAGTGGCTTGTTTGCACTCGGGAAGATGACTTCGCCAGCAGATACATTAGCCAGGTATCTACCCCGTTGTCACCCTTTCCACAAGGCAAGGCTTTACCATTAGAGTCTTCCTGTAAAGATTTTATCTGTAACATGGAAGTAGACTCTTTTTCCTTAGTTTTTGCCAAAACAAATAAATATGCTCCAGTGTTCAGATATCAGCAGGTCTCCCGAAGGTCCTGCTGAGGGCCTCTGGTGGGTAAGGTGGTGGGTGGAGTGCACAGGCCTTTTGTTTAGCTGCTGGCTAGTTCAGTCGGTCACCAGTAAAACTTTAATTGCTGTGACCCATTTTTGAAGGGTGTTTGTTCAGTGCCAAAAATTTAAAACTCTCAACATCTAGCACCTTCTTATATGTAGAAAAGTATTATTTCCTGCTGTCTCTTCGAATTTTCTGGCTCTAGGTTCTGTGTGTGTGTCTGTGCGTATGTGCATTGGAGGTGCAAAAAAGGGTGCTTTTTTCCTTGGTCATAGATGCCTATTTTGATAAGATCCATGAATGACCCTTTTCGTTTATTGTATGTGTGAACCATGTTAAGATTAGGTGAATATAGATTCGCTTCCAGACTCTGAACTGTTTTGCCTTGGAAATTCAGTGCATTACCACAATCAAATCTTTGCAGGGGCTTGAAAACCAGCCTGTGATTAATTTTAGCCTGTGAAAATCTTTTAAAAGTAGCTGATCTCTTATTATAATTCACGTACCTAGTTCTGTACGTCCTAAGTTCTCATTGTGAGCATTTCAGTTAATTTTCTTTGTTGTGTGTGAGAGTGATATGGATTCTTTAATACAGCTACATCGAGTACTGTACTAGTTGGGGGTCCTTTGTATTACTTTACGTATTAAGATGGTGTTTGGGGAGATCCTCAACCCTGAAACCAGGAGACAACCAGGTATCTCTTTGTTAGTTAGGTGTCCCAGTACCAAAGGCCTGCTGCGAACTTGTTAAGCCAGTCAAGAGGCAGTTTTGTTTTTGGTTGTAACAAGATGTTTCCAGAAAACTAAGCTTCTTCCACTAATGAGATCTAAGATGTTCTGCAACCTCACAGCTCTAAACTCTTTCACATTCTTCCCTGTGCCTCCCCCCCACCCCCACCGCCTTTGTTAGAATTATCGGTTGACCAAGGGTTTCAAAAATGCCAAATGAAGCATGTAGCAGTTTCTGGATGAGGAAGTTATTTGAAGAATGTTTTCCTTCTCCCCTTCTTTAAAAGTCCTTTAATGCTGCATATCCATTTTTGTCTGGCAATGACACTCTCCCTACTTTTGAATTGCCAGGAAGGAAGAATGATCAGGAATATATCTGATTATGTAATTATTTGCATCTGTGCAGTTGACAGTACTAGTGTTCGTCAAATAAATTGCCAACACCATGTTATTTGAAATCCACCCCCTCCGCAAAACTACTTTGGTATCTGTCCGAAGTGAAGACTTATTTCCTCTAAGCACTCACAGCCAAGAAGCAACAATGGCCGTCGGCTCCTGGCCCAGTTCATGTCCATGATTAGTGTTGTTAAAAAGATTTTGCTCTTTATTCCTCCTCCCTTGATTTATTACACACACTTACTATTGATAGGTTCATATGTCTTCAGTATACGCCTTCCTTAGTTCCTGAGACCTTAGATCTTTTCAGACCCCTTTTGCAGTTCATGTTCCATGAACTGCAATAACAGAAGGAACAGTGAAGGTGAATCCTTATAAACATCTGTAGAAAATGATGCGAGGGCTCCTGTACCCCACAAATGAATATTGGTGTGACTAATGTGATAGTGCCTGGTGGGGTTATTTTTGAGTGGCGCCGTATCTCTTGGGCATTATGAGGGAGCACAATTTTTGGTCTGTGACAGAGGAGGAACAGGCAGAAGCTCTCCAAACTCTCAGGTCCAAACCACAAACAGAATGCCGTTGGTACTGGGGAGGCAGATGGTCTGCATGTCTTTGACATTTTCTTGGCCCTTAGGGCTACCTAAAGGCGACATTTACTGGAAGCCATTCATCTGTATTTGGACAAGTGGCTACACTGCACACAATCATAAAGGTCAATATTATAGTGTCTAACATCTGTACAGAAGATGCTGGACAAGAAAATCTTAAAACTGAGAATCATTTAACGTCCCCCTTTGTGACTTACCATAGACTCAAATCCCAGAGTGGACTCCATTCTTTCCTCTTGGCTGACAACTCCTTGAAATGCATTTATCCCTTTGCTTTGTTTGCCACATCAATTGCTTATATGTTTGCTCAGTTTTTGGTTGTTGTCACATGTTTTACAAATCATTCTTCATTAATGGTACCCTCTCTTGTAGTGTAAACTCTCAAAGCTAGAAAAACTATGTCTCATTTGCATGACTTGCACAGTATTTAGCATAAAATCTCGAAGAATTTATGCGAGCTTTCTGTTGATATTGAATGATACTCTCTTTACTGGCCACACCGATTTTTCCTGTATGATAACAATCTTCCTGACTGGAAAGTTCTTTTGTCTTTTGGAGATGGCTTCACTATCTTATTTTTCCGAGAAGGAAATCAATATTTTCAGTATAATGAAACTTTTTAGGTAAAGCATGATGCCTGGGCCTTTGCAGGAACATCACGGAGAGAAATGAAGCCAAGCATGTGCACCTAAATCAGACTCTTCCGTTTTGGACTTGATGAATGATGATGGAGATTGACTGTCCTACATTTTGTCTTCCAGGTGATCATTTGAAGATTTGTCCCCAGGGTTATACCTGCTGCTCCCAAGAGATGGAGGAGAAGTACAGCCTGCAAAGTAAGGATGATTTCAAAAGTGTGGTCAGTGAACAGTGCAATCATTTGCAAGCTGTCTTTGCGTCCCGTTACAAGAAGTTTGATGGTATGTATTGGAACTTTGGTCTACGTAAGTGTAGATATTTGCTTTGTTCTTGAATTCTTTTTTTCTTTTTGCCATACGGCTAGCAGGATCTTAGTTCCCTGACCAGAGATTGAACCTGGGCCACAGCAGTGAAAGCGCCGAGTCCTAACCACTGGACCGCCAGGGAACTCCCTTGAATTCGTCTTATACCTTTTAGTCAAGTCACATCTACGAGCTGCCAGTGAAGTTCGTACAGTTGCTTTTCCCAAGTGCCTTTCTTCTCTCAGTGTTCAAGTTTTCTCCCAAGAGGCTCTCCTGGCTGGACCCCAGGGGCAAGTTAGCCTTACAGCTTTATTGCTAGAATCCTTCCAGATACACTAGAATGTGTACGGTATGGTAGCCATTATGGAAATATGGTCACAGGGAGCCAAAAAAGAGATGAAAGTCGTTTAATTTAAATGCTTTCATTTATTTTCTTGGGTGAACACACAATAGTGTTGTTGACACAAGTCACTAAAGAAAAATCTTCCTAATAAAAAGCAGGCATCTGAAAACTTAGTCAAAATAACCACAGAGATTCTGCAGATGCTGGACTTCAAATTAAATTTCAAAATGGATCCCTCAAAGCCAACTAGAATTCCTAGAAGCCCTGTAGAACACAGGATTAAAGCTCATGCGGCAGTGACCATGCGGCAGTGACCCAGAGGTAGCGCCTGGGCTCCAGTCTTCACTAAGTTCAGCACTATCCCTGGCCTCATTTTAGCTGAAGCTTTGGTCGATCCACGTTAAAGCCACAAGAAAAGCCATTTCAGTCCCCTGTGCCAAACACAGATTTTCACATGCACACTTTCTTTTCAGAGTGAAGAAATAGACAATCTGAGCCAGAAGAGAGGCACTTCAGTCATATCTGAAGCAATGTAATAGATAACAGACTTTCAAAACTAGAGTATGGGGTCCAAACACCTCAGGATTCCTTTCTCTGGTGCTGTTCACGCAGTTTGCAGGTCATTATGAAGTAGATTTAATTTTAATAGGAATGATTTCCTTTGTACCTGTTGTAAAGGCCATTCTAATTACATAGTACCTTTGAAGCATGCTTTCCCTGACATTCTGTGTGGTGAAGAAGTACAAGGCAAATTTTTGAGACGTGAAATGTCTTTGAGCATTTCTGCAAAGGGCTCATTACCATGGTGAGAAGTGGGATTAAATTAGATTTGATCTAGCTGATAAGGCAGCCCCCAGCTAAAGAACAGGTTGTATTTCAAATGTTGCCTTTGAGATTCGTTATTTGAAACTGATAACTGATTTAATAAGTGTTAGTCGGTTCCCAGGCTAGACGACAAAAGCATATTTATATATATATGTTTTTTATAAATTTATTTATTTTTATTTACTTATTTTATTTTTGGCTGCGTTGGGTCTTCGTTGCTGTGCGTGGGCTTTTCTCTGCTTGCGGCGAGAGGAGGCTACCTACTCTTTGTTGCGGTGCGCGGGCTTCTCCTTGCAGTGGCTTCTCTTGTTGTGGAGCACGGGCTCTAGGCGTACGGGCTTCAGTAGTTGTGGCACGTGGGCTCAGTAGTTGTGGCTCACGGGCTCTAGAGTGCAGGCTGAGTAGTTGTGGCACGTGGGCTTAGTTGCTCCACGGCATGTGGGATCTTCCCGGACCATGGCTCGAACCCATGTCCCCTGCATTGGCAGGCGGATTCTTAACCACTGTGCCACCAGGGAAGCCCCAACAAAAGCATATTTAATTTGTAATGTAGTTGAACTAAAATTTTCCATGTAGTGTACCATTTATTGTGCCCATTTCCCCCAATGCTTTGTATGTGGAGTTGTGTTTAGTCTTCATCTCCTTTCCCTGCATGGATGGAAATAATTTATGTATCTATATATCCTGTTTATTATTCTGTAATCCCCAATGCACAGGCTGTTAACTATGTTAACACCACGTGAAGATGAGTGTTATTGGCAAAAGACATCATTAGACCACCTCTGTCTCTTGGTCACTAAATTATCAGTATGATTATTGGAAAGAATGGTATTCTTGACTATGGCGTTTCTCATTCAAGACAGTAACTGAAGCAATTTCTTTTCCTTTGAGGAGAAAACTAAGAGAGATAATAAGACAGTCATCTTTGAAAACTTGAGATGCTGATATTTTAAAATTACCACTTGGGGGTTTAATAATGGGACTTAGAAGGGAAAATTCCTGCTCTTTAGAAATGGCTAGCGTGTCAGTAGCAAGATACAGTGGAGATGAGGCAGTTTCCAACTTCCAAGGTCACTGCCTCCAAATCACCCCATTTCTTCTTAGACGTGTCTCCTCCAGGTGTGAAGTGCACAGACATTTAGTGATTTCTCTTGCCTGGTAGTTTCACTATTCTTTCCCCTTCTCACTCCCCATGGTTTTATAGCATTATTCATGTGATTCCAGTGTGTACTTTTTAAAAAGCCACACAGAGAAATTTTATCAGTAAGTATTAACATATGTTTTTTTAAAAAGGACAGAAAGGGGCTTCCCTGTTGGTGCAGTGCTTAAGAACCTGCCTGCCAATGCAGGGGACACGGGTTCGAGCCCTGGTCCAGGAAGATCGCACATGCCGCGGAGCAACTAAGCCCGTGCGCCGCAACTACTGAAGCCCGTGCTCCTAGAGCCCATGCTCCGCAGCAAGAGAAGCCACCGCAATGAGAAGCCCACGCACTGCAACCAAGAGTAGCCTCCGCTCGCCACAACTAGAGAAAGCCCACGTGCAGCAAAGACCCAGCGCAGCCAAAAAATAAAATTAAAAAAAAAGGACAGAAAAAGTTTCTCTTGCCCTTCCCTACCAGACTTCACCTTCAATAAATGTGTTTAATGCTGTTTCTTTATCAGTTTCAAAACTGCCCATGAAAAATGATGATGAAACCCCAGCTTGTTTCTTCTGACTTCAAATTAGACTATGGCACAGACAATAAAGGTAGGGAGCATAGATTTAAATTTTTTTGAAGGAGTTGTAGCTTCAATGTGTCTGGCCTGGAGATCAGAACAGAGCTGGGATACTTTGCATATTTCCTCCAAGCTAGGCTTTCTGAGACAATTAACTGCTTTTATATGGTAAAATCTCAGTTGATTGGTATCCAACAAACCGTAATCCTCAAGTGGGTGCTGCATTTATTGATTGATTTTCAAGGTTGGCAATTATGACCTGCCAATACTCCACAAGGCCTAAAGACGATGTTGAGTGAAATTGTATAGGGGCTGTGGTGACTCAGAAATTCAAGAGTGGAGTGCTTTGGTCAAAGAATTGTCTAAGCTTTTATAAAAGCCAAACCCTGGGTTATTGATGTGAATGGAAGGGAGGAAGTTAGGCAGAGTAACAAGATGGCGACTGAAGAACCAACATGGGGCAGCAAGGTGGCATAAGGAAGGCTGGGAATAAGTACTGAGGAAATAGAAAAGGACTCATGGGAACACAGGAGGTCAAAGTACTTCAGAGGAGCATCTTTTGCCATCTCCAAGCTTACAGTATAACTTCTAAGTGGTGATCCTGAGCTCAGGCAACTTCATCTGTCAGCAAAACTTCAGTCATGTTTATGAGATACCACTTCTTTCTAAGGCAGGAACAAGGTTTTGTTTTTTTTAAAATAAACTTTCAAATAAAAATAAGGTTTCGAGGCTTTTAGGGAATTAGCCTTCTTTTACCAGAAAGCATCCCATTATCATACTGCCTCCATGAGCTCTGGTCAGTCTGAGCGCCAGAGTTGGCATTTTGGAGTCAGTCCACTTATCTCTAAGGTCCTTTTTTGTTCTACACATGTAACTTTCTATTGTTTGCACCTCTAAAGAGACTATACGGTGTATAAACCAGTTTTTAAGTTGTAAACTGTGTGCACGTGTGTGTTTTCAGACCTGGCTGAAGTACAGAAGAACTTCCTTAGGCAGCACCTCCCCCCTCCCAATTCTCGGATTTCCCATATTTTACACCTGTGCCTCTGAGTTT
The DNA here is from genome assembly GCF_025265405.1 of Mesoplodon densirostris. NCBI lineage: Eukaryota > Metazoa > Chordata > Mammalia > Artiodactyla > Ziphiidae > Mesoplodon > Mesoplodon densirostris. The sequence continues at coordinate 20,843,026 of NC_082681.1, forward strand.
AAGGACTCACCTCTTCATTTTCTTACACGTTAATCTTCTTCATCTAATCTTTGACTTAGACTATTCAATACCAGAAATCGACTATCCTGGGCTAGAGACATAGAGTCAGAAAACTTTAATGACAGAGCTAGTTGCTCCCCCTCTTGGCCAGTTTTGGGAATTTTTCTTTTTTTTTGAAGTAGAGCTGCTAATTAACATAGCTGAATCAGTTATCTCATGAATATGCTAATCAGATACTCCGTTCAGGGGGCTTTGAAAGAACTGCTTGGCAAAAGGAATAGAAATAATAGAAGTGCGGCATAATCCGTGTTTGGGGACCACAACATAAAGACCCGCCCCAAAATGTCGCATTTTGCGAGAGACTAGTTGTTTTTAAAAGAATCAGAGCGAAATCAAACAACCCAAATAGATTAAGAAGATTAGAGCTGCCATGTTAAATATATTTCTGAATTACATAGTAAAAATGATGTTAACAACTACAAAGATAGATTATTGCTTGCAAACTCCCCGAATCAAATTATTTGCTAGGTGTTTTTGCATGTTATAAAAGAAATTTTAAGAAAATAGTGATGTTGTCTGATGCTAGTCCATTGGGAAGACTACTTTCATTTGCCATTGTAGGAGCAAATGTAGCAACTTTGCCCAGGAGGCAGAGCCCACCGAGTTGTCAGCCTGTTTCTGCTGTGAACCCACTGTGACCTGGGGCAATTAACTGGTCTCAGTTTTCCCATCCATAAAATCAAGGGGTTGAGCTGGATGCTCTCTAAAGACCCTTTCAATTCTACAAATTCTGTGAATCTTCTCAACATGTGACTAGACCAGCTGCTTCAGTGAAAGGTCTTACAAGATGTTAATTAGCCGTCTGCACGGTCCCCTCTATTTTCCTCCTATCATTTCTTAACCCTCCGCTACTTTCACTGGGTCTTTGAAAACCCTCCCATGAGCCTGAAGCTTGTTAACTCGAATAATAGTAGAAATGTTCTGAATTAGCTTAAAACGCACATAAAAGAAATAATTGTCCCATCTATCTGAAGAGTGCTTCATGTCCTGCCTTTGTGAAATGATAGAAAACAAGGGGGCTGGAGAGCTTAAGGGAAAGGGTGGCCACTCTTCATATTGAGCCAAATTTCTGTTTTAATGAGTGACTAAAAATTTTCCATGGTTCATCCTGGCCATTACCTCATTAGGCCAGTAGGCTCAGCAGTGTGGAGACTCAGCAAGATGAAGGCATTTGAATTCCCATGCCCATGAAAGACAAATATAGCCAACTAAGCTTCATGGCTGTTGGCTAAGCTGAAGGTTTTGGAATTTTCCTGACCCCTGACTGCAAGTATTTTTCAACTGCACGGTTTTCTTATTGTCCTTTGCATGGCCATACTGACTTCGTACAGACCTCCCGGGTCTTTAGTTTAAGTCTTCGATATCCTCAAGATAAATGTGTCATAGAAATGTGTGACGTACATACAACATACGGTTGTTTTTTAATCCTTACCTCAGATATCATTCATTAAGATGTCTTTTTTAAATTTGTTGCTTTTTTAAACCTCTACTACAGTGCGGCAGGTAGGATAAGCCACAAAAGTACAGAAAAAGACATGAGGCCTCTGACCTTCCTGCAAATGCAGTGTTCCTTCCAGATCATACTATGGGTGTTTGATTTGGTTGGAAAGCACTGCTACTCTGTGCTTTACAATTCTATTTTCCTTCTTTTTTTTTTCTTTCTATGCAAAAGAGACTAAAACACTGGGTATTTTTGCTAATTCTTTGATAATCTCTGTGAAACATGATGAGAACGAGCCACTGCCAGCTTACTGGAATCAAATCAAGAGCTCAGATAAAACACACACTTTTCTGTATTGACAAAGGTTTTCTGCCTTTTGAGTTGTTATCTCAGGTGTGGCCAGTTGTGGCTCTAGCATTGGCCGTCTCATTGAAAATGCTTGTGCAGCTTCCAGGGAGCCCTGAGCACACTCCCTTTGGGCCTCTGCTATTAGCTGTGGCTTCTTAAAGAAGGCGTGGTGTCAGCAAGAAGCAGCCGATCTGTTTGGAGGCGAGTAAATACACAGAAGAGCTTCAGCTGAATTGCTTTTATCTATTTTTTGGTTCATTGTACTTTGAGCCTGGGAGTTGAGAGCCTTGTTGATCATCTCTGCTCACCCTTTTTCCATGTGTCTGTCTGTCCCAACAAAGAAAAGGGCTTATTTGATCTAGCAGTGACTCTGACTGAGAGAATTCCCAAGCCAGTCAGGCCTTTCTTGTTCATTGTCCTGGCCCATTTCTATTGTGCACAAAGCACGCGGGGTCTCTCTCTCTGTATCTCTCTCTCCCCCCCCCTCCCCCTCCCCCCATTCCCTCAAGAATCTGAAGCTCTTCATAATACAGAGGACTGGAGCAGGGAATGCTACATGGGCATACCCTTTCTGGAGGTCAGTTTGACAGTGTATCAGAGGTTTCATATAGCTTCATTCATACCCTTTGACTCAGTAACTGTACTTCTAGGTTTTGATCTCAAGGAAAGAAAGATCTGCATACAGATTTATATACAAGAATGTTCATCACAGTATTACTTGTAATAATGAAAAATAGGAAATTATCCTAAATGTCCCATAATGATTACATTATGATCTGTTCATATGGTGTCATAGTATGTAGTTGTTAAAACTGATGTTTCTGAAGGCTTTTTAATCACATCGCAACTGCTAACCATACAGTGTTACATGAGAACAGGGTATAAATACAGTATGACCTCAACCATGTGACAATACATACCTTCACAGAAAAAGCAGGAAAGAAATTCAATAAACCACTGTTGTTCTCTTAATGGTGGGCTTATGGGAATTTTTGTTTTCTTCATACCTTGCCATATTTTTCAAATTGCTGCAATCTGAAAGGAATACTTTATAGGGAAAAAACAGTATTTTTAAACGAAAAATGTAAGAACTGCTTTGGTGTTGTTTTGCCATGTTTGGTTTTTTTTTTCAGTATTACAGTGCTCACTGTAGACAGTTTGGAATAAGTAGAAAAAAATGCGTCGAAGCCTCCAGCATTTAAGTCGGATGAATAGAATAAAGGGAAATAAGTCATTTTTGAAAGCATGAGATAGATTACTTTTCCTATTAGATTACTTTTCCTATGGTGTCACTGCAAAATTGGGGTGAACTAAATTGAGAAACATTGAAAAAAATTACGCCGATTCCCTAACACCCATCCAACACCACTGTATGCACCTCATCTTTTTTTGGTCAGGTAGACAATGTATATACATACATACAAATCAGCATCATAACCGATTGTGCTATTTTGCATACTGATTTTTCTCTTTATTAGATTATGAGCAGATAGACTGTATTATGAGGTTTGTGTATGAGGTCATGTAATAGGTCCACATGGAGGTTAGTATATGGGGCACTTGGAACACTGCTTCAGCCTTGGAGCATTCTTTTCTTCTTTTTTTTTTGGCTGGCCACGCAGCATGTGGGATCTTAGTTCCCAGATCAGGGATAGAACCCATGCCCCCTGAGGTGGAAGCGTGGAGTCTGAACCACTGGACCACCAGGAAAGTCCCCTCAGAGCTTTCTTAAACATGCCCTCATGGGCCCTTCTCAGTGAGAAGGAATCCGGCTGTGCTAAAGAGACTTGGCTAGCTGGTGCTGGGAGTACCATTGCTAGAAATGGAATGTGGTCCAGGGGAAGGGACCTTTACCGTACTGACTGTGTGTCCCTGGCCAAGTTAGCCCAGAGAGAGAATTAGCATTCAAAATGCATTAACTACTAAAAGTAACCTTGGGAAGAAAGGGCTGCTCCTAAAGTGGCAGGGTCCCCCAGCCCCCTTTCATATGCTAACAGCCCCTAATAAGGGCCTCAGCTGGCACTGGCCTTCTCCTCCTAGGCGAGGACCATTGTTGGGCTACAGCTGATGATTGTTAGTCAAGTACACGTCCTTTTAGTACACCATGCCCTCCCTAGCAGGCACTCCTGAGGAAAGTGCCTGTTAGAAACTTAACACAGACTTGACCAAAAAAGCAAGACAGAGGAGGAGATAGTCTTTGGTTTCAGTCAGTAAAATGCTTGCTTAATTTCCTTTTGTTCCCCCCTTCCATTTGTAGGTGCTTATGTTAGCTGTTCTTCATCAAGTACTTGATCTTGGGTGAAAGAATGGATGGCTATAACTCTGAGTTTTCTTAACAGTGTGAGAAGTATGATTTGTCGCATGTACCAGGAGACTTCTTTCTTAGGAATTTTGTGGATGTGGTAACTTACTGTTTGCACGCCACACCAGGGCTGTGAAATACAGCCTTTACATTAAAGAGGAAATTAATCCTTATATGTAAAAGGCAGCTTCCTAATAATATAAATACAAGGGGGTAATTTATAGCACCAAGCAAATGGATTGAATAGAAAGGGCTTCCAGTCTCTTCAGATCACAGGTTAATTCTAGAATGCATTCTAGCACATTAATCAATAGACAGTCGATTGTTTATAAAGTAGTAGCTAATGGCATTTAATAGCAGAACTGAGGGTCTTTTGACCTGTTTCAATAATTTTGAATGTTTATTTGATGCAAGACAAGTGGCGGGGGATAGAAGTTCCAGAAGTACATGATGTTCTTCTTTTTGTAAAAGACAGGATATTTACATAGAAAACTTTTATATGGAAAGGTTTTGCCTTTTCTCTCTAGTAGTTTTTCCCATGTTAAATTGGTACTACTGACATTAAGAATAATCAGATGTTAGAGCCGGAAAACACTCCCAATCTCCCAGTCTCCTAGGTCAACCCTTGCGTTGAGGTGCTTCTGGTAGGATGCAGATGAAATACATGGGGAGGGTGGGGCATTGACCTGCTGCTTAATTCTCAATTTTCCTTTCCCTGATTCTTTGTCTCGATCTTTTTGTATATACGCATGCTGTGTATGATACTCTGTGTTGTAATATCATGTAAAATCTCTTCCCTGGATTTCTTCATCCCCATGTTTTTCACTCAGGAGTTGCTCCACCCTCGTAGATGTCTGGGACGTTTCACAGAATTGGAAGCTAGAGCCATTAAGCATTTCCTTTGGCTGAATTGTTCCCAGTTTTATAAGGCCTTGGGTCTTCTTAACCATTCTTCAGCAGCTTTGGCTTAATTTATTTATTTATTTATTTATTGGCTTAATTTATATTCCCCCAGATGGATAATATTTGACTCTGCCAAGAAGGATAAAAACCAGCCTTGAAAGGATTTTTTTCTTTTTCAATAATTGTAGATATAAAGAAACTCTGAAGGTGACAGTAACATTATTTCACATATTATGAATAGTGTCCATTCATTGAGCAGCTATTGTGTGCTAGCCATTATCCATATGAGGTGAGCAGTAATAGCCCCATTTTATGGAAGAAGAAGCAACAGAGGCTCAGAGAGTTTAGATCTTCTGTCCCGTCAAGGTCACACAGCTCATAAATGAGAGGGCCCATGCTTTTCCCACTGTGTCATGCTGCTTTAGATCCTGGCACATTAAAGTGTTTATTTCCATTCCTATGTTGTGGTCATTCATGAGCCCAAGGCGTAGCAGTTGCTTCATCCTTGGAACATAAATCCTTAAGCCCCCAAACTGAAAATTGAAGGAGAAAAAAACCCTGCTCACAGACACCATATTTAAAATGCTTATAAACTGTCTCCTCTCTCACTCTTCTTTCAGACTCTCTGAGCAGCATTTTTCATGAATACAAGCAGTTGCTGCAAGGGAGATCTGAATTCCAGTTAAGTCAGCTTCTGATCCTGGTGGAACTCTGGTTTACACTGCTCCTGGCTGGTTCTCTCTTAGCCACCAGGTGTCTTATAATTGGTTTCAGGCATAATGTTTACAATGGGATGATTGCTAGGTGTCTCAGACCTGCACAGTTTTTCTTCAGCAGTTAGGATCTGATTCTGAGTTCTGAATAATGGGGGGAAAAGTGGAGATGAGGTTTGCAGCGATGAATGAAGTTGCTGTTGGTGGCTGGGGACCAGGTCCTGAATGTCTAATTTGTGTTCTATCCCCCACTGTAGAAGGAAATGTGGGAAGAAAGGTGGGGAGGTGGGGAGGTTGAGGAATCTATAAGAACATATGAGAGCGACTAGTTTGATAGGAGAAATAGATGTAAAAGTTTCCCCCCCCTTTTTTTTCACAGCAAATTATTATGCTTTGATTGATATTGTACCTAATTGGTATGGATTTTAGAATTTAAATTATGTCTGCCATACTTAAAAGATCTGTGAGACAAAAAGCATAGGTAGAATAGTCCCATTTACCAGGGCCAGTAAGAACACGTCTAAGGAGAAATGAGTTTGGATCTTTTGGTTCGCTTGACTTTGGTTCTGTTGACTTTGCAGGTGAAATAGATGAATATTAAAAAAAAACTTGCTGTATGAAATGAAAGATTACGGATTTTATAGATGGTTTAAAAATCTCTGGTGCCTCCATAAAACCATGCGTGGAAAGTGGCAGGTATAGTAAAGGTGAATTGGATGGAGAAAATTCATCTTTCTAGAAATTTTCATTACAGTCTGTTTGGGCAGGAAGGTTAAGATGCATGGCAAAGCTGTGTGCTTTGATTTGAGCCCATACCAACCACTTAGTACATACTTGTCAAATTACATAGCTATTTGGAGAGACCAAATTAGCAGATTTTAACTCCTTATATCAGTTTTGTAGAATTTCTATATATAATCCACTCAGTGGAATTATATTTGCAACTTATACGGCCACACTAAAGAATCTTTTAAAATGTGAAGGAAAGGAAGTCAATTTTCTGAATGATTAAATGAATTAGAGTTTAATATGTATACAGCACCAAACTAAACTCTGAAAATGTAAGCTAACATCACACACACACACACACACACACACACACAACCTTCGTAGCAGAATTTGAGTCCCAGGAAATAAAGTAAGGTCCATTGTGATATTGGACAGAGGGCATGCTGGGTTAAAATCAGTCCTGTTCTTCGTTGGATCATTGCTCTTGTACTTTCAAGTAGCTGTATTATATATAACTACACCGACCCATAGGCTGGCTGTTGACCTGAATGAGGATCTCTAAGAATGTTTTATTTTTTCCATAAAATGTTCAGAGTCTTAGCGTTTTTTTGACCTGGAACACTTTTAAGCCTAAAAAAATAGTGATATTTCATAGTGTTTTTCAGTTAAAACTGAGCTCAACATGCCACTCTGCCCCAACCCTTAAAAAACAGCATTCATTAGAAATGCAAGTGAGTATTCAGAATTACTTATTTAATGAGTCATGAAAGCACAAGTCAAATAATTCTCAACATCCTGTTTCTACACTAAATGATGTGTGCCAATTTTATGAGCAATATAGTAAAAATCCAATCTAAGGAAGGACCTATGGTTTCCTTTGGAATGCGCTCTTTTGGATGGTGAAATATTAGTAGCACTGGATTGACACAAGGCTTCCATACTGATCTCAATAACCAGGCTTTATTTTTCCAGTATGTGAAAGCCAGCACCACTTGGCAAGGACGCTAGTGATTCAAGGACGGTACGGGAAGTGGACCAGATGACATTTAAGGTCTTTTCTCACCCTAAGATTCCACAACTTTGAAGTCTAGAAAAGTGCTGCCTGCATCTCGACTCTTAGTTGAGAGATACTTCCACACAAGAAAATTCATCCCCAAAACCTCTTTAAGAAATGACACCCAAGAATGCAACAAAAAAATTTAAACCCAATTTATTGAAAATATATTTTCCCCTAATTAAAACATTAGCCCTTACCCTGAATGCTTCACATTCAGCAAAGTTCCCAGGTTGGTGCTAAGTGCTAGTGAGAGGCAAAATGGGAGAAGTTTCATTGGCTAGAGTCTTGCTTCTCAAACTTTGGGGTATAGCAGAGTGCCAGATGGCTGGGTCCCACCCTCCAGAGTTTCTGATCCAGTAGGTTTAAGGTGGGGTCCAAGAACCTGTGTCCCAGTGGTGATGGTGCGTGCCCATGGAAGCACACTCGAGAACCACTTGGGGTTTAGAGAGAATCAGAGGCCTTCCTGGCTGCCTGATTTGAGTAACTCTTTTCATTTTCATTCCCCTAGCTCCTTATGTACTTTCTGGCCTCCTTCCAGGGAGAGAACTTTGGTAAAAATGCCAGGCTGTGCAGTTGTAATGGGGATTTCCCTTTCTCTCGCTGAAGAAAACCCAGGAAATAAAAGGCAAATGGTAGAGAATGGTTTTGTAGCTCTATTGCATTTTGAGAAGATCACTTAATGCTCTTCTGGCTTTGAAGGAGTTGTCTTATTTTCCTTTCTGTTCCATGTTCACTTGGAGCCAGCTTCTTTCTTGATGTGGTCCTTATATTTTGCTTTGGTATTTATTACATTTCCTGCTTATAAACTTGATACCATGAGGTGTTTATTTTTATACCAGACACAGAGTCTTTAAGAATGATTAATGTTGCAGATAGACTGTTAGCTCCTCTCTTCAGGGAACTTCCTGAGAAAAGCTTCAGGAGAAATTAATTTGACATTGGTATTTAAGAGATTAAAGTCTTTAACATTTAGGCTGTGTGGGTATGTGGTGCTCAAAAAGTAAATCTGAAAAAAAACACAGGTATTCTTTTTTTTCCCAGTTATTTTTCATTTTATCTTAATCTCATGGTTTTACTGTATGAATCCTTTAGGAACCCGAGGTCACCTTGGCTATCCCAGTTTATACTAATGTCACAGGGAACACCTAAGAAGTTCTTTTCCTGCTTATGTGGTATTTCATTCTGTTTCTTGGCCTCAAGCATTTCCCAGGCAGTTTTCTTATATGTCATGTAGATGTAAGGAGGAGAAAATGAAAAAAAATCATGTCTAAGTAAACAGCATGTCTTGAAAACACCTGTCCTGGTGTCAGGCTACAATGAGGAGGCATTATCCACTTTGGTTTAGATTCTTGTAGTAAAAAGTTCTGGGAAACCTCATGTTTTAGACTTAATGTATCCATTTTTATCCAGTTCTTTATTTACCTTGTGACTAAATGAGAAAAGGAGGGAGTCCTGAGAAGTCCATTTAAAGTTTCATTTTTTCCCTCTCTTAGACATAGACACACGTGACTTTGTGACATAGGTTTCCTTTCATTGACAAACGATCAGAGATGCCAAATCCCCCCAAAGAAATCCACCCTATATACAAGCATGTTTTCCAATTTAATTTCAGGATTTTTTTTCCAGTTTTCAGATTTACCTGAAAAGTAAGCACTCTGTTATTTAATTACTGAGAACCCTTTCTTTTTTCCTTTCTTTTTGGGTTTTGTTTTTAGAATTCTTCAAAGAACTACTTGAAAATGCGGAGAAATCCCTGAATGACATGTTTGTGAAGACATATGGTCACTTGTACATGCAAAATTCCGAGCTATTTAAAGATCTCTTCGAAGAGTTGAAGCGCTACTATGTGGCGGGAAATGTGAACCTGGAAGAAATGCTGAATGACTTCTGGGCCCGCCTCCTGGAGCGGATGTTCCGCCTGGTGAACTCCCAGTACCACTTCACAGACGACTATCTGGAGTGCGTGAGCAAGTACACGGAACAGCTGAAGCCCTTTGGAGATGTCCCTCGGAAACTGAAGCTCCAGGTCACTCGTGCATTTGTAGCAGCCCGCACTTTTGCTCAGGGCTTAGCAGTTGCAAGAGATGTAGTGAGCAAAGTCTCGGTGGTAAGTGCTATTTGCATTCTGTGTTATTGTTTTCTCTTGTTTCACGTTAAAAGAAAGTTTGGGAGGTGTGGAAAAATAAGTCAGTAGAATTCCATCGTCTCAATGGCAATCGTCTTTTTCTTCTGTTCTTTTCTCATCTTTCTCTCCCCTCTTCTCTCCTACACTTCGTCCTGATACATGTGCATCATGTGGCTATAAACAATACAGCAATGAACATCTTCACGTATCAACATCATTCTTTCCTGTGGTTTCTTTGGTAGCTATTCTTAGAAGCAGGATAGTGTTCACTTTGGAACCTTAATTTAGAAAATGGATTTAGGGACTACCCTGGCCATCCAGTGGTTAAGACTTCATGCTTCCACTGCAGGAGGCGAGGGTTTGATCCCTGGTCGGGGAACTAAGATCCCACATGCCGTGCAGCCACAAAAACAAACAACCAAAAAAAAACTTTCAAAAAATGGATTTAATACCTCCATATTCTTTTCAGCTCTTATTCTGCTTCTCCTTCAGAGAAAGAAACATATACAGATAGACTCCACATTTGGTTGTTTTGAGTGACTATGTTTGAGCCTGCTAGTTACAGTCTAGAAAAGAATTTCACATCCATTACTATATGTTTCCTTGTTATAAGGTATACTCAGAGCCCTTTAGAACACAGACCTTTCTATGACAATTAATATGGACCACCTGCTCTTGACTTAATGGCTTTGTTTATAGAATTACCAGGAAAGAGAATGGAATTATACTAGCAGGAAAGAGCAAATGAAATGAGCCACATTTTCCTCATTTGTAAATTATAGGAATTGTACCACACCAGTATATTTCAGACTGTTCTTTGGAGCCAGCTAAGGAGGTACCTCAGGGGCCTCCTTGAGGAGAGACAAGGGAGACACAGGGTTCTTCTAGTGGGCCAGACTCTGTATCTGTGTCTTTATCTCCTGGCTGCACCAGGGGAGCTTTGCTTTCCTCAGTTGTATGTAGTAGGGTTTTGAACATGATTTCAAGGGGGGAAAGATTCTATGTCTCCTTCACTCCCCCCACCCCCCAAAAAAGATGAAACTTGAAAACCTTTTGAAGGCCTTTCCACCTCTACCCTCTGTGACTCAATGCCAGTGAAGAAATAGAATGTTCTGGAGCAAAGTTATCTTTGCAGGACTGATCATAGTGCTGTTACCTTTAGGCCCTCAAAGGAAAAGCCAAATTTTAGCCCATTTGGTGGTTTTGAGGACTGGAGGACTGGTCAAAATACAAACGAGACAGTGATACTAACAGTAAAATATAAATCCAGTGGCTTCTTAGAGAGTTCATTCAGATTTAGGGTAGCCATATAACTTATTGTCCAAGCCAGGAGGTGCTTAAAAACAATTATACCCAGATAACGTGGGCAGACCAGAATTCATGGTCCCCCTAGCGAGGAACCTTACATTTACCAGAGTGAAGATAAAGAATTGTGTATTTTAAAAATTAGGTGCTTATTGGCTGTTTCATGTTAGCACTGGGGGATGTTAGTATTAGTTTGTTGGTTGCATTCCATTATTACAGTTGTGTGTGTGTGTTCCCATTTCCCAGCCATAAGCCATCAGGAAACAATTCCTTACAGTACGTTTTTGTTCACTCCTTTTCCTCCTGATATTTTCATCATAAATTGCAAAAAAAAAATTGTTGGGGCATATGAGGGGTGGGTGGGAGCAAGTAGGGAGATGATTGGTATAAGTAAAGGAATAGTCTGAATCCTGAACTGCTGCCCCCACCTCTGCAACCATTATTAATCTTGGAGATGCTCGTTTCAGAGTCCCTAAACAATGCACAGTTAATCCAGATCAAAGTTAATTACATCATAGTTCCCCTAACACATCTGCCCTCCTTCAGCAATTCCTCGCATTTATCCTAAGCAGAATAAGCAGAAAGGTGCTGCTGTGTTGTTGTTTTTTTTTGGTGGGGGGGGCTACATTGGGTCTTCGCTGCTGCGCACGGGCTTTCTCTAGTTGAGGCGAGCGGGGGCTACTCTTCGTTGTGGTGTGCGGGCTTCTCATTGCGGTGGCTTCTTTGTTGCGGAGCACATGCTCTAGGTGCACAGGTTTCCGTAGTTGCGGCACACTGGTTCAGTAGTTGTGGCTCGCGGGCTCTAGAGCCCAGGCTCAATAGTTGTGGTGCACGGGCTTCGTTGCTCCGTGGCATGTGGGATCTTCTTGGACCAGGGATCGCACCCATGTCCCCTGTATTGGCAGGCGGATTCTTAACCACTGCGCCACCAGGGGAGTCCATGCATGCCGTGTGGTTTTGAACGTCTATGTGCGTGTGCATGTGTGTGCCAAAGAGAAAAGCAAGGACTAGAACACCCTTTGCAAGTGTCTGAAAGTGGTTTCTTTACATTAACCATCCCCCGCTCTGAGTTGATTCCTGGGAAGAAGGACCAGGCTGACACAAGCCTGCCGTGGTGTTAGCCTCCCTTAGCCCCGTTGGGGCCCCTTTAGATAACTGAGATTCCAGAACCCCTAACTTGAGGGGGAAGGTGGTGGTCGAACCAAGGAAGCAGGTTAAAAGATTGAGGGCTAGAAGTCTAGTCCACGTCATGCCACCTCCCAGGGTAAATAAACACTCGAGGCTTCCCAGTATCGCATTCTTCTTGACATGGTTCCCAGAATTAACTGAGAACCAATAAGATTGGTTCACCACCAATAAGATTGGTGGGAAATCAATAAGATTGACTGTTTACCCTTACTTACCTGTGCAATAAAGTGTATGTGACCCATAAGGAAATAATCACAATTTCCAATGTTGCTTTTGGTATGATTTTTTTTTTTTTTTTTTGCGGTACACGGGCCGCTCACTGTTGTGGCCTCTCCCGTTGCGGAGCACAGGCTCCGGACGCGCAGGCTCAGCGGCCATGGCTCACGGGCCCAGCCGCTCCGCAGCACGTGGGATCTTCTCAGACCAGGGCACGAACCCGTGTCCCCTGCATCAGCAGGCGGACTCTCAACCACTGCAGCACCAGGGGAGCCCTGGTATGAATTTTTTTTAAAGCAAGAAAGAAATTTCTGTGTACCTTAGTTTTGTCAAGTTGTTTGAGAAAGTTAATTTCCAAATATGACCCTAAATTTTTGGAGAATTGATCCCTATTCTATATTCATTGTGTTCTTATGTCTGCCTAAGAGTTGTTTGTATCGTTATATGAGAATACAATGAATACAAGCTATAGGGCTCAATTTACTTTCAGTAAAACATTACTTGCCAATTGTTCTGTGGAAAATACTTTTATGACTTAAAATTTTTTTTATTATAGTTGATTTACAATGTTGTGTTAGTTTCTCGTGTACAGTTTCTCGTTACACATGCACACACACACACACACACTTTTTCATATTCTTTTCCATTTTGGTTTATCACAGGATTTGAATGTAGTACCCTGTGCTGTACAGTAGGACCTTGTTATTTATCTATATTACATATAGTAGTGTGTATCTTTTAATCCCAAACTCCTAATTTATCCCTCTCGCACCCCGTTCCCCTTTGGTAACCATAATTTTGTTTTCTGTGTCTGCGAGTGTGTTTCTGTTTTGTAAATAAGTTCATTTGTGTCATCTTTTAGATTACATATAAAAGTGCTATCTTACGGTATTTGTCTTTCTCTGTCTGACATACTTGACTTAATATGATAATCTTTAGGTCCATCCATGTTGCTGTAAATGGCATTATTTCATTCTCTTTATGGCTGAGTAGTGTTCCATTGTATATATGTACCACGTGTTCTTAAGCCATTTGTCTGTTGATGGACATTTAGGTTGCTTCCATGTCCTGGCTACTGTAAATAGTGCTGCTATGAACATTGGGGTGCCTGTATCTTTTCAAATTAGAGTGTTTTTCCGGATATATGACCAGGAGTGGGATTGCTAGATCATATGGTAACTCTATTTTTAGGTTTGTTTTTTTTTTTGACAAACCTCCATAACTGTTTTCCATAGTGGCTGCACCAATTTACATTCCCACCAACAGTGTAGGAGGATTCCCTTTTCTCCACACCCCCTCCAGCATTTTTTATTTGTAGACTTTCTAATGATGGCCATTCTGATTTGTGTGAGGTGATGCCTCATTGTAGTTTTGATTTGCATTTCTCCAGCAATTAGTGAAGGTGAGCATCTTTTCATGTGTCTATTGGCCATCTGTATATCTTTTTTGGAGAAATATGATTTTTTAAATGTTGTGTTTGTAATTGGAAACTTTAAAAAATAATGTTTTGCTTTACTACTGAGCATCTTCTTGACTTAAGGACTGACTTGAAATCAAACCCTTCAACTAGGTTGAGTTATATCTAAATTACATAATAATAAGACACTCAAGCATCAAATCAATTTCTAAAGATGCCAAAACACAAATTATGTAAAAATCTATCATCAGTGTAATGTTTCTTTTTAGAAGGCTGGAAAGGAATACTTGCATATTTGAAAAAATATTCATTACATTCATTTTCGGAGTATGAGTAGCAGCTCAAAAGAGATTTTAATTTAAGGTGTAGTGGTATGGAGAAGACGGTAAATGATCTGGCTATGAAAAACATATTTCAAATTGAACATGTTGAAAATAATCTACATTTGATTGAGAAAAATTAGTAAGCTCTAACAGTGTGGGGACCCAAGCAATGTTTTTTCATGTAGGAACTGTTGTCCAAATGTAGTTGACGGGTGGAACCGGAGCAACCCAAGAAATACTTTCCTTCTTTTGGTGTCCAGTAGAATTAATTACCTTGGGCCTGAAAAAGACCCTTCAAGGTGGAGAACCTCACCCACTTCATCTACAAAGAAGTCTTTAAAGTCAACTATGAAAACCACTATGGTCTTGGGACTAGTTATGCATACTTAACTCAGAGATGTTCACACTTTCTTTTCATGAGCAGATGCCCTGCTTCTCGTTTACTTTTGCAACAAAAGGGTTGCTGTTATTTGCTGAGCAATGATTTGATTATCACTAAACCTTTTAAAGGCTATTAGCACCAGCAAGCTTAACTGACTTCAGGAGAAACTCACTTCTTACTTGAAGTATACTTGCCTTGCTTCAGTTTTTCTGGGTGCAGACATCCAGTGATTTCAGCTTACTCCATTGAGCTTTGCAATTCAAACTTCAGAAAAGTCCCTTTAATTAGGAACAGATGGTTCATGAATACCCTGGTGCTACACATCTTTGTATTACTTATTCCATCTTTACTTGTCATGGTTCATGATACATTTCTTATTTACCTGCTAGCAGCAGCAGTTTTGCCTGGAAGGGTGAAGTCTGTTGTGGTCTTTCAAAAATGCACAAGTGGTTACATGCACCGTGAAAATTAATAGCTCCTATGCCAAAGAGAGTTGCATTCTCATGGTTTCAATTAACACTGACATAATGGGGCTGTGTCTATACCCCAACCCCAAACTCCGGGGACTGTAATTAGAAATCGGTGCCTTAGCCTTGTGATGTCTAAATGACTGTCCTGCCTTGAAAACGATTTCCATTGATCCCCCTTCACTGTTGTCTATTCACAATGCCCCAACACCTACAAGAGTACTACACATATTAGCTTGCCATTTCCCCAAATCATTATGTCTATTTTAAAAAATGATCAATACAAAAAGCTTTTAAGTGTAAATATGTATTCAACATTTAATATTCTTTTTCACACACAACCTTAAAGACTAGAATTGCAAAGATGCTTCAACTTATCATAACGGAGTCTAATTTAAAACACAAGACTTATTTTCAAGCATTTATGCAGTTTTAGTTTTACCTACAGTGTGGCTCCAAATATTCCTGAATGAATCCTAGCTTATTTTATATCTTTTGTTATGTGTTTAAAATCCTATTATCAGGGACATAGGAGAATCTCCACCTTTTTCTTTGCACGTTTGTGTATTGAAATCAAACCAAGTTGGGAAGTTGTTGAATAAACCCTTCACATCTCACAGCATGTTTGGGTTCCCTATCTCTTTCTTTCTTTTTTTTTAAAAAATTTTCTTTATTTTTGGCTGCGTTGTGTCTTCATTGCTGCACGCAGGCTTTCTCCGGTTGTGGCGAGTGGTGGCCTCTCTTGTTGAAGAGCACGGGCTCTAGGTGCATGGGTTTCAGTAGTTGTGGCACATGGGCTCAGTAGTTGTGGCTCGCAGGCTCTAGAGCACAGCCTCAGTAGTTGTGGTGCATGGGCTTAGTTCCTTCGCGGCATGTGGGATTTTCCCAGGCCAGGGATCGAACCTGTGTCCCCTGCATTGGCAGGCGGATTCTTAACCACTGCACCACCAGGGAAGTCCCCTATCTTTTTCTTTGATAGTCCCCCTATCTCTTTCTTTGACCATAATTTGGGGAACGATTTCCTGTTATTTTTGTTGGGTGCTTATGTTACCAAGAACAGATAAAAATCTAGACCCTTTCTGTTTGTTTGGTACTATTGGCGGTGCAGGGGGAAAATGTTGCAGTGAATGTATGTTAGGAACTGGAAGAAACTAGAAGGAAATGTGTTTCTAACTTGAGTGCCGCATGTTGACTGCCATCACTGTGTAATGTGACTGAAGGCTCATTCTGAATTACTGAAATGAAATCCAGGCTGTGTGAAGAGTTCTGTTCCAGGATTTCTCTTTTTTCAGGCGGCTTGCAGTAGTTTTTAATGTGGTGTTTGGAAAATGCAGGTTATTTGGTAGAAAGTCCCAATCTATATTAAGAGAGTCTTTGCAGAGAAAAGGAGTTTTCTGCAAAGGCATTTTATAGCAGAAATGGAGTGCAGATGTCACGTTAAATGTATATCCTGAGGAATGCAGGAATGAGTATTTTTAAAAGAGTCTTAATAAGTTAAAAAGGAAATGAGGACCCCTCCCCCTCCACTGACTTTTACCATGAAACATAGACTAGCTCCTAAGATCTAAATTCTTTGTTACCTTACCATTTAGAAACACCTTAGTCAGTCTTGAAGGATTTCATAAGGCTTGGAAGTTGACTATTAATGTATTGGCATTATGCTCAATAACTCAGATTGATTTTGATTTGAGTTAATAAAGGAATTTTGAGTCTAGACGATGTTCCCTTTCTATCATACTGGTCCCCCAAAGTAAACAAATCAAGCCATCTCATTCTTCTGTAATTAATGTCAAAACCTTTTTCTTGTATAAATAATATGCCACGTTCTAGTAGAAATTGATCATCTCTGCTACATTTAGCTGCAAGTTTTTCAAACTGTTAAAACTTTGGCAAAATATATAGTTTCCTGTTTTGTTCCAGTAACCTCTTTGCTCTGCATGTCCAGCAGTGTTTACTTGAGCTTTTGAGTTCTTTGTGTCTACCTCTGAATATTTTTTTCTCATCCCTGTAGCATCTTGAACCATTGTAAGGATGTAGCATTGAGTGCATAAGTCATTATTAAAAAATCTGTCATCTCATCCATAGTTGTCCAGTCAGATATTGTTCCATGTGGAACAGTTGCATCCTAACTTGCCCATCAACATAAAAACTGATTCATCTGGTCAATAAATTTGAAACCTGCAAATTCTCACTAGAAAATATCCAACCCCAGAGCTGAGGTATTTGCTGTGTGTGGATACCCTTTGTTAGATCTGGGAGCTATGCAGAAGGACCAGCCCCATGTGCTGCCCTTAAGGTTCCGATAGTCTGGCACTCAAAAGATATACATCAAGGAAATTGAGTGTACCTGCTCTAGGACAAAACTGCCCCAGTTCAAATCTTGGCCATCTACTGGAAGATGTTGTGTTTGTCCCTTAACCTCTTTGGGCCTCTGCTTCCTCATCTGTGAAATGAAATAATAATACTCATCTCCTATGATTATTTTGAAGCTGAAATGAGTTAATACATATAAAGTACTTAGAATGGAGCCTGGCACATAGTAAGTACTCTATATCATAAAGCAATAAAGTCCAATAAAAGCTATCAGTAGAAAATTAATTCTGACATCGAACAGAATATTTTTCTCTTCAGTATTAACATCATGACCTTCATGATCATGAAACCATAGAAACTGAATAAGCATATTCTGTCTGAGACCATTAACCCATTCTTTATGTCAGTGGTTCAAAGGAGGAAGGGAGGAGTGTACAGTTTTCCTTTTCCTGTTCTTTCTAAATATCATTTTGAGAAATAACTATTGAATTGCTAAGTGAGGTCTGAAAAATCTGACTTTTATAAAAGCAACCATAATTAACCCCTACCCGACTCCTCCCCCAGCCCCAAGGATTCTGGAAGTCACATCTGGGCTCAACAGACCCTTCTAAATAAAAGGAAAACATGAAACGTTAGTCAAGACCTGTGACCCAAAGGAGTAATCAGATTGATCATTTTAAGTGGCACGGCATGCCATAGAGAATCAGTACATAAGTGAGGATTAAAGGAAGATCTTAGAGTATGGTTACCCATTTTGTTAATCCCCATTGTGGCATGATCTACCACTGAGTCTTGGGTCTTCTGATGTAAATTATTTCAGTAAGTAAGTTATTTGGGGACTTGAGAGAAGTGATTGATTTTGAGTGTTACAAGGGAGTAGAATGTGAGTGAAGTTGAGTTTATATTCAAAATTATTAAATCCCCAGAACACAGTATGACTTAGTGTACTATTATATCTGCTTATGAGTCTACTATTATATCTGTTTTCGGGTGAAAGGTTTGCCCTTGGCATGGTGGAGAGACCATTGAGAGCTTGTAATGGAGCACCCTTGAGGGCCATCACTGGATCAAGGAAATGCTACATTTTGCCAGAAACTCCACAGGAGAATTTAAATTGAAGTACTGTATACTATTAGGCTTTTTCTTCCCAGTGCAATAGTATTCCTTTGGCTTGTTGACCAACCTACATTGCTCTTTACCGAGAAGCCATAGACGATTCCAAAAGAGAGACAGCCATTTTGTTTGTCCACTGGGGTAGTCCAGAGTCAGAAAGGAGAGCTGGTCCTTAGTACTCTGTGTTCACCATCCTGAACTTGGTCAGGTCAGTGAGAATGGGGACCCAAGACCTGGGGGGTAGTCTCATCACTTCTTCCAGGGGAGTGAGCATTGCAGGGGACCCCTATTTCTTTAGTTCTCATGACTGTTTTAAAAACCTTTGTCTTTCTACTTTATCCCACACAAGGGGTTTATTTCCCAGGTTCTGAATTCCCTTCATGTAAAAAACAGTGCATGGTAGTCTGATTAGTGGTTGTGAGACAAAAGACAGATTTTCTCTAACTTTGGTATTTCATATGTCCTTTCTCATCCCAGTTTTCTTATAACTTCCCCAGTTCTGGTATCATTTAGTGTTTCCATAGCATGTTATAGCTGAGTTCCTTGTGATCATTTTTAGTAGTTACACAACAAATCATGTGCAGAACATGAGCCAGTATTTAGCCAAAGAATGAAATGGAGAAACTCTGCCAAACCCAGCTTCATAATCTTCCTTTAATAAAACTCTACTGTGTCATTTGGTTTGGTCTCTCTTTTAAAACTTGAGGCTCCATCAACCTATTTTAGGATACTCCTGTAAGGCCTACTGCATAAATGATTTGACTTACAGTTGAACCAAGGATGTAGTGAACCCCATCCTAGAGTTAAAAAAGAGAAATAAAGGGAAATGACTTCTTTGGCCAAAAGTGTTTCTCGAGCACAATTGTGGAGTTTTAAATTTTTGTTTATTTCCAAAAGGTCTACACCATTTGGAAATTTCTTTGCGTTTTCTAGGACAGGTCTCATAGTCTAAAAATTCCTACTTGCCTTGCTACCTAATCACAAATGCATTCCAGAATAATCCCTGGCACATAGTAGGTGCTCAGTAACTGCTTGTTGACATGTTAACTTTTTACATTGTTTTCTCGCACAAGTCCATTGTTTCCTGATAAGCATCATAATCAAAAAATGCCATGCACTAACCTGGATTTCACAGACATTTTCATAATAACTCTTTACCTCTCCAAAATCCAGCCATTTTGGCAATCTCACCAATGTGGAACCTAATTTAAGATAAAGCAGAAATCTACCGATGCTTAAGATTCAAGTTTCATATATTCAGTTTAAAGAGGCAGGGACACATGATATATGTGGGAACTCGTTTCAGTGTTTGCTAAGGTGCAGTGCTAGAGTCATATACAGTGAGGTGGCTGCCCACAAGTCACTTATTCTCTTTGGCTTTGGTTTTCTCATCCCTCAAATGTGAGAGCTGTACTCAGTGATCTCTAGGGCCCCTTCCAACTTCTATGATTGTCTGGCCACCTCCTCTCTCCAGGCCTGTTTGTTCCTCTGTCCAGTGAGGGGGTGGGAAAGTATCAAAGTCCTAACTCTCTGTGACTTTAAAGGCATGCTCTTGTTGCTATCCAGGAAACCTAGCTATCCAGATTGGCTGTTCCTCCAGGGTATTGGTTAGCCGAGATTTTACTGTCCGTTAATACATAGTTAAAAGGACTAATTTACTGCCTAGGAAAACATTTGGCACTGGTTAAAACTGTGGAAAAGTCCTAATTGTTCGCAGGGAACCTTGACTTCTGTGTATACAACTACCGTCTTGTTGGATGTTCCTCCCCCTTTTAGGCTAGAGTTCTGTTTGAGATAAGAGGGTGTGTGTGTGTACATCAGATAGGAGCCTAACAGTGTGAAGTTTTTCTTCTGATGGTGCTAATCCCCCATTCCTGTCCCTAAGGCTACTGTTGATAAGTAGTATCCAAAGTTACGCTCCAGAGCAGGTGAAGTGCACTGCTGGACTGCCCTGCATCCCAGCATCTGTTCCCTGCGGTGGTATCTGCTTTCAGAAGCCTCTGTTTGCAGAGCTGGTTGGTACTGATAGAGAGGAATGCACTAATCCTCTGATATTGACTCCAAAAAGGGAGGGTGGGGCAGAGAGAATGAGAACACAGGAGCTCTTGGGGAGCTGCCAGCTTGTGATCCTGGCCATGATCCTTTCTAAGCATTGATGGAAATGAGTGACAGGATGGGATCGGCTCTTCTATGCCCAAGACAATTGCGCCCTATAGAAGTGCAATTGAAAGGTGAAACAATTGAAGAAAGATGAAACCAAGTCTCGTTTCTCTACAGAGGACGCCTAGCCCAATCTGTCTTCGGTGCCGCCTTCATCCTTGCCTCTTCCCTTGCTCATGAACTTTCAGTAGCTCCCTGTGTCCTGCCATATGGTGTCTTGATTTCTGCCTGGTTTTCAATCCCCTTTACTGTCTGGTCACATACACAGCCCTTCCTGTACTCAGCCAACCTTATTTCCCATAGTTCCTCAACCCCGTTCTAAGATTCCACAGTCTGCTCAGTACCATGTATGCTTTGGTTCATTTCATTCTTCCTAACTGCGATGTTCTCCTTTCATTTGATCATTGAAATCCAACCCCTTCTAATTAGCAGATGCAAACTATTATATGTGGGATGGATAAACAACAGGATCCTACTGTACAGCACAGGGAACTATATTCAATGTCCTGTGATAAACCATAATGGAAAAGAATAGGAAAAAGAATATAAATATGAGTCACTTTGCTGTACAGCAGAAATTAAACACATTGTAAATCAACTCTACTTCAATAAAAATTTTGAAAATAAATAAATAAATCCAACCCCTTCTTCAGAATTTAACTGAAGTCCCACCTCTTCATTAAGTGTTCCCTGAGCACTCTGTGCTGTACTGCTCCCAAGCCTTGGACGGCCTTCACAGAACCCCAGGTTCAAATTTATTCACATTCTTCCCTGTAGGATACATTAATTTTGCCTTCTGTGCAGCTATTGGCACAGAAGGGAGTACACACGAGGTACCCTTCTAAATGTTGACTGGGGGCTTACGTTTGAAAGGGCAGTCTTGTAGTCAATGTGTCTGAAGAGAAGATGTGCTTGAGTTCCAGTCTGGCAAGGCAAACACAGTGATGGGAGAGGCCACAGCTGGCCATGGATGGCGGACAGGTAAAGACCACCTCTACTACTGTGTCTATGGTGATCCTGGAAATTTATTCGTAAAAGGACTTTGAAATCATCGAGCCATTTAAAATGAGTGCGAGGAGTTGAGTGTGTGTGTGATATGCAACTTTGTTGTTTAAGGTAATTCAGTGTTCATCCCTACCTCCGCCTTCTTCCCAGCATACCCCTTTTCTTTATCTAATTTTGCTCTTCAGGAAGCAAGCCAGGCCTGCTAAATGTGACCCATCACGACTCATTCTTTTTTTTTTTTTTTTTTTTTTGCTGTACGCGGGCCTCTCACTGCTGTGGCCTCTCCCGTTGCGGAGCACAGGCTCCGGACACACAGGCTCCGCGGCCATGGCTCGCGGGCCCAGCCGCTCCGCGGCATATGGGATCCTCCCAGACCGGGGCACGAACCCGTATCCCCTGCATCGGCAGGCGGACTCTCAACCACTTGCGCCACCAGGGAGGCCCCATCACGACTCATTCTTAAGGGAAGTTCATGGCCAAGCCTTCAAAGTCAACTTGATAGACTTGCAAGTGCTGTGTCTACCTTTGCCCCACCGTTGTCTTTTTCTTCTCCCAATTAGGTAAATCCCACAGCCCAGTGTACCCATGCCCTGTTGAAGATGATCTACTGCTCCCACTGCCAAGGTCTCGTGACTGTGAAACCCTGTTACAACTACTGCTCCAACATCATGAGAGGTTGTTTGGCCAACCAAGGGGATCTTGATTTCGAGTGGAACAATTTCATAGGTGAGCAGACAATTAATGTATTTCTGTTACTATTGATTGCTAAGCTTCTGGCCACATGGAATGTTTTATTTATTTTTTAATTTTAATTTTTTTGGCCATGCCACGTGGCTTGCGGGATCTTAGTTCCCCTACCAGGGATTGAACCCAGGCCCTGGCAATGAAAGCGCAGAGTCCTAACCACCGGACCGCCAGGGAATTCCCCAAGGAATGTTTTAATTGTCAGCGATAAATTTCTGTTCGTTATGTAGTGTTTGCCAGAGTTCTAACTGTACTCAAAGTTCACACTACTCTACAGGTAAATGTTCCCTTGAACTAATGGTGGCATTTCTGAAGACATTAGACAGACATTAGACACAGCAAATACCAAGTTTTAATAACAAGAAAGTGATTTTTTGACATTTTCCCCCTAAAGGTCAGTTTTAGTTCTGCATCATAGGCTGGTATCCATGTAAATGCTGGAGTACAGCCATCACTGAGCTGTGAAAGCGGCTTTTCAAATGTTATATCTGTTACATTGCAACCAAATCTTCTGCAAACGGCCAGATACCCACTGGGTATTTGGATCAGGTGCAATCTGATTGTGGAAATTTAAGGGTTATGTTTCTGTAGAGATTTAACAATCACAGACTGCTCTCTGGTGAGAATGGAAGGACTTTTGTCCTGATAATTTTAGAGGTCAGTGTTCTCGTCTACACCTAAAACTTAGAAAACCATTACTGGGAACCCAGACAGCAATGGAAATAAAGTGGCCTGTTTCTAAGAACATTAATTATGATTTGTGGGAAAGGACAAAATATGGATGATTGAAATATCCAGTCATCGACTCCCTCGATGCCTGCTTAATGCATATGGGAATCCCGGAATGTTAGTGGCGGTTGTTGAAGCTGCTAGTGGTGGGGCTTCACCCACATACTATCAGCACCCCAAAACAAACTCAGGTTTTTCTCCCAGTCACATTTACATAATTGTAGAATTTGAGTGTCTTTTTAAGCACCTATTTTTCACTTATTTGTCCACATCATGGGAACACGTATGCAATTTGCTGAGGGTTTTGGGGGGGGAGGGGAATGCGGGGATTGGAGCCGGGGAATGCTGTTTAGTCTGCATGAGAGCTGATTACCATATTAACTCTGAATGTGCATCAATAAATTGGCTCCAACAGATTCTTGAGAACACTGACACAAGGGGGGAAAAAAAAGATGTGAATATTAAACACTTCAGCACAATTGTAGCCTAAATAGCTCAAAGCTAGAAGACCTGAAAAAAATCTTCCACACACAGAAAAACAGAATCCCATGAAAGGGAAGGCATAAGACCAGCCAACACACACACGCACAAATGGCACATCATGCCCAGAAAGAAGCCATGGGAGAAATTGTTGCTGGAAAATATTTCCCATGGAAATAAAAGCCCATGGCATTTCTAGATCTAAAGTTGAAAGTTTTTTCTTTCTCTCTTTTTTAATCCCACTCTCACCCCCACCCCAAATGTCAAGTTTGCAGCTCACTTTTGCTAAACTCATTTTTAGAAAACAAGATGGTTTGCCTTTTCGCTTTCCCCTGTAACATCTAATGAACTAGTTCCCTGGGCAGAGCTGTAGCATTTGCTATACAGTAGCAAAAATATCTGGTGACAGTGATCTAGTTTGGGTAACTTTTCTACAGGCACATCAGGAATGAAGTACACTATTCTGTTCTTCTAATGTGTCTGACAGAAACTATAACTCAGAAACTCGTCTTAAAATACAAATTCTTCTACATATTTTTTCCAAGAGTCTGCAGGTCCATATCAAAACCATACTTTGGCTTGCTTAATTAACGTCTTCAACCAGGTACTCTAAATCAAGGAGGACTTCCCTTGCTGCCCCTATTCTTGCTGTGTGTTTTACAAATTACATTTGTTATCTTTGATGAAACAAAAATTCAACCCAAGTGGAAATTGGTAGGATTTCAGAATCAATTTTCTGCAGTTATTTTAAATGATACTTTCTGGAGGGTGGAAGAATATAATTATATCTAAACTTCATTTTAATGGGTGTTTTATTATTTATTTCTAATAAGCTGATATAAAAGGCCAGGAGTAATAGACATTGTTAATCTCCAGTGCTTTTTCGTGGATTTTCACAAGGGTTTAATTAATTTGCTTTGTGGTTATAGAATTCAGTCCCAATTTACATACCTTTGCCATAAGTTCTTTTTCTTTTTTCTTTGCAAGGAATTTTCCCCCCTTAACATGACTGCAGTTAATGAATGGGCAAGGGCTTTTTCCCCCCCACTTCTTTAAATCAGATGTTGGGGTTAAGTCAGGAAACTGCCTTTTGTTCATCCAGTCAGGTCGCGAGGCTGAAGATTGGGTTTCTGATTATCGGTGGCACAGTGCAAGAGGAATCGCTTTCCCTAGTGAGAAGGGGCTGCTTTGTTGCCCGGGTGGCGGGGGGAGTGTCCTGAGCACTAAAATCCTGCAGTTGGACTAGACCCTTTGAAGAGACTAAGGATGAGTTTTCCAGCTCTGCCTTCTTGCTGCCGAGCCTTCCTGTCCCTCTCTTGAACTGTACCTATTAAACTGTTGTCCACCTTTATCAAGGTGGATCCGAATAGTCAGAACACCTTGGACTTGGCTTCGTAAGAGGTTGGTTACAGGAAACCTTCTTTTTGAAAAATACTCCCACCACCACCACGACCACGAAAGTCAGTTTCTGGGGAATCATAAATTACGGGTAGGTGCAACTTGCTCTCCGTCACATACTGCCGTCGTGGTAACATTCATTTGACTCCTAGCCACCCTTATGAATGTCACATGTCTGCTGCCACTGGGAATTTAGTATGAGGGGGTCGGGATTGCCGGCTGAGATGTCAGCCAGTTCCTGGCAAGAGGCAGGAGCCAGTCAGATACCCCGCAAAGGGAGACCTGCAGCCTAGATCCATCAGAAGCAGCAACACCGGACCAGCCATCGTGGGACTCGCCTTGGGGCTTCTCATCAGGGTCGTCCACTTCTATGGAGGTGCCCAGTGGATAGCCAGGCAGGACTTGACCTGGGGCTGAGGGGTAGCTTTGGCTCCCGGGCTGCAGCCTCCAGGCAGACCACAGCCTCACTCGCATTCTTCAGTCGCGGGACACGCAACGCCACAGCACCGCCGCGACAAGGACCTGGCCCCTCTCCCTTCCCAGGCCCTTGTGCACGGCCGGCTGGCCTGGAGTTGACAAAGACACCAAACAGCCAGAAGAATTGGGGTTTATGCTCCCTTTCACAAACACACGAACACGTTCACGATCTGGCCTTTCCTTCCCACTAGGGAAATAAGTAGTGACGAGGTGCGCCGTTTCCTTCCTGTTGAAACCTCTGTGTTTGAGATGTTTATGGTCTGTCCCTTCATAATATTTTTCTCTGGAGCCAGCAACTCCTTCTTGGCTCCGAAGGCACGTGCTCTCTGGACGTGGCAGCCCTGATGCTTCGACAATGATGAACACGTTTAGGTTGTGCTCCACTTGTTTACAAAAGTCCCCTTTTGCTAGCACATCAAACACATTTTTCCTCTCCTCGAGCACAATGGTATATTCATGCTGGCAGCCTTTCCTTAGAGGTTGGAAGTGTCCGTTTATTGGCGCTTACCACAATGCAACCTGAAACTTCATTTGTTATGACTTTCAAAAAAAATTGCATTGCACGGACATCTATCCGTGGTTTGTGACATCAGAACTGTAGTTGAAAGAAGTGAGCCCGTGCTTTAAAATGTTGGGTTGCATTTGTTCTCGGGGGAAGGTGAAAGGTCGCTGACCAGATTTGGGTTCACTGATCTGCTGATGCCAGAACTCCTTTCCATCAGCGAGCTTAGGTAGAAGTTCAGCTGTGGCCTGCACTTTGAGAGAGACACACCATCTTCTAGAAACTCGCCCTTCTTTCTGGCAGCTGTCCTTGGACTACCTGAAGGCTGTGAAGAATGTGAGCCTAACTCTCCTTTAAGGGGAAAGAACAAGTTTAAAAGTTCACTGCTTGTCATGAACGAGGCATCCTTTTTCTCATTTGGAGATTACCTTTCCAATTTCTTCTAATTTTACACAATAAGTATCAGGGAAAAATACTAAATCACATAATCCCAAGAACCATGGATGACAAGAAAACCCAAACAGTGCTTTTCATTTAAGAGATTCAATGTGTCCTAAAAAATTCTAGACTCCTCCAAAATGTAAAAGTGGTTTCCAGAGTAATTAGTGAAGACTCATATTGTGAACACATGGATTTTGTGCCCTGTCTTGGGTTGTCTTTTCATTTGAATAAAAAGAGGTACAGGGCTTCCCTGGTGGCGCAGTGGTTGAGAGTCTGCCTGCCGATGCAGGGGACACGGGTTCGTGCCCCGGTCTGGGAAGATCCCACATGCCGTGGAGTGGCTGGGCCCGTGAGCCATGGCCGCTGAGCCTGTGCGTCCAGAGCCTGTGCTCCGCAACGGGAGAGGCCACAGCAGTGAGAGGCCCGCATATCGCAAAAAAAAAAAAGAAAGAAAAGAATTGGTGTGCCAGGATGCGAACTGATTTATGTTTTTGACTCTTGTAAATGGAACATGAAATGACAAGAAACGTGGAGGTCTCTGGGAGAACTGGCATGTTATTCTGCTTCCAGCCTTAGGTTTGTCAGCTGGGAGCTAGCTCAGAGCCGTACAACGACAGTCACTGACACATGGAGGGATGAATAATCAGTGTGTTAGAAGGTTCCCGATTGGGTTTCCTTGCTGTGGAATAAAGCCTTCATCTGGTCACTTCACACTCTAGGGAGCTAGTGGTACATGCTGACTGAATGAAGTTCTGTGTCATAGAAATAGATCTAAAAGCATGAATTAATGATGATCATGCCTCTCCCTGCCTCCCGCCCCCCCCAGCACCATCCCCCAAGGGAAACAAAGACAGTAAAATAATCAGACTGATCACTCAAGGCCAAGCTAATGATTTCCTTTGTATGCTGTATTGTTCTGCCCCAAACCTCATGTTAGATGCAATGCTGATGGTGGCCGAGAGGTTAGAGGGTCCTTTCAACATTGAATCGGTCATGGATCCCATCGATGTGAAGATTTCGGATGCTATTATGAACATGCAGGAGAACAGCGTGCAGGTGTCTCAGAAGGTAAGGAAGGCCGGGTCCTGCAAAGGAGAGGAAGGCATCGCTCCAGCCTGCGATGTCACTTCCATCACGTGACCACACTTATGCCAATACAGGTTTTCCAGGGATGTGGACCCCCTAAGCCTCTCCCAGCTGGTCGGATTTCCCGTTCCATCTCTGAAAGTGCCTTCAGTGCCCGCTTCAGACCCTTTCACCCCGAGGAGCGCCCAACCACAGCAGCTGGCACTAGTTTGGACCGACTGGTGAGCAGTTTGGCAGGAATGGCCATGTTTAATGACAAAGAACTGAAAACATTTGCTCAAAATGCATCTTTATTTGGGACGCTTCCAACTGTTGGGTCTTTTCAAGTGAAAGTTTTCCAGAAACTTGCACAGGGATGTCAGTGAATCTGCCTCTTTGATTCCCTAGCTCAGAAATTTCATCCGTAGGCTAACAAGTGGGGTGCGCTGAGGCATATCTGAACACCTGCCTTTTGTTTCACAGTGTGGGTAGTAACACATAGGCTGGATCCTGAGTTATAAAAGCCCGCGAGAAGAGACTGTGTCTTATCAGTGTATCTCTGGGGTGTGAGAGCCGGTGGGCCTCAGATGGCGGTCCTAATGTAGAGTGAGAATGGACGGTGGATCTAGGCACTAGGCAACATTTTTTTCACAGAGCTTCTATTTCACCTGTTAATTCTTTTTTTTTTTTTTTTGCGGTATGCGGGCCTCTCACTGTTGTGGCCTCCCCCGTTGCGGAGCACAGGCTCCGGACGCGCAGGCTCCGGACGCGCAGGCTCAGCGGCCATGGCTCACGGGCCCAGCCGCTCCGCGGCATATGGGATCCTCCCAGACCGGGGCACGAACCCGTATCCCCTGCATCGGCAGGCGGACTCTCAACCACTTGCGCCACCAGGGAGGCCCCACCTGTTAATTCTTTTACGTATCAGTGTGATCTGCATTTTTCTCTTCTGATTACAGAGAGACTCTGGAGATACTTTGATGAAAAAGGCACATGTGCAGGTGGTTTTGGGGTTTTACAGAGGTCTCTTTTTCTCTCTCTCTCTTAATGAGGTTACTGATGTCAAGGAGAAACTGAAACAGGCCAAGAAGTTCTGGTCCTCTCTTCCTGGTAACGTGTGCAACGATGAGAGGATGGCTGCAGGGAACGGCAATGAGGATGACTGCTGGAATGGAAAAGGCAAAAGCAGGTTAGCCTCCCTCGAACAGGTGTGCAAGCTCTCCCTTCCTAGATGCCCGGAGACCTTTCAGAGAAGGTTTGCTCAGTTGTTTAGTCGAGGCAGCATGAAGCATTTCACAAGTAGGTGGCAACAACATGGAAGGCTTCTAGACATTCTTAGGAATTGGCTCTGCTGAAGAAGTGTCGGGAAGGCCCCCAGCTACTTGCAAAGAGTTCTGGGGCAAAGGTTTGTGACAGTGGTTATAAGCTGGTGTTACAGCTGCAATGAGGGATTGAGCTGTTTTAATAGTGTCATTATTTTTAATGTTTTATACCTGTGGTCCTGTGCTCGATGGCCTGGCCTCATAAAGTACCAGTTCTCCGAAGGTCTCATTCTCTTACTTGATGATGCTCTGTGTCCCTCCCCTACATACTCAGTAAGTTAGACAAGTACCTACTTCACTCTGACCCACCAACCTCCCCGAAATGGGTAGTTTTCAAAAAGGTCACAGTCAGATTGGAGAAACATAATGTATACCCAGGAAAAGGAGAGATTTGAGTTATTCGAAAGGCAAGCACTTGCATTTCATTGCACTCAGTGGAAAATACTAGAGCCTAGGCAAGAATCTTTGACTATCTTCTGTAACTTTTTGTTTTACTGATCATGTGAATGGGGTCATTCCTCATTGCAGGTACCTGTTTGCAGTGACAGGAAATGGATTAGCCAACCAGGGCAATAATCCGGAGGTCCAGGTTGACACCAGCAAACCGGACATACTTATCCTTCGTCAAATCATGGCTCTTCGAGTTATGACCAGTAAAATGAAGAATGCTTATAATGGGAATGATGTGGACTTCTTTGATATCAGTAAGCATTTGTGCTTCTAAAGGACAAATTGTTGTATACCTTGTGATGAGAAGCAGCAGCGTGAAATCTCTATTCCATTGTTTTTTTTTTCTCAAAAATAGGTGATGAAAGCAGTGGAGAAGGAAGTGGAAGTGGATGTGAGTATCAGCAGTGCCCTTCGGAGTTTGAGTATAACGCAACTGACCACTCTGGGAAGAGTGTCAGTGATAAAGCCAGCAGCGCTGGGGTCCCCGCTGGGGCCCAGCCCTACCTCCTCGCTGTCTTCTGCATCTTGTCCCTGGTTATGCAGGGAGAATGGAGATAATTCTCAACCTTAGAGAAAAAGTGTTCTTCATCAAAAAGTTAAAAAGGCACCAGTTATCACTTTTATACCATCCTAGTGACTTTGCTTTTTAAATGAATGGACAACAATGTACAGTTTTTACTATGTGGCCACTGGTTTAAAAGATGCTGACTTTGTTTTTTCATTCAGTTTTGTGGGAAAAGGGGACTTGTACGTAAGGTCGGTCCTGCTTCCTCAGAATCATGTTAAATGTGGCTAACAGTGTAGGTACAGAACTGTAGTTAGTTGTGCATTTGTGATTTTTATCACTGTTTGTTTGTTTTTTGTTTTGTTTTGTTTGTGGGTTTTTTTTCTTCTTCAATACAGTCTCACCTTGTTTCTTACAAGAAAACCAGGGTCCTTTCTTGGCATGTAACATGTACGTATTTCTGAAATATTAAATAGCTGTACAGAAGCAGGTTTTATTTATCATGTTATCTTATTAAAAGAAAAAGCCCAACAAGCAGTAAAATTGCCATTTATCCCTGTTGTTTTTAGTTGCCTTATCTGGAGAGAAGAGGAGGTCCTTTTTTAAAATTTTTATTAAGTTAGGACAGAATGTGAAGGTGCAAGGGGGGCTTCTGAGTCACTTGTCAGGTTGTATTCAAACATCAATACAAGAAGAAGGTTATACTTCATTTATAGCTGGTGACTGGAAGAGACTGCAGACTACCCATTTTGGTTGAGTTGGATTGTATAAGCTAAGATCACAGGTCCATTTCTTGAAGCCGCTTATACTTAAAGTGTAGTCCATCTAGAAGATTCCTGACACATTCTCCCTTGAAAGATATAAGGCATGCAGGATATCCTAGTTATCACCTGTTCACACTTAGTTTGGGGGTGGGTTTGGTTTGGTTTGGTTTTTTTATCCAGGCAAGTTAGCACGCCCACTGTTTGCTGGTCTTTGTGTCCACGCTTGACCTTCCTTGAATTGTTATCCCAACGATCTCATTTGGTCCTTCTTGTTGCAGATTTCAACCCTGGTCATATAGAGGGAGCTGTCTGGGGGCTAGCCAGAACTGGGGTACAGCCTGGGCTCAGGGAGTAACTATCAACACTCAAGCAAAGTTTTCGTCCGAGCAGGTGTATTTGCATTTGTTTTGGGATCCCAGGTTTTTTTTTTTTTTTAAGAGATTTAAGGCGTCTTATTTGAGTCTTTCTCTCCCAGCCCCGTCTGATTGGAAAGGCAAGGGTCTTGCCATGCATGGTTCACAGCTGTGTGCTACCCTATCAGCCAAGTAGCCCACTTGGGGAGATCTGAGTGTCCAGATTGTTTTGCATGTGTTGTCAGGATTTGTCGGGTTGGGGGGCGGGGAAGGAGTCGGAGTAGGTAGAGCTGAGAAGACCACATCTTAGTGGTGACATTTAGCCACTCAGGTGAATGGGCAAAGGCCATTATCTCTTGTCCCAGGCCAAAGAGTAAGTAAGCACTGCCTTGGCCCCTTTGGAGCCCTTTCTTTCCTTGAGTCCTTACCAAATGACAGCCCATAAAGCTATGAGAATGTAACAAAACCACGTTAAAAAGAGTTCCCAGAAGTCTTCAGAAAGAATCACGCTCTGCAAGTCTCTTCCTGCTTCAGACAGCCATTAAGATCCCAGCCAATTCCACGGAAGCTGAAACCCACAGAGGTTGTTTGTGTTATTGTTTAATCTTCAGTTATAAGAGTAATTCTCTATTTTTATATTGAAACATAATTACTTGATAGCTCAGGGTCTACATTTCCTTCAACTTTTTACACCAAATTCTGTAGAATGGACAAAATGGAATATTGGGGGCTGTTGTCAACAGAGGCTTAATTTTATTAGAAGTAGCCAGTTATTTATTAAAGCATGATGTTAATAAAATAGGCATATTCTGGCTGGTGTGTATAAGTGTTTTGTTCTTTTGTTTTTTAAACAAATCACAGAAGACATAAAATTGAAAAGGAGCTCCATTTATGTATGAGGAAAAATTGATTGTAAATAGCTAAGCTGCCTTGTGAGAACTTGGAAAATGTGCTGATACTTAGTAACTACCTCAGTTGTGAGGAATTTCCTTTATAGCTTAGACTGCTATTATTTTTACTTGGTAGAAATGAATCTGGTCTCCAAAATGTGGCTCAAAGAGTTATCCCCATAGACCTTGTTAGATCGTTTTTTAATTTAAAACCTTGAACTCTGCCCAGCTGTTTTCTTTCAGTCAAGTTCTCGAAACCAATAACATTTTCCGAATTAAATATTCTTGAAGGTTCTTCTGGAGTCTAACTGATTTGTTTTCTTTCTTTGCATTTTTTTCCCTGTTACTCTGTTATTATTTAAATTGTCTCTTGCTTTTGAACTTGAATATGAAATAAACAAATCCTAGACTTTTCCACTCAGGTCTGACTGGATAACTCTTGGCTTCTAACCAGCTGGCAGGCTCACACCCCCACACCCTCCCCCAAAGAGGAATAAAGGCAAGTTGAATATTTTAAAACCTAAGAGTTCAGCATATGAGGTAGAAGAAAAGCTTTGTGAGGAGACCTTGCTTTTCCAAAGCCTCAGTTAATAACAGGTGAAGGGTTCGTGCTTTACAAAGTCATTTCTCATCTGTACCTTAAGAAACAACATTTTACAACACTTAGATTTGTACTTCATTTCAAAAAGTCAGTAATTAGCACCTATGATTTTGATAAAACCATACAAACAATTGGCTTAAATTTTTGAACTTTAGTTCCTGAGTGTTAGAAACCTAATAGTTTGCAGGTAATTTTTTACGAAAATTAACAGTTAAATTTTTGAAGTAAAATTTATCACGTGATGACAGAACCACAATAAAAATACGTATAGATGGTGCTACACAAAATTCTACTTGCCCTTCTGTGTTGGCAGACTATGTCCATTTGCATAGCTAAAAGGTAGTATGTTAATAACTGTATCTACTATAGGAAGCCTCTGTGTGTGTGTGTGTGTGTGTGTGCGTGAACGCGAACATGCGTATGTGCACGTGTGTGTGTATGTGTGTGCACTCACTCTCAAGCAAATACCAGACTACCAAATACAACTTTCTTTTTTGAAATAAAAAAGCACTGAGAAGTTTCTTCCAACTTAGGGCTTACTGGGAAAAATATAATTCGGCATTCCGTGATACATTATACTATAAAAATTCAGTTTCCACTTTTAAACTCCTAATTATTTTCTTCTAAAAATCCTTTTTATATATGTGAAAAATACCTGAAACACAACCTGGTAATATAGGAGTTTCGAGTCCATCAGTAAGGCAAATGCCATATAATATTTGCTTGTCTAATTTAGTTTTTACGTAGGTAATATATAGACAGGGTTTAAAAACCAAAACATGTACTATAAAGGTGCAAAGCGCAAGTTTCTGTCCTGTTCCTGCATCCATCTGCCCAGTTACCTCCCACACGTTAGATAAACTTATTAGTTGTTTAATATATCTTCTCTCAAAGTTCCTTTATACAAATAGAAGCAAATATGAATAGATTTTTCTTTTTTGCCTCTTTACATGAAAGGTAGCATATTATACTCAATCATCTCATATTTTTTAGGTTAACTTTCAAAAGTATTGAGGAGGAGTCCCTAAAGATAATGGATTCCTATTCTAAAGGCATGGCTTCTCCGTGCTACCGCAGTTTGGATTTTTAATGCATTTTGGCCCAGATTAATCTAGGTAATTTTTCAAGAAACAAACATGGAATTGACGGGGAGCAGTTTGGCGTTGTAGTGCTATCATCCTGG
Source organism: Mesoplodon densirostris (assembly GCF_025265405.1). Classification (NCBI taxonomy): domain Eukaryota; kingdom Metazoa; phylum Chordata; class Mammalia; order Artiodactyla; family Ziphiidae; genus Mesoplodon; species Mesoplodon densirostris. Next base: position 20,876,497 of record NC_082681.1, read on the forward strand.
AGTGCACAATTAGGATGCTGTCTGTGGTTCATTAAGCTTCATTTTTAGCGCTTTATTTCCATATCATCACCAGTGAAGAAGACATTGGCAAAAGTGATTGGGAAGATCCTCTTAGAACACAGCACATTAATACCACTCTTAATGCTTGGAAATGGTTCAGAAATGAAATGTGCCCTGGAATCGACTCATATTTAATAGAATGAAGTACTCTTAATGTTTCCTCACACCCAAATGCCTGGAAGCACCATCAACTGCCACACAGGATGGAGGTGAGAGTGTTAGGAAAATGTGTAACTAGATCGTCTGGGTTACTGCGTGATTTATCTGTCCAGCGGTAGAGGAATCATAAGGATATGCAAATGTCCACATTCAGTTTTCATGTAAGATTAAATTTTTACTCATCAATGTTTGAAGTGATTTCTAAATTCGGAATTAATCAGTAAAAACTACAGAACTCCATTTCTCAGCATGAGTGTCCATGTGTGGAATTAAATGCCCATTTTACTCTACTTTTGACATTTCTTTTTTTTTTTTTTTTTTTTTTTTTGCAGTACGTGGGCCTCTCACTGCTGTGGCCCCTCTCCCATTGTGGAGCACAGGTTCCGGACGCGCAGGCCCAGCGGCCATGGCTCACGGGCCCAGCCGCTCCGCGGCACGTGGGATCTTCCCGGACCGGGGCACGAACCCGTGTCCCCTGCATTGGCAGGCAGACTCTCAACCACTGCGCCACCAGGGAAGCCCTTGACATTTCTTAAATGTTAGGAATTCTGAAAAAAAATACAGGATCATTGTAAAGAACAAGGTTTTCATGTGTCAATCCTGTCTGGTTAAAGCTGATGAAAGGTGACAGGTGTGGTTAAAGAATTGAAAAAAACAGCACATGTGTGTTGACCCAACATGCTTTTCTAAAGGTCTTATGGACTTTTTTTTTTTTAATCTTTATTTATTTATTTTTTTTCGGTACGTGGGCCTCTCACTGCTGTGGCCTCTCCCGTTGCGGAGCACAGGCTCCGGACGCGCAGGCTCAGCGGCCATGGCTCACGGGCCCAACCACTCCGTGGCATGTGGGATCTGCCCGGACCGGGACACGAACCCATGTCCCCTGCATCGGCAAGCGGACTCTCAACCACTGCGCCACCAGGGAAGCCCCTGGACTTTGATCAAAGTTCTCTGCACTTGTGTTTCTTAGCAGACAGAGTTGGAAGTCCTGTGTGTTTGTGTGTGTATACACACAATCATATCTACACACAGGTGTACTTGTGTATTTTCAAACACTTAATCCCAGTTAGACTCTACCCTGTCACTTATGGGCTGCCCTGCTGGTAGTGGTGTGTGCTTGGGAAATGCACACTATTTTAATAATAGCCTAAGGGAAACATAATTCGGAAGGTAAGTCTCCTGCCGAGAAAAAAAAATATACACACATGCACATATAAAATGCATTCCAGATAGAACTTCTTAGATTTACCACTGCCTGGGGTTTGCTCTGCATCACCATCGACAGCCTCAAGCTGCCTATAACCCACTGTTCTTGGTGACTCACGGCATGGGCAGTTGGTGCCAGGTTGGCCAGAAAGAAATAATCATAGTCAGTGGGTGATTTTCTGAACACGCACTAGGATCTCAGCCCTCTTTCACTACATTTGCCTTTAAAGGTCTTTAGTGCCCCTGCTCTCATGTCTCTCAAGTGTAAGGAAAAATTGTTGTTATCCTGTTGGAGTTCTGAGTACTTTGGAACGAGTTCTGGCAGTAGCAAGGAACAGTTATTTGGGCATGTTTACTGTAAAACGGAAAGTAGTTCCTTGCCGTTAATTCACCTGTAACCTCTCCACTGAGCAGCGAGATGGGATGAACCTGTGTGCCTGGCACAAAAGCTGGGCCACGGCAATGATCTCACATGATCCGGCAGAGTAGAAATCCCTCCATTTTAAAGATGTGTCAAATGACTGGAAGAAGCTGGGTGACTTGTCCAAGTCATGACAGGTAAGAAATGCAAGAACCAGGTCTGTAACCGAGGTTGGTCTGCCACAAAAGCCTGTTTATCTCAAGTGGTATTTTTCCTCTGATTACCCTTTTCCCCTTATTCCACCTCCCTGAATCATCAGGAAGGGGGGCGGGGCTTGTCAGGCTTGCTGCACGTAGAGCTGTCCTGGTCCGGCGGAAGGGCCAGGGTAAGGGTCATGGCAGACACTGGTTGACTTGGCTGACCCGAGTTCAGGGCGAGGAGTGCAGGACCACCTGGGGACAAATGTTGATGATGCTGAGGTTTTCTTACCGCAGTGGCAGTGGCTGTTTGCTCAGCCCGATTTCAAAACAGAAAGAGCTCGGATGATAGTGCAAGGGGACCCTGTGGTCTCTACTTGCTGGTTCTTAAAGAACTGGGATTAAGTCAAGTGAACCTGTTGGTCCTCTGCAGGACAGCCTCACGTGACCCTGTGTGAATGGGCTCTGGGGGTGCCTGGACAGCTGCCTTGATCCGTTGAGAAGAATACCATGGTTTACGTTGGGAAAATTCACACCTGCTTAATCAGCCGGAGCTTTGTGAGGATAGATGGGATAAATGGGGCCCAGTGAATAATATCTGGGCTTCTTAAAGAGCCCTTGACAAGATTCCACCTTGAAAGTTACACCTGGGTCAGAGATTGGACACAAAGATCCGAGATAACGGGCTGCTCTAGCCTGGGGAGTGTAACAATAGGTTCCTCCTGATGGGCTGGTCTTAGTTCATCTTAGAAAGGACAACATCTGAAGGCAAAATGTGTGCTTTAGGGTCAAGAGATTTTGACTTGCCATTTCCTACCTCAGACAAGGGGGCGGAGGGGAGAGAACCCTGGAGATTTTGTTGGTTGTTTCCTGAACGTATGTCCTAGCATGCCCATCAGACAGTATGTGCTAGAAAAATTTGGAAAGGTCCTTGACTAGAGGTATTCAGACCTTGTTACAAGGTCCAGAGAGATGTAATTTAAGATCAGCAGGGACTGAGGACTCTGCCTCCAAATGAAAGGCAAGTGATGGCCTCACTAGTCTGAGGAGAGGCGCTGAGAGGCAATGTGAATCACACCTCTAGAATCGGGAGTTGTGGGAAGGGTGAATTTCTAGAGCTAAAGTTTAGCAAACTGCCTTCTTAGAATGTGTAAATGGTCCATTTTGAACAAAGAGGGTTTCTTCCCTTACTCAATGAGTAGTGAGTTATGTAACTGGATAAACCAAAGATGCTGTACGGTGATGATGAACAAAACCCCTGGATCCAAGAGGTGGATCAGAGTGGTATGGGGGAGGAAGGCATCGTCTGAGGTGGCTGTGAGAGACTGGTGTTCTTCAACTTGCCCCTTGGGCCACTGGCCTCCACACAAGTCAGGGCTGGCTGGATCCTTATGTGCCTCACATTGTGTGATTTGTCTGCTAAGTTCCCTTTTGGAGAAGTGTACAAGCAAACGAATTTGCAAGTCCTTGTCATATTGAAACAGACTCCAAAGATGAAATACCTAGAGAGGCCAGCTATTGGTGAGCAGAGGTCTCTAATGGCTCTGAATATGTGGGCCTCCAAAATCACATGGGATTTGGGGCAGTAATCTGATCTATGACACGTCTGGCCTTGGTTTGTGCACGGGAGGATGAGAGGGAGGATGTCAGTCAGATGGGGTCCTTACCGTCAGGAAGCCACTGGGGAGAAACAGGGACATGGGACTAACTGGTCTGGGGATGGTAGTGTGATAGGTATGCGTAGTGAGGCAGCAGAAAGGAAATGTGTGTAAAATGCAGAGGTGATGCGTTTGCTAGTATGGGACTAGGGAAGGGGGGGGGGTCAATACGAAGCTCTCAAAAACCAGGCAAGGCAATTGAAAATTCAAGGGGGGCACAATCTAATGCAAACTATTGAATAGGACTTGACCCGATGCCCAGGGTGTATAAAGAAGATGAACTAAGTATGGGGTTGTCCTTGGGCTTGACTACATGCTCAACACTGCTCTACAGCCTAAAGCGCTCAGCTCCCTTCATAACCCTGTACACTCTAGCCTCTTCCAAACGATCTTGACTTGGAACTTACTGGTGAAGACAACCCAGTTCTACCCAAGGAGTACTTTTTGGACGTCCAGACTCAGAATGCAGTCAGACACATTAAAAGTGCTCCTCCCGGCCTCCCAGCCCATCACACCCTTGCATGCCAGCCATCCACACGCACACATCTTCTCCATTTCTTTGGGCACTGCTTCCAGCTCGCCTGCATGCCTCTGCCCACACAGGCCCTCCAGAGCTCCAAGGCATCTTTGGCCACACCCTTCTGCTCTGGCCTCCTGGCTCTGCAGAGAAACACAGAGAAGGATCCCTGGACTCTGGTTCCCCAGACACCGTCCTACAGGGGCCTGGGATTGCAAGGGAGTGGGGAAACCTCTCCAAGCATTAGACGGCCAGCTAGGGGGATGAACGGGCCAAATATCCATCACATTAAGGAGAATCCCTGCCTGCTTGCCTCCTGCCATCCCAGGGGGCTTGTGTCATTTTGCCCCTTGGGTGATCACAGTTTGAAAACCGCAAAGCTCGACTTCTTGCTGGGCTTTTCTCTTTTAGACTTCAGGAGCTGGGAGACAGGTTGGGGCCTGGACAGGAAGGGGCTCCAGCTGCAGGGACTCTAAGATCTTGGCCACATCTGCCCTCTTGGCACCCTCTCTGTGGGCTGCGCACTGTCCACATTTAGAATGGAGCTAGCCTGGACACCGACCATTGCCGAGTGATAACAGGAAAGCTGCATTTAGATGAAAGCCTTAGGCTGAGGTTTTCTAGAAAATGAGCAGATGGGAGTGTGAAGCCTGCTTCTTGCTCGCAAGAAAATATTCTAACTCTCTAGTGATGACATATTCTGATTTGAGGGTTCAAAACAGGAGAAGCTCCGAAGGGTCCCTTTACCCCTCCACCCTGACCTTTCACGGTTCTCCATCCCTAAAATACCTCTTTCTACTCTTCTCTACCAGAGCCCCTAGAGGAGAATTTCACACACTAGGCCTTTTACCCAGGAGGCAGGCAAGCAGGACACTCAGGCGAGCACCTCTCCAGCCTCTTGATTACCCATCCCCACCCCACCTCTCTCCACCGTTCTCCCCCATTTCCCGCCAGACTCTGAGTTCCTGGGGAGTTGCCATCTCCTTTGTAAAGAAAGGTTTTTCTCTCCGGGTCACATAATGAAGCTGCACCAGCTCCTCTGATTCCAGAGTTGACAGGGAGAAAGGAGAAAGCTATGCAGAAGTGTTTCCCAGGATCAAATTCCCGTCTGTAGCTCCCCAAAGAAACCAAAGTGGTCTTGGAAGACCAGTATTGGAGTGAACGGGTGATTCTGAGTAATCCCCTTGTCTGTCTTTCTTGTAATCTTCTGGCCCAGACCACGTGGATTAAAGGAGTGGTTTCGCCACATCTCTATAAGACATTGAGAGGACAAGATCCGATCGAAGACTGCGGTATTAGTTAAGACGCTCGTGGCTACAAGTAAGGATAAATCCAACTCAAAATGATTTAAACAACAAGGGATTTATCATCTCACATAACAAGACACCGCGATGCACGGAAGCTCCAGGGATGGTTACGTCTCAACGTTATTATGAAGGATCCAGAGCCTTTCCATCTTTCAACTTTGCCCACTTCAGCATGTTGGATAGCTTTGCTCATGGTTGAAAGATGGTTGTAAAACTTCAATAAAGCTGAATAAAAAAAGATGGCTGTCACAGTTGTAGTAATAATACATCTTCACACGCAACTTCCTGCTGGTAGCAATGAGACTCTTTTTTTATTCTCAAGTCTCCTGTGAAGAGCTAATACCCTCGTCCAGCAGACATCCCTTCATGACTCATTGCCCAGAGTCAGCTCACATGCCCTGAGCTGTTGAGTATAAAGGCTAACCAAGATTCATGCCCTGGGCAGAGGCCAGTCTTACCTGAAAGACGTGGCTACAGAGAGGAGGATGAACACTACCCTGAACAAATTAGTGGATTTTCAGCAAGGAAGAAGGGAGGAACATCTATTGGGTAGGTGAACAACTGGGTTGACTACACCTGTGCACTCCCAGAGGGCAACACCAGTAGGCCTATAGGGCACTCTTGCTGCATCTGGGGTGGAGAAGTGCATTAGGCATCAGCAACTTTGGCAGGGATAGACAACTTCATTGAGCTTCAGGGATTCCAGAATGTAGAGCTACAAAGAAAGAAATTCATCACCTTCTAGACATTCCAGCTCAACTCAATTCCCACTGTCTCTTCAAGGTCATCCAGGTCAATCTTGAATCTTTAGTGATTGGTTGTCCTCTACAGTAGTCCTGCCAAGTGGTTGCCCAAACACTCCTTGAACACCTCCCGTGGCAGGGATCTCACCACTTAACAAGCAATGTTATCTCTAGGGAGCTCTAAATATTAGAAAGCGTTTTCTGCCGACTCTAAAGTGTCCACACATGTACTGTTTGCTCAGTGATTAGGTGGCAGAGCCTTTGAAGTTGCTTGCTGTCAGTGTTTACTGGAAATGGAAGTTTTCAGATGTTTCTAACTAAAATTTCCTTGCAACTTCATATGTGTTGCCAAGAGATACTTAAAAAAATAAACAACCAAATAACTCTGGGAAAATTTTGGCTTGTCTTCATTAAGATCTGTAAATATTTTTCAAAATTCAAACCCATTTTGGGTTTGACTGGTTTAAATTTTAACAAGAGATTAGACCATAGCATAACCTAATAACTAACATTTTGGGGGAAAATGTTTTAAGGAAATGCATTGCAGTATTAGCTTTGAAAGTACTCATTGTATGTGAGTCCCACATTGCTCCTTCCCCGGTTAGATTGGAGAAGCCTGGCTGAACTCCTGGTTGTCCCTGTGGGAAGAGGAGATCATTTCCCTTGGTGCCACCTTCACTCAGTGTAGGATGGTGTATTTGCAGTGTTCACATGAATCCAGATGAATGGGGAATAACAATGGCTCCCGCCTTGGCCATGACTGTTCAAGGGCTTGGTAGCATCGATTGCTGTGCTGCAGTGGGTAGGGGTTGGGGACAATGTCCCAGGGAGAGTCTAGGGTAGAGATTAAGGGACCTTTTGTCCCCCAGTGACTGTTCTTCTCTGACTACATGGATCACCACTGCCTAACCAGACCAAAAGTAGTTGTCTAGGCTCACCAGAATAATGGATTCTAGTCAATTGTTCTCGAATCTCAGTATGATGCTATGGAAAGATTTTCTCTATGTCCAGCTGGGAAGACTGCCCATAAATATGCTTGCATTGTCAGAGACATGATATCACATTTTTTTGAACTGAAGTATAGTTGACGTACTGTAATATTATGTTACAGGTGTACAATATAGTGGTTTACAATTTTTTAAAGTTATACTCCATTTATCGTTATTATAAAATATTGGCTATATTCCCCATGTTGTGCAATATATACTTGTAGCTTATTTTATACCTAATAGTTTGTATCTCTTTATCTCCTACCTGTTTTTTGCCCCTCCCCCCTTCCTCACCCCACTGGTCACCACTAGTTTGTTCTCTATATCTGTGAGTCTTCTTCTTTTTTATTATATTCACTAGTTTGTAGTATTTTTCAGATCTCACATATAAGTGACATCATACAGTATTTGTCTTTCTCTGTCTGACTTATTTCACTTAGCATAATGTCCTCCCAGTCCATCCATGTTGTTGCAAATGGCAAAATTTCATTCTTTTTCATGTCTGAGTAGTATTCCAGTGTGTGTGTGTGTGTGTGTGTGTGTGTGTGTGTGTGTACCACATCTTCTTTATCCAGTCATCTGTTGATGGACACTTAGGTTGTTTCCATGTCTTGGCTATTGTAAATAATGCTGCTATGAACATTGGGGTGCATGTATCTTTTCAAATTAGAGCTGATTCCATCTATAATGTTACCCCCTCTTTTCACCATCCTCCTGATTCATGTTCCTTCCCTCCACCACCAACTCTGAAGCCACTATCCTTGCAGCAGCCCTACTCCTCCCTTCCACCTCCCTTTTTTGGCTCTGGCCACCCCATGTTCAGACATGGGCTTTGGATTTGGTTTTGGCTTTGTGTAAATACAGTTAAGGCAGATTCATTCTTCTCTAACAGTGGCCAAGAGTCTGACATAGCCTGTGGAACCAACCTTCATAAAATTGTTCCCAATTCCCAATAGTCATACTTGGCCATTCTTCTACTTTAACCAACGTGCCCTCATTTTTCCAGTGGTGTCTCTTTAGGCTGTTCCCTCAAGAGGTTAGCTACTCACTGCTCCTGTGACTCAGTAGGGAGTGTTGTCCCAGCCTGTGGCACACTTGGAGTTCCCCCCCCCACTTTGGGGCACATCTCCTGGCTCTGATGATGGATATAATTTTTTTAATAGCCAGAAGTTAGTAAAGGCCAAGTCTGATGCACTGGACGCAGTGTTCTGTCACTAACCAGATCCTTCTGCGTATTATATAGATGCCAAGGAAGCCAGGTTCTCGTGGGGTGCCCTCAGTCTCAAGGTAAGTAATTTTGCTCAAAAACGAGATGTGGTTATGAAAGAAGGAGAGAGATTTTCTCACTCGACTCAGAAGTGGGTTCTGAAGGCAGGTCACGTGAACAGTGCTTCACATCTGTACTTGGGGAGGAGGAGCCAGCATGCTTGGAAGTGCAAGTCCTGCTCTTTTGTTAAAAGTCACCGATTTCATGACTCCATGGACTCATGGTGGGCTGGTGTGAGGCTGCATCAAGAGGACCTATCAGCTTGGTGGTCATATCCAGCTTCCTTCAACATTGGCCTTTGTCATCTTGTCACCCATGACCTGCTTCTCCAGCAGTCATCACTGGCGTGATCAGTGCTCAGACCCATTGGAGCCTCAATCTCTCACAGACAAATTCTGAAACTGGAAAAAAAAAACTAAGGAAGGCCAGGTTTGTCCCAGGCCCCCTCATCCTCCCAGGTAGCAGTCTCTTCCTACCCTAAAGGCTCGGATGGTCTGCTTTCCCTCCTGGAGCTTCTGCATTTTGACAGGGAGCAACGTCTTCAGCGGAAGCAATGACATCGTCATTGCGGGATTTGAGGAGAGGGCAGTGAGGAAGGGCAGGGCATGGGAGGCTACTTCCAAGTTTCCCAAATCACTCACTAGCTCCGAAAAACACCAGCCACTGGACTGTTTCACATCCTCAAGAGAACATGCCACCAAGATGGTCTCCACAACCTTGTCATGACAGGCCAAGAGGAAGATGGTTTCCATTTAGTCTATACTTTCGGCTGCTTCCCCAAGGGAGGGCCGGGCCCATCCTACTCACTGTTTTTATAACAGGCAGGAGCCTGTCTGGCGATGCGGCCAGACTTGTCGGGTGGCTACGTGGATTGCAGATAAGCTGAGCGAGGACTCAGGGTAGAAGGCACCATGAGTGGATGCCAGCCAGACCACCATGGCGCAGGCAAGCTGATTATACAGGCGGATGCCTACTCTGGAGAGGGCTGGGCTGTTGGGGAACTGGAGGCTGGTTCAGCAGTCCACCTAATTTGAGACCTAAGTAAAAATGTGTGTTTGGTAATGGAGACGCTCATATTGAAAACAGGTGGTGTTTGGGTTTTTGCCTACTCTCGAAAATGGATTGTCTGAGGCCCACAGTGCTTTTCTGGCTCCAACGTCTCAGCCCGTTGTTGGTTTGGAGCTCCACTAAGGATGAGGTCTGCTTGAGCCTCTGTTCTGAAGGGGGCTCCTTGAAGGTCAAAAGGATATGGGGTTGTTGTTGAGTTGCAGACCTTGCCTCACAATGAAGAGCAGGGGAAAATAATGAAGGCTGCTGATCCAAGCAGCAGGCATCATGTAAGCACATGGGAGAGAGAAAGCTGCAACTGACATGCTAATACAAGGCATAACATACAGAAAATGACAAAAGTAGAAGGAAGCACAACTGCCAACCAAGCAGTACGGACTAGGGTTTTCCAGACTCTTCTCTCAAAGCTTCAAAGCTTACTATAGTGCATTGGAGGTATTTCATAAGTAGGGCTGATTCATTGGTGCATTCCTTGATGCGTTTATTCATTCATTCCATAAACTCTTCTTCCATGGAGAGAGGGGTCAGTCACATAAGAATGTGTGTGTGTGTGTGTGTGTGTGTGTTTGTAAGTGTGGGATCCTGGTTATTATTTAAATAATGCAGTTCCTTTCTTTGCTCTCTGCAAACCATACCCTCATCTTCATCCTGTAGTGTGCTTATTTTCAAGTGCAGTCAAGAATAAGTCAGAAAGTGATCTGTCCAAGTGTTGCTACCTAGAAACAGAAAGTTGATTCCATCTGTATGCCCAGTCATCCATAATAGCTTCTACTGCATGTCATCTCATTTTTAATATTTTATCTTTTTTTTTTTTTTTTTTTTTTGCGGTACATGGGCCTCTCCTGTTGAGGAGCACAGGCTCTGGATGTGCAGGCTCAGCGGCCATGGCTCACGGGCCTAGCCGTTCCGCGGCATGTGGGATCCTCTGGACTGGGGCACGAACCCGTGTCCACTGCATCAGCAGGCAGACTCTCAACCACTGCGCCACCAAGGAAGCCCTATCACCAGGGAAGCCCTATCATTTTTTTAAAGAGCAACAACACCCACCGTTGTATATTGGTTACAAACGGTCAATGTAGAACTTAATTGGAGTTTTTGTGGGTTGGTGCAGTTGGTGTGCTGGTCCCATGTATGTGGACGTAGAGCTCAGGTTGAAAGGGGGGCACAGTGGGACGCCCGCCACCACCAACCCACTCTGCAAGCTGTCTTTGGATCAGAAGGACCGCTATGTGTAGGTAATGCTTGGGTGTTTGAATGGGACTTCTAAGGTTTCTACCTGCTCTACAGGTCAGTGTTTTAAAGCCAACTCAATGGATTACATTAGTTCTACACAGTTGGGAAAGGGTAGCCAAGGGCCTGAGTGTGGCCCTTATTGTTAACATCACTTTTGATTGTGGCTTATATTAAAAGATTACGAATACCCCCCAAAGAAAAAGAAAAGGAAAAAAAAACCTACAAACACAATGAATAAATTTACTGTGAGATTTTCAATATGTTGGGCCACATTTGGCCATCTGTGGCATTACTGGGAAAATTACCTGCAAGATTTTACATAGTTACTGGTCTCAGATACTTACTGGAATGCAACAAATACAGAATCATCGACATATGCAAACCCTGACGAATTTGCAGGTGGGTATCTGCTGGGTGTTCAGCAGCGAGCTAGGTGATTCTCTGAATTCAGTTCCCAAACTGGGAAGTTCAACCTGTACTTTGTTTCATGTGAAAATATGGGCAAACTTGGTGTGGCTTTCTGGTTCCCATAGAAATGCCCTGGAGAACACTCTTGCACTGCTGGTGGGAATGTAAGTTGATACAGCCACTATGGAGAACAGTAGGTAGGTTCCTTAAAAAACTAAAAATAGAACCACCATACGACCCAGCAATCCCACTACTGGGCATATACCCTGAGAAAACCATAATTCAAAAAGAGTCATGTACCAAAATGTTCACTGCAGCTCTATTTACAATAGCCAGGTCATGGAAGCAACCTAAGTGTCCATCGACAGATGAATGGATAAAGAAGATGTGGCACATATATACAATGGAATATTACTCAGCCATAAAAAGAAATGAAATTGAGTTATTTGTAGTGAAATGGATGGACCTAGGGACTGTCATACAGAGTGAAGTAAGTCAGAAAGAGAAAAACAAATACTGTATGCTAACACATATATATGGAATCTAAGAAAAAAAAATGGTTCTGAAGAACCTAGGGTCAGGACAGGAATAAAGATGCAGACATAGAGAATGGACTTGAGGACACGGGGAGGGGGAAGGGTAAGCTGGGATGAATTGAGAGAATGGCATGGACATATATACACTACCAAACGTAAAATAGATAGCTAGTGGGAAGCAGCCGCATAGCACAGGGAGATCAGCTCAGTGCTTTGTGATCATCTAGAGGGGTGGGATAGGGAGGGTGGGAGGGAGGGAGACACAAGACGGATGAGATATGGGGATATAAGTATATGTATAACTGACTCACTTTGTTATAAAGCAGAAACTAACACACCATTGTGAAGCAATTATACTCCAATGAAGATGTTAAAAAATTAAATTAAATTAAAAAAAAAAAGAAATGCCCTGGAGCCTTTCTGCCTCTCTGCAGTCTGTGAGTCTGAGCCTCAAGCTGGACAGCATGGCAGTGTAGCCAAAGGGGATCTGAGATTGGAGGCCATTTGGTTTATGACCATTTGGGTGTCTTAAACCCTCATGAATCTGAATGGGTCTTTTTAATTTTGTTGCTGAGTTAGTGGGTTAATTGCTTCAAATTCCATTTTGTTCTGGCTGGGGCCTTATGCTCTTATTTTTGTTTCTTGAGGACTGTACTTGATTTTCTCACTTGAATACTATAACTATGCTGTCTGCAGTGCCCCTAGGGGACCCACTCTTTGGCCATGTTCTCTGATCACTGGTGAACAACTAGGAAGTCCTGCTCCTCTTCAGTGACCGAATGGAATGGGAGTGGAGAACTTTGATCCCGGTCATGAATCTTTCAATGGACTCTCCTGTGAAGCACCCCCCCCAAAACTGTTCCTGGAGAGCACCTCCTTGTTAAGGAGACACCACAAATCTGAAGGTAGTCTGCCCTGGATGTGACCACAGGGAGGAAAAATGGCATGGGAGGTGCTTCATATACCCTTTGCGGAGATTTCTCTCTGCATATATGTGTGTGTAAAAATATACATTGTGATTTTGCTTTCTCTAGCATGAACTCACCAAAGTTAACCTAATTAATGAACTTAGAGACCATTCTAAACCTTTTCTGGTTTCTTTATGCTATGTTGAAATCCACATATAATTAGCCAGTCATTTCTAAATCCAGGAGAAATTAGTCATATTTGTAGGTGAAAATGTTGAGAAATAAAGAGGAAAGGGAGAGGGTAGAAAAAGATCATGTACAGGCACAGTACATGTGTTTCAAATTTTTTTTCCTGAGACTCTGAAAAGAGAAATGAAGTTTTGCATTTACCAAGTCTATTAGGTTTTCTGATTTCAGAACAGGATAAACTGGGTTTTTCCTTCCCAGTTGTAAGCTAGAATTGAAATTGAGGCCAACTTCTTCTTCTTGGACTTAGAAAGTATTTTCCAGGCAGAGTATATTAAGGCACAACTTTTCTCGTAACTGATCAGTATGTACAAAAATGTTTGAACAAATGCCTTCTTCATTCCATGGAAAATAAGGTGCTGATAAGATACTGGAATAAAAACATAACCACCTGTTTAATAAAGAGTTCCACTGGGGAGAGAGAGACGAGGAGAATCTGTGTGTTCCCGTATCCTCAGCCCAAGGACTTTCCTAGTCCGAATGACCTAAGTTACTAAAAGAAAAGTGGGTGAGTTCCAACCAACATATTCATAAAGTTTGCTGCTTTCTTAGAAAGAAGTTGCAACCAAACGTCGGGCAGTGCTCCTTGGGCATTTTTCATGGGCTAGTTTGCGAAAGTCAAGTGAAGGAATTGTTTGAATCTTCTTTGACAAGTGCTGCGTGGGCCAAAGCTTCAAGGAGATTTATCAATGTCATTGAAGTAGCTTCTACAACAGAGGAGGGATGTAATATCTAAGTTGTGTAAACCTGGGCCATTCGGGCTGGGGGGCAGCTGAAGGTGAGGCTGTTTGAGCGGAGCCAGCATTTCGAATTCACTCTTCCTTTGTCCTCCTTGGCCTATCTTCTCAGTAATGGATTTGTCAACGACAGGATTGACCTAACCAATTTCCTAACAGCAACGCCTTGTTGTCGAGCAAACAATTATAGTAAGAATGTTGAGATTTGTGCTCAAATTGTATTTTGTTACACCGACTTCCTTCAGACCTCAAGTGAGTATGGTATGGAGAGCTTTAACATGAAATGATCTCTATGAAGAATTTCATTTTCCCAGGATCTTTGAATGAAATGGATACTGATTCGCTATTGTTTTCTCCCAGGGCTTATCTGGAGGGAGAACAGAGGGGCTATAGAAGTGTATGCTCCTCTCTTTCTTTGGGGGAGAGATCAAGCAGATAAGAGCGAGGGAATCTTCAACCAGCAGGGAGTCCCCTTCAGAGCAGGAATGTGAACAGGTCAATTCTTCCAGCTCTTAATGGGTTTGGGTTAGGAGTTTGTGTGTATTTACATATATAGAATTGTACACGCTAGCCCTGTCAGCTTGGGCTCATAAACAAATATGATCAAGGGATTCTCTTTACTTGATCTTTCCTTGACAAAGAATGTACATCGCACAGGGCTGGAGGGTCCCACTCTTCCCTGCAGCCCGATGTCACCATCGATCGATTCCCTGCATAGAGGTAATGTACCAGGTGCAAACCTCCTTAAATGTTATCATCCAGCCCACATTTCACCATTTTGTTGATGAGACTATCATGGAAGACAATACAGTTTAGAACACACAGAGGATCAGCAGAGCTTAGAACGTGCAGGTAAGGAAGGGTACTTATTGGACCAGAAAATCTGGAGCAGGGCCTTCACTGTTTTGTAAGTGAGGAAGGAATTAAAAGTCAGCATTAGGTGCTGGCTTCCAATATACTAAAATTGGAATGATATAGAGAAGATTAGTATGGCCCCTGTGCAAGGATGACACCCAAGTTCGTGAAGCGTTCCATATTTTTGAATGGACTTGAGGACACGGGGAGGCGGAGGGTAAGCTGGGATGAAGTGAGAGGGTGGCGTGGACATATCTACACTACCAAATGTAAAATAGATAGCTAGTGGGAAGCAGCCGCATGGCACAGGGAGATCTGCTCGGTGCTTTGTGACCACCTAGAGGGCTGGGATAGGGAGGGTGGGAGGGAGATGCAAGAGGGAGGGGATATGGGGATATATGTATACGTATAGCTGATTCACTTTGTTATACAGCAGCAACTAACACACCATTGTAAAGCAGTTATACTCCAATAAAGACGTTAAAAAACCCAAAAAGTCAGCATCAGAAACCCACTCTAAGCTATTCTAGGTTGTTGGTTTTATTTTTGTTTGAGAACACTGTTGCAAAATATAACCTATGCTGTAGGTTCAGTCATTCTCAGTACTTTCCGTGATCTTCGTGATGTCCTGTATTTAACACCTCCTGCAGGTGTTGTTATAGAAGCAGGAGCACTATGGCCTTCCTGCTTCCCGTCATCAAACATCGCTCTTTGACTGGAGCTGCTCAGAGGTTTCCTCTTTAACATTTTCA
Organism: Mesoplodon densirostris; assembly: GCF_025265405.1. NCBI lineage: Eukaryota > Metazoa > Chordata > Mammalia > Artiodactyla > Ziphiidae > Mesoplodon > Mesoplodon densirostris. The sequence goes on from NC_082681.1 coordinate 20,891,704, forward strand.
AGCCCAATAGTGTGTGGGATCCACATTCTTTTCTAAATATGCAAAAGCCACCTGTTTGAGAATGTGGTCCAGAATATTGCTGGGGCTCAATGTCAGGCTCACTGCTTTGCAGTTTCCGGAATCCACCCATATGTGTGTCTATATTTAGCTGCCACCATCAACATTTTCCATCTCTTACATGTTTAGCCAACTTTTGTGTGGGCTGTTGCTTTGACCTTGCAGCGAAGTTCTAAGCGTGTATGGGACCAAAATAAATAATTAAAAGATCATCTGTTCACCGCAGCCAGGCATACTAGAGAGACGAACAGCTCCTCTCAATGGCTTTGGGTGGCTGAGCGTCTTGTACTGGCAACTTGGGTTTTTGCCCCTTGGCAGAGACGCTCCCTCACAGATGCACGGCAGGGCCCCATCCACTCTGGGAGGGGTGCAGGCGATGGGATGGGGTCTGGTCATAGATGCCTGGACCACAGCATTCTAGAAAAAGCCTAACCTTCTACCTGCTTGCGTGGGACAGAGACTGGCAACAGAGGCTATTTCTGGGAGATCCAGAAGGGGAAGGAAATCACATGGCGTAGATTGTTCTTGTTTAATAATTTTCTCCATAAAACCTGTTTCAAATGAACAGCCAGGACAGATTAGCGGGGAGATGTGACAAAAGTTGAGCCTTTGAGGGCAGGGATTATGCTGAGAAGGAACTGAGGAAAACCCCATGACGACGCAATTCTCAGCTCATTTCCTTTGCCCTGCACAGGGATGGTCATATGTTAGCATCTGGTGCAATATCCCCTGTTAAAGGAGCAGAGTGGGAAAGCGTGTCATAGAGCAAGCCCTGGATGGTCAACTCCACAAGGGAGGGGCCCAGGTCTGTCTTGTTCAGGCACTTATTCCAGAACAATGCCTAGAACAATGCCTGACATGGAGTAGGAGATCAAGAATTTTTCGTTTCAATCCATGACAATACATAGTATCATAATGTAGTTTAAAGAACAAAACAAGAACAAAAAATTAATAAATTCGTTGGTCCCCTTTGAGGATGTTAGGTAACTAAATCATCTGAAAAGTGGTGAATAGAAAGAAAGAATCAAGCATTTATCTTCCTTTCCTACGTAAACCATACCCCAGGGGAACAAAATATATTATGAGGCAAAGATTCATTTTACTGCAAGCATTCCACCTAATAAATGAAGAGAGACTGACAGAATGGGGGTGTCAGAATTTTGCATCCACTAATAAATCAATGAGTCCAGGCCTTGATCATCGGTCACATTAACATCATGAGAAGAGTGATAAGCAGACAATGTGTGCTTCCTGATGACCTACACGCCACCATTTATGAAGGAATAGGCCAAAAGAATCGAACCTGAACCTGATCAAGCTTCTAATTCTAACTTCCAATTGACAGGAAATCTAGGGAACAAAGCAGTATGTTTCCATGAGTAAAATCCAGACTGTGGGAAACTGGAAAAGACAAACGCTAAAGGAAAAAAGGAGAGAGAGAGAGAGGAAAGGGGGACCTGAGAGATTTTAAAAGGCTTAAGAAATGTATCGATTAATTGCAATGAATGAATTGGAGGTTGATTCTGATTTGAACAAATAAATTGTTTTAAAATGTTTTTAAGGGAATTCCCTAGCAGTCCAGTGGTTAGGACTCAGCGCTTTCACTGCTGAGGGCTCGGGTTCGATCCCTGGTCGGGGAACTAAGATCCTACAAGCCGGGCGGCAAGGCCAAAAAGAAAAGAAAATATAAATCAAATGTTTCTTAAAAGAGAGAAATATTTGTTGATGGATGAACGGTGGCAAGTTGAAGGGGAAGGCTACAGCTTGACAAGCTCGTCTGTGCTCAGGGACTAGCCCAAGCCACGGGGTAGCGGGACTAATTTTAGTTCCCACCTGCTGGTGGAAACAGGGCTCTGAAGATTCTGCCAGGCTTGATTGGAATTATGCTCCATTTCAAAGCTGTAAAAAATAGATGCGAAGCTTCGAGCGAGCAGAGACCACATCTACCTTATTCAGTGTCTTCCAAGTGCCTAGGGGCCACGCGAGGCATACGGTAAGTGTTCTGATGTGTTTGCTGAGCTCGGAGAGCTGAATTCACATCCCGCCTGTGCCACTAACTTGCTGGGAGATAGCTAGGCAAATAATTGCTCCTCCTCTGGGCTTCTGTTTCTTCACACCTACAAAGAAGGAACTGGGCTTATTGCTAAGGAAAAGCCCTTCCACTTCACATATTCTGTGATTAGAGAAGAAGCACTTCATTTCCCAGAAATGTGACGGAGCTTAGCCCTAGATCAATCTGTGGGACTTATTTCAGTGCCACAAACACCATGACACTTCCTGCGTTACACCAGCAGACGTCCTCCTTGACCACAGGAGAAAGACCACTGCTTTTGTCCAATGGTTGTGCACTCATGTGACTTGGGTTTTCTTGTGAGTTTCCAGTTTGCTTTATGTTCACAGGAAAGGGGCCATATTGACTCAGAAGCATTTCAGTTTGTCTCCCCCCAGGGAGCCAGCTGAGTGAAGGTCAAAGGCCCACCTACCCGGGTGGTGTGAGCTGTCTAGAGCTCATTAAACCAAAGGGCGGCCCTTCAGAGTTTCCAGAACTGCTGAAGAGCTGAGCGGGTTCTTTCTGACCCACGGAGCATGCTCACACAGGTTTCCTTATGTGAGCCTGAAGGTAAGTCCGACTCTGTACCCAGAAGCAGCTCCCTGGGTCTCCAAGCAAAGGAACTCCCAAGGAAACGTAATGACCACAAAGGCCTGAATGGAGGGCTGGAAACAACTTCAGTTCCTCCCCCACCTCACCCCCCAACCAGGCCCCAGCTCCCAGCTCCTGTTTATTCATGGCCTGAGAGCTGGGGGGAGGGCCAGTGATCTGGGCACTCTCCTCTAGGGAATAAAGCCACCCTTCAGTGATGGTGGTTTAACTGCAGCCCACGCGGAGGCTTATTCAAGGATTGGAGGTTTATTCAAGGCCATTTATCAAATCAACCAGATGGAAATGTTTGTAACTTCCAAGGGTTCTGTTCCAGGATGTGTTGTGTTGTGGGATCCCTCTGCCCCGAGGCTTGCAAAGGCTGCAGCCTGGTGAGTGGCTCAGAGCTGGACACTGTTGGCAGTTAGAATTGTTAGTCTAAGAGGGAATATTAAGGTGGAAAAAGGTGTCAACAAGAGGCAGCCAATACTAGACAATGGACTTGAGCACACGGGGACGGGGAAGGGTAAGCTGGGACAAAGTGAGAGAGTGGCATGGACATATATACAGTACCAAACGTAAAACAGATAGCTAGTGGGAAGCAGCCGCAAAGCACAGGGAGATCAGCTCGGTGCTTTGTGACCACCTAGGGGGGTGGGATGGGGGAGTGGGAGGGAGGGAGATGCAAGAGGGAAGCGATGTGGGGACATATGTATATGTATAGCTGATTCACTTTGTTATAAAGCAGAAACTAACACACCACTGTAAAGCAATTATACTCCAATAAAGATGTTTAAAAAAAAAAGAGGCAGCCAAGTTCATTGGAGACCTCATCCGGGGTGAGGAGAGAGAAAATGTGAAATTTGCTCATAAGCAATCCATCCCGACTTACTCCATTGATGGAGGTGTAATTTCGATAAGGGTTACCGTCTAGTTATGTGATGGAGCATCCCATGATTTTCTGAATTGTGCTGGTTCCAGATTGATTTCTTACCTTGCTTGCTTATTTATCATTTGTTTTCTACCCCCACCCGCTTCCCTTGAAGGATTGGAGGAGGCTTTCTTCCCTAGTGAATTTTCAAAGCAGGATCATTTTGAAAGACCTTTTTACACTGCTAGCTGCTGCAGGCTGCCGGGCTGCAGGGGGCAGGCCGGCCCCCAGTTCTGGTTACTGAACCATTCAATACGCCAAGTATTTATGGGGCACCTGTGTGCATAGTTCTCTGGGGCTACAAAAGAGAAAGAAAGGCTGTTTCTGTCCTTTCTACTTGGCCCAATCCACTACCAGGGCCTCGGGAACTCTAAGGGGTGGGGAGCAAAGGTGAGAACCTCAGAACAAAAGGGCCATGTGGCAATTAGGAACTCAGGAGCCTCCTATAGAAACTGAAAGATGGCCGGGCCCTTTTAGACATCACCACCCGTGCTTCCCAAACTGAGGTCCGCAGACCCCTAGGGCTCCAGGACAGTGTGCTATCGATGGGGTGGGACTTGAAGCCACCAGAGAAAACGTATGTCTTCTTACTTAAAGATAGCGATTAGAAAGTGGAGACAGGGAGAGAAATCTTTTTTTTTTCCTTTTAGACCTGTTATTTTTATATTCAAACAAGCACATAAGCATTTATAAACTGAAAACATGAGATTTCAAAGAAACCCCCTGCTTATGGCAGCCTGCTTCAGATTATGCTCTGAAGCAGCCTGCCCCCCGCCCCCCACTTCGGTGGGACTTGTATTGAGTGATATTTCTGTGGGACATTTTAAGGGGCTCTAAGACTTATGACTGTGCAAGCCGGTGCTGCCCAAGAGAAATAGAATATGCGCCACATGGGTAATTTCAAATTTCTAGTAGCCACATTCAAAAGAAAAAAGGAACAGGTGAACCTGATTCTGGCAATAGATTTGCTTTAACCTGATATACCCCAAATATTATCATCTCAACCTGTAATCAATATTTTAAAAATTAGCGAGATAGTTTACATCCTTTTTTTTTCATTCTAAGTCTCCGAAACCTGGTGTGTGTTTTCCACTAACCACACAACTCAGTAAAGACCAGCCACCTCCCCAGTGTTCAATAGCCACGCGTCACCAGTGGCAATTTTACCGGACTGTGCAGGCCTCACCTGCTCATTTTATAAATGAGGAAATAGGGCCAGGCCTGGAAGTTACACTTTCTGGTCTGCTTCCTAAATTTTCCCGCAAAACTTTGTATTCTTATCCCAGATGTTTACTCTTCTCTTCCTTTAGGGTGTGACTGTCCTCTTACTTGGGGAGGCAGCAGACAGACAGATGGACGCACACACACACACAGACACACACAAAGTATTTGCTCACATGCTTTGCATTTTGCTTTCCAGACTGCCTTCCTAGCCTCACACAAACGAAAATGTTCTCTCCTGTGGCCGGCTGCCCCCGGGTCCAGGCTTCCAGACTAGCAAGGGAGATGCTCCACCCCCAGGTCAGAAGTTCATGGGTGCTAATGGGTTCACGTGCGAAACCTCCATCCCCAGCCTGGCTCACTCCACACACACACCCATATTTTCAAAGAGGCCTTCTGGACATCGGCGCCTTATCCTCATTTCGACTGTGGGAAATTTTACACGCTAGGGCTGCAGTCTTTCAGGGTGGAGTGGATCAATGCTTTTCCAGGAGACTGCATAGTCATTGTTCCAATAAATGAAAAAATCCAGTGACGGTAAAGAGCAGAAGGAAACTCACCCACGATCCCTCTCCCCAAACATAAGCACTGCTCGTAGTATTTCCTTCCTGCATGGGGCCTTTTGATGGGCCTGGGACACTTATTAGGAGGGCCAGCTGGGACTGGGACCACGGTGGCCTTAACCTTCTCTCAGTGTGTTTCCCACAGCTCGGGACGCTTGCAAGGGCTTCCTAAGGAAGGGGAGCCCTCCCAGTCCCTTCCCACACGCATCCCCTCCTGACAGACAGGAACTAGCAATGAGACTGACCCTCTCCGTCCCCAGCGCAGCCTCAAGCTGTCAGTCGTGCACACAGGAGCCCAAGCAGCCTGTGGAGGTTCCTTGACCCCATTGGCCCTGGGCTGACCCCCTGCCAGAGCGGAGGAGCCCGACTGCCAAGAATGCAGTGGAATCCCGCTGAGGCTGGAGCCGAGGCCCGCGAAAATGCGCGGAATGCCATTTGTTCAGACACACTGGCCTTTGCACAGAAAAGCTCTTTGGGCTTCAACAAAGGTAGGACACATTGTTTCAAGACTAAGGGTCTGATCCAAGTTCACTTCACTCGGTCTCAAAAGGAGGACGTCAGCTCATTAAAAACAGAGCAAAGCAGCGGTGCTGCAGAGATGACTTGAACTTGACAAAGTTCCCACCCTGTCTCACTTTTGAGACTGATGTCAGATCTCATGTTAAAAAGAAAAACCAAAAAGAAAAAAAAGGCCCTTGGGCTGTTCACAGCATGGGTATTCTTATAAGGATAATTCCACTGTGGTTTACAGTGTAAGGAAAAGATTTAGAAATTACTATTATTTAGAAAATGATTTTTTTAATTTAAAAATTATCGTTAGGATTAATTTTCATTAACTTGAGGGGATTCCATTTTGGTGGCAGGGGGGTGTGTGCTGGTGAGAGGCACGCGGTAAAGTAACATCAGAACTAGACGGGGGCTGCCTAACCTTTGCCTAGTACTTTCCATTGACACACCTTTTTTAAAAAAGTCATTTTTCCACATGATTAAATAAAGTGTGACCTTCAAGGTAACCAAACAAGTATGGGCTGTTATCATGGTGAGATGAGGAAACTGAGGCAGGCCACCAGGAGGTGAAGGGACTAGCCCATGCTGAAAAGGCTAATCCAGTAAAAATACTGTTAATAATACAATTATCAAATATCATATGATATCACTTATATGTGAAATCTAATAAAAGGGGTACAAATGAACTTATTTACAAAACAGAAGTAGAGTCACGGATGTAGAAAGCAACCTTATGGTTACCAGGGGATAAGAGGGGGGAGGGATAAATTGGAAGATTGGGGTTGACATATACACACGACTATATATAAAATAGGTAACTAATAAGAACCTACTGTATAGCACAGGGAACTCTACTCAATACTCTGTAATGGCCTATATGGGAAAAGGATCTAAAAAAAAAGAGCGGATATATGTATATGTATAACTGATTCACTTTGCTGTACACCTGAAACTAACAAAACATTGTAAATCAACTATACTCCAGTAAAAATTTTGAAAAATACGATCATCATCATCATCATAATCATCATCCTACCAATAACATCTGACATATATACTGCTTCCTTCATGCCAGTTACTGTTGTAAGGGTTTTGAACATATTTCATCTTTACACTAACCATAGTCCTATGGAAGAAGGTACATATCATTGTTATTCTTCCCAGTTTATAAATGAGGAAACTGCTGCACAGGGATATTCAGTACCCAGCCTAGAGTCACACAGCTAGTATGTGTCACAGCCCGTATTTGAACCCAGACCTCTCCAGCCCCTAATCCTGGCTCCTATCACCTTTTCTCCTTCGCAGAGTGGAAAGAGCATTTGATAAATATGGAAGCTGGTCCATTGCAGCTCTGTCATGTTTGACCCCAATACACACTTCCTTCTTTCAGCAGTTATTGAGTCACCACTATATGTATGGTTCTGTGTGTGTGGTGTAGGGGACATGGTTGGGGGGCAGAGGTGAGAGAGAAGAGATCTTCAAGAAATTTACTTATTTACTTATTATAAATTTATTTATTCGTTGTTCCTCTCCTCATCGTGTTTATGCTCCCGGGTGGCAGACAAATGTATAAACATCTAGTGAGGTGGAATGCAAAGGGGTTCAAGCGGGGTGCTGGTAATCTACAGGGGGACCCAGTGTCTCAGCAACAAGGCAGGGACATGGGACAATGTGACTAGAGCAAGGCCAGGGGAGAGCAGGAAGCTCCATGTGACTGGAACCTAGGATGTGGGGAGGCTTGAAACACTGAAAGGTGAGTCCAGAAAGGCAATTTAGGGCCAGATGCTTGAATGGAATGCCGAAGAGTTGAACTTTTATCCCTTGGGTGATGGGGAACCACTGAATGATTTTGAGGAGGAGAATCAGAGAAGGATATGACTTGCTATCCTTTTTGGCCTCGCAGCTTGCAGGATCTTACTTCGCCGACCAGGGATCAAACCCATGCCCCCTGCAGTGGAATCACGGAGTCTTAACCACTGGACCTCCAGGGAAGTCCCTGACTTGCTATGCTTTTTGAGGAAGAGTACACGAGAGGCTGGGGGAAAGCACCTTCACTGAGAATGCTGAAAGAAGGTCCTGAGTTCCAAGTGGAACGAGAGACATCAGATGATACTTCCTATCAAAACAGCATGCACCTCTGTCCACCACCTCTGAGATTCCTGTTTGGAGGAGTAAAATCATGGCAATGATCTGTTAACTTACTTCTTAGAAAGAAACGAACAGGACCTGTTGGAGGGCATTCCAGCCTACTCATGAGAGATACCTACTTTATTAATTTCCTAATGTTACTGTTAACAACTTACCACAAAGGCAGTGGCTTGAAACAACACAGATTTATGATCCTAAAGTTCTGGAGGACAGAATTCCTAAAATCAAGGAATCGGCAAGGCTGTGTTCCTTTGGGAGACTTTACCAGAAAATCGGTTTCCTTCCCTTTTCCAGTTTCTAGAGGCTGCCGGCATGTCTTAGTGGATGATGCCTTCCTCCACCTTCAAAGCCAAAATCCCAGCATTTTCAAATCTCTCTCTGACCTCTGCTTCCATTGTCATATCTTCTTCTCTGACTCTGAGCCTCCTGCCTCTCTTTCGTAAGGTCTTTGTAATGACGATGGGTTCACCTGGATGATCTAGAATCATCTCTCCACCTCAGTTGTGATCCTTAACTTCATTACATCTGCAAAGTCCCTTTTGCGCTGTAGGATAACAGGCTCTGGGGGTTAGGCTGTGGGCATCTTTGGAGTGGGCATGATGTAGCCTGCCATGCCTAAACTCCTTTAAATCATCTATTTCTTAAACACCTTAGAGAAAAATGGATGTCCATCAACTGTAACCATTTACGTTTTCTTCCTGGTACTTGAGGAAACTCTGGTGGAGACACCATATGGGTCAGTAGTGGCACGCTCCATGGCTGTCCCCTACCACTCACAGAGGACCCTGACAACAAGACATGGTCACTGACCTCAGAAATGAGCCACTTGGGCATGGACATATATACACTACCAAATGTAAAATAGACACCTAGTGGGAAGCAGCTGCATAGCACAGGGAGATCTGTTCGGTGCTTTGTGACCATCTAGAGGGGTGGGATGGGGGGGTGGGAGGGAGAGGCAAGAGGGAGGAGTAATTGTGGTGCACGGGCTTAGTTGCTCTGCAGCATGTGGGATCTTCCCGAACCAGGGTTCGAACCCGTGTCCCCTGCATCGGCAGGCAGATTCTTAACCACTGCATCACCAAGGAAGTCCCCACCATTGCCTTTTTAGTGCTGTGCTCATAGGAGTGGCTACAGACTTTGGGTGGCCAAGCCAGAGAATATCCTGTGGCTTTACCCCTAGAAGAGTGACAGTAGGAACTTTTGGCCAGAGATGAGACTCACTTGTTAAGATTTCATGTAACAGCACTCATGGGGATTTGGCCGGGTTTTCATGAATCGCTAACCTGACAGGGGATCCCTGTATTTCTCTTTGGATCCTAAATGGAAGTTCCATGTCCATGGAGATAGATATATTCTCTGAAAGTTCACTGCACGAGAATGGCCCTTTACATGTACTTCCCAATAATCAAGCATGGATTCAAACCACTTGAAGGATGATGCCTTTAAAAAACCAGGATTGGGAATTACAAGTCCTGGGTCTCAGCCTGTGACATGTCACATGCCTCCCAACCTCCCTGGACAGCCGTTGCGTCATCTAGAAAAGGATTAGATGAATTCAGCTGCTCCCTTCAGCATGGAATTTAATGATGCTATAACTCTTGCAACTGTAGATAGTCCTCTGGGACCCATGGTGATTTTGTGCAAACCACAGAGGTCAAATGGGCCCAGGCCTCTTGGGTTTGGAGAAGGAAATATAGTACGCTATTTACAAGATCTCCTAGATTCTGAAGTAGTTGGGTTTGTCAAATATGCAATGAAGAAGGAAATTCGAAACACCAGATTAAACACGAAGGGACGAGAAGGAAAGATAAAAGCCTTGGAGCTTTATTCCCCAGTTGCAAAGTGCAGCTGCTGGGGACGTCCCCCCTACTTTCCTCATCCCCCAACTCCCTGTATCCCCACCCCCTCACGCAGCTGGACACTGTCCTGAATGGGGCTGCTGAACATTCAGTGGCACTTCCCTACCCTTTAGAGACTGTACAAGCAGTCAGCTGGACCCTTGGACCCAAACAAGCCTCTCATCTAATTGCCCCCTTTCTTGATTCTGGAGGACCAGGCTTCACTCCAGATTCGCACAGAATAGGTCAGTGACTCTAGTGGTCAAAGTTTGGACTATTTCAAATTTTTCCATTTTGGACTCATGTGATCCTGATGGTGTGAAAATCTACTTTCAATGAATCTTTCCCCTGAATGTTCTGTAGTAATAAGAGATGGCTACAGAGTTAGATCTGGTTCTCTTCACTCCAGATGCATCTACGGTAACATTTAATGAAACCATTTTATCAACACAATGGAGCAGAAAACCCAGAAGGACCTCTTTCCTCCACCCCTGCCACAGAAGGTAAGCACAGGGAATGGACGTTTCAGAAATAGTTTCTCAGAGGTTTTTCATCTTTGCAATATATTTTTTTTAAACAGTTGGGAATGTTCTGCTTGTTATTTTGATGTCAATTAGGCTACAGTAGGCATCCCATGGCGGGGGCCCTCAGCAGGACCCGCATTCCACGTAGGCCACGGCTCCTACACTGTGAAATTTCAGAAGGGGAGCCAAATGCCCTGGGCTGTGGAGCAGCAAACCTTGGTCCTACCCAAGTGGGAGGCCCGAACCCCCCAGACGACAGTGAGACTCAGAAGACTGAGTCCTGCCGGAGCCACCTATACGCAGCAGGTCAAGCTCTCTTCAGGGGAGGCCTTGCTGCCCAGGGCATGGCGGCCACAGGACAGGTAGGGCCAAGGGAAGGAAGTGCGTCCTGTTTCCAGGAGCAGCTGTGAGGTCAGGGGTCCTGGCACACCTGATCCCGGGGAAATAAGGAAGTGGCTGCTGGAAACTCTGTGGATCAGAAAGTACTGGGGGGAACTGCCAGATGGGCAAGGAAGAAAGAAAGGAAGAGATGCATGGCATAGGGGGGAGAATGCTAATGAGATGAGAGCGCAGGAAGAAGGGCAGGAAAGAGATTCTCAAGGAGAGAAAGAGAGAGAGTGAGACAGCAGGTGGTGATGATGGAGCTCAAAGAAATTAGACTAAAGAAGGAGCAGACTCGTTTATCTTTTTTTAATTTTTATTTTAGATTGGAGCATAGTTGATTAACAATGTTGTGTTAGTTTCAGGTGTACAGCAAAGTGATTCAGTTATACACATATTGGGTTGGCCAAAAAGTTTGTTTGGGTTTTTCCGTAACATCTTAATGGGAAACGCCCAAATGAACTTTTTGGCCAACCCAATACACGTATCTATTCTTTTTCAAATTCTGTTCCCATTTAGTTTATTACAGAACATTGAGCAGCGCTCCCTGTGCTAAAACAGACTCATTTATCTTTTTCCTTCAGTTGGGCTGGAGAGGCTTGGTGGGTGTGGCTTCAAGGCCTGGGAGGCCTGGCCGACACTGGCCTCCTTCCCCATCTTGCCTGCGCCCGCCCTGACCCTGAGGCTTTGGTTGGAAGGTTCCCTCAGTTCTGACCTCTTGCTTTGGTGCCCTGTGTGCCCTTCCTCCCCTTCTCCTTTCTCTTTCTTTGGCTTTCCCCCCACTTTGCCAGCACTATCTCCCCTCCTCGAGCTGGCCTTCAGTCCCCCATTTGCAGGGCCTCAAACCAAACTGAAGCCTCCATGTTATGGTGACAAAGTTCCTGTTAAGGACATGGATGATGTTGCGTGGTCAGCAGGAATGTTGGCCTTTCTCTGCAGAGCTGACAGAACCTCTAGTGCCTGTGCAGTTTGTCAAATGGAGCTCTCACCTCCTGGTGAGATCCTCTGGGCCTCGTGGGGAGACACTTCTGACCATTGGCTCCCTGGCTCTCAGCAAATGGGTTTGGATAAGGTCATGCTAATGGTATTTTGTCTGTTGCAGTAAGATTTGTAGACTGTCCGGATTGGCAAATGAGGGGGACAAAAACCCCCAAAACAAATTACCATCCACTTCATGTTTACTAGCCCAAAGTGAATGTGTTTTATAGACTCCAAATGTCTAGTTCAACATTGCCAACTCTTTGTGCCTCTCCAGCTGATTTCCCAGGCCCCGACCCTCTCAGCAACCTGTGGCCCTTCAGGCCCTGACAACTGTGAGGAAATTTGCCAAAGGGTGGCAGAAACAGGACCATTTATGAGACCTCAGCCCTAAAGGGAGGGTGAGCATATTTCCAAGCACTCCTCTCAAAAAAAAAAAAAAATCAGGACACACAGTGTGACCAAGGCCAAGTGTGCTTACATCAATGACCAGGCGAAATATTTGAAATAGGGGCTGTTGTATAAAACATAGGACATGTGTTTGCTAGAATTATAACAACCACTACTTTCCGTAAACCCAGAGCAGGGCCTCCGCAGGGTTGCCAAGGTCCCTTTGGAAACCTGGTCTGAGTTCCTCTGGCTCTGTTCCTCAACCCCACCCCCTCACGTCCTCACTCAGCTTTTGGTAGCATTTTGAAGGCCTTGGTAATCACCAAAGGCAAATGATAGAACACAGATTTTCAAAAAGGACAACCTTGTTGTTGCCAGCATCATAGACGTTGTTAGTTAGAGTTTGATTTTTTGGACGGGGATAGGAAAGGAGGAGGAATTCAATCGAGCCCTCCAGCTAGAACTCTGTGAGCCACAAGGCCTGGATCCTGCTGCTGGGCCAGCAGCTGCCAGAGCTAGAGCAGGCCCTGTCTCAGCCCTCTCTGCCCACTGTTCCTGGGCACGCTGCCGCCACACACAGGCAAACACAGGGGTTCGGGATGGCTTTCAGTCCCCTCCTGGCTTTCTTGCCACGTAGTTAAATACTTTAAAAGAAAAAAATAAATAAAGAGCAGAGTTAAAGTCCCAGAGAAGTTCCTGTGAAACACTGCACCGTAGACAAGGGTTTTCTGGTACAGTGGTGGATCAGATGTAGACAAAAGTTCTAGAAAGTCTTCCACCATGACCATTCTAGGAACCTTTGATGTCAGTGTATCCTATAGAAGCAAAAAGCCGATGTTTTGTTCAGGAAGAAGAGTTTAGTCAGTTGTATCGATGTTTACTTGTGAAATGATGAAGATTATTGCAATCTTTTCGTCCAATTTTGATATCACACATAGCATGTCTGTGTATACAGGTGTAACCGAGTGACAACCTGAACTTGAAGTCCTGCACAGGACTGGGGGTATTTCCTAAGAATCTGGTATTTCTTCAGAGAAACACTAGGTGGCATGGAGAACTTAATAAATAGAAAGCACTAATACCACAAATTGGAAAATAGAAGATGACCTTCTCCTTCAATTTGCAGTAATTATAAAATCTTCCTGTCAAAGTTCAACAGAAAAACATCAGCAATACGGCTAATGTTGCTTATCGAGGCATTCCTAAAGAGAACTGGGCTGAAGGAATTCCTTCCACAAATCTCCTCTTATAATCTTTCCTTGAGTATCGTTTTATAAACATGATGATAAATTCAAAAATGTAATTGTTACCATGACCGGATTTCTTAATAGAAAAAAGTGTATTTCTATCAGTATGGCCGTGTTTGTTTGTCATTTGAGAAATCCTAACAGATTTTCTCCTTCCTCTTTTCCTTTATGAAATCAGCCAAGGGGATTGCGGGGTAGAGGCAGTGGAGGAAACAAAGCCGACTCTCATCACTCTTCTCCAAACATCCCTTTGGATAAATAGGCAGGATTTTCCCTGCCATTTGGACATTCACAATACATTTGTTTCCCTGTGTTCAGGGCTAGAAAGAGGAGTATCTTTCCCATGATGCCGAGTATAAAAACATAGGGAACAGGTGTCCTAGTTCAATAACTAGATCACTTCTGACAGTACCACATCCTTTCCTTTGCTTAGCAAATCCTATAAGGAAAAGCAAAGCTCCATCCCACGAAGACATTCTCAGTGCACTGGGTACTGATTATCAGAGCCTGGCCTCTTTAAAAAGGGCCTCTTCTGGCCTTCTAGTAGTTGAAAGTCCTAGAACACACACAGTTCCCAGCCGTTTAGCAGTACCATGGTCTTGCCCCTGCCAGATAGGCAACAGGCTAGTAAAGGCAGAGGTCAAGGTTCTTACTACTTAGAGCAATGGAGAGAAGCCCTTTCCAGGATTAATTTAGTCCAAGAATAAGAGTCAGGCAGAAAAGTGAATACCCCCAAAGGCTTCAGCTCTGTGAAGGAGAGCTGTCTTGTCATAGCTGACACCAGTGGTGGAATAGCTGGACATCTCATGCTTAGTCAGAGGACCCGCAGGAAGTAATCAAGACACCCTGGTCCAGGCTCCATAGAGACAGCGGTCCAGTGCCAGGCGATGCGAGTTTGTGGCTCCGCTCTCCCCTTGACTGGCTGTGTGACCTCTCTGACTCTGAGCCTCTACCTCCTCATCTGTGAAATGGGCTGTATGGAGAGGAGCAAATCCAGTGGGATGGCCCGTGGGGGGTCTGTCATACCGCAGTGTCATTATTCCAAGCAGCAGCGGGAGAACCCAGATGACACTGCTCTTGTCTTCTGACTTCGAGCAGAAGCAGCAAGAATAAGACATTCACTTATGCAGATGGATCCCAGCAGAGTGAAGCTACATTCAGAAGGTGTCTCCTTACCTAATTTTTTTGCATTTTTAAGTCTCTCGCTCTTGTCCCCACCCCGAAAGGAAATTCTGCTCACAAGATCTCTTTTCAACCCACTTTAATGTGCAGATTTGTATTAGTCCACTTTTTGTTAAAGAAATCATGCTAATTTCCACAGAAGAGCATGTGAGACACACACGCACACACACACACGCACACACACTCACACACACATGCGCACGCGCAGAATTTAACAGACATTTAAAGCAGAAGGGGGGGCTTCCCTGGTGGCGCAGTGGTTGAGAGTCTGTCTGCCGATGCAGGGGACACGGGTTCATGCCCCGGTCCGGGAAGATCCCACATGCCGTGGAGCGGCTGGGCCCGTGAGCCATGGCTGCTGAGCCTGCGCGTCCGGAGCCTGTGCTCTGCAACGGGAGAGGCCACAACAGTGAGAGGCCCGCATACCGGGGAAAAAAAAAAAAAAAAAAGCAGAAGGGGGACTTTCCCGGCGGTCCAGTGGTTAAGACTCCACGCTTCCACTGCAGGGGGCACAGGTTCGATCTCTGGTCTGGGAATTAAGATCCCACATGCCGCATGGTGCGGTCAAAAAAGAAGAAAAAAAGAAAGCAGAAGGAATATTTTCTTTCTTGATGGTTTTTGGGACATTGTATTAAAAACTATTATAACCTGGTTGCATTTTCTCCGAAATTTTGGAAATCTCTGTATTTCACATTCCCTCTTTCCCTGGGAATGAAGAGTCTGCTAATCCAATTTCACCAAGGGTTACAGCCACTTCGTTATTGTACTGCACTCCTCAGAAGGGATGGACTTGTTTAAAAATGAATCAGGTAAACCCTTTTCCATAAAAATTACCATGCCCTAGATGATCAGTTTTGCAAATGTGGATTTTTTTCCTGAGGAAGATTATCATTTTTCCCCCCAGTGGTCTATTATGAAAATTTTGAAACACACAGCAAACTTGAACTATTTTTACAGTGAACATCCTTATCCCTGTCGCCTAGATTTTACCACCAATGTTTGACGCATTTGTTTTATCACTAAATACGGACCCATCCATCCCCCTACCATCCACTCATCCATCTTATTTTCTTCATGCATAAATGTGGATTTTGGCCTAATCCAAAATTTGAATTTGCTCAAAGTGCTATCCATCTGTTGGGACTCTTGCAAAGCTTGCACTCTTTTCCCACTTAAAAAGAAACATCGATGTTGGCCTGAAGATTTCATTTTCCCTGGTGAGCTCGCTCTGCATAGATACATTGTGTCCTTGTGTTGCCTCAATTAAAGCATGCTGCGCAGCACTGCTGATGGACTGTGAGCCACGGCTCACTGAGCGGAAGGTCAAACTTCCCCCATTCTGTGCTGTGCCTACGGCTCAGACTAAATGAAGGGTCTTCTGGGGTCCTAGTGGCTTGGATTACCATGAGTGCCTGCGTACCAGCATGTGCATGCTTCCTCTGCTTCCACTCCATCCTCCTTGAAGTCAAATTAACTTTCAGTCCCGCCACACTTTCTGTAGGTTAGGCATGGGCAACCCACAGCTTGCCCACCAAAAGTGTCAGGCTTTTATTCTTTTCACCAGCCTGTAAGGATAGCTGACACCTCTCCTGGGTCTCTGAGTTCCCTTCATTCTCCACTTTTACACCTTGATCTTGCTTCCTGGTGGCCCTTCTTTATATTACCCACAGAAAACGTGTGATGCCCCCTCTGACACGATCTACTCAGACCTATAGCTTCCCCCAAGCTCTAAAAGTACTTCTCAATCAAATTTTTCATTGTCACATTGTTACAGATCTCAGATAAGAGAATATTACTGAGTACTAACTAAAGACATTTATACTAAGGTGTGAGTGGCTGATGGACTCTCATCCTCCTAGAGATTAACTGCATTTTAAAAGAAAGAGGTACTTACTAGCTCAAATGGATCTTGGAATGGTAGTGTATGTGGGAAATCATCACGAGGCCCGTCAAAGTGACCCTTGTCTACTTCTGGACCTGTGCTCCCTTGGTTCCCTTCACCCCTATGTACGCAGAACAAGAATTTATGTCTGACTCTTTTCAGAGAAGTTGCCAGCCCTTGCTCTAGATCTTCAGCTCAAAAGGCATACTTTTCCCTTTGAACTGAGCTTGTTTTCCTGTGCCATTGCCTTGAGTAAATAACACCTTAAAGTATCTTAGGTAGTTTCTGGAAAGTTTAGGAGTTTTCTAAACGCGGAACAGATACATAGAACATCTGGGTGGTAGGCTCTTGGCAACGTTTCAAGGGTCCCATTGTCACTGACAGCTGGGGCCCATCTGCCAAGGTGGGCATTTGGAAGTTCCTAAAGTAAGAAAGTCTCTTTTTTATTGGTTTATCTCAAATGAACTTTTGGGAACATAGATCCCCATATAGTGTTCAAAGTTTCTGCCCAAATTTCCAGATCTTCACTATGTACCAAATGCTTGTTTTTTAAAAACATATTATTTCTGTATTAGAAATTTTTATTCAGGTTTCACTGACAACAAAACCATAACATATCCCACAAAAAACCAAAGTAATTATAATAAACTCTTGTACTTGTTATGGTATGTGGTTTTTGAAGTACTCTTATGTATATGATCTTATTTGATACAGCAGTACCTATGGATAGGCAGGGCAGATATATAGATATTCACTTCATAGATGAGAAATGGAGGCCCAAAAGATTGAAATGACTTGCTCAGAATCACACAGCTAATGAGGGTCAGAACTCGATTTCAGATCTTCTAACTGCTACTAGATTATAGGACCACACCGATTGAATTGACAGGGAAAGCCAAATTTTGAGAGTATTTCTTGTGTGAAATGGAAAGATTTGGGTTGTGGGCTCTTGGTATATGGTCTCTAAGACTGAGCTTTGGATGGTGGCACTTCCATTCTTCCTCAAGAACTGAGCTTAATAATTTTCAAACTCAGTAGAATGCTCTGTGACTGAGAATTATTACAGAAAGAGAGAGCATGTTGAGCTCCAGGGCCAGCACATTATATGAGATCTGGGTGGAATCTCTGTGTTGTCCCTGCTACAAAACAGGATTAATCATATTCCAGCCGATGGCTCACTACCACACATCTGAAGACGGCAAGGATTAATAGCAGTCCAAGCCACTTGGCCAAAGTAATCCTCAACTTGGGTCACCTTGTGAATCTCAGACCACTCCGTCCACCCTTCTGGGCAGGCCTGAGGGTTCACATTCTTTCTACCTTCTCTATGAATAAGTGCCAGCTCTGATTAGTGATAAAAGTTGGATGCTAAGAGCAAACTGGGGAAGTGCCGGTTTCCAAAGAAGACTCTGTTGCATCCTGCCTTCCCAAGAGCCTCTCAGCTTTATCGAAGCCAAACATTTCAGACAGGGTCTAGAGTAACACTGCCTTTCCTGTGGTTTCAAAGAGAACTTTAAAGCCATACCCAATCTCTTATAGTTGACCTTTGAACCATTCTCTTGTTGTGTCGTTGAAGTGAGCCAAATACAGGAATTATTGCTTATCTTCAGACTGGATCTACTTGTCATCAAAATAATGGGTTGATACCAAATGTAAAATAACTAGCTAGTGGGAAGCAGCTGCATAGCACAGGGAGATCAGCTTGGTGCTTTGTGACCACCTAGAGGGGTGGGATAGGGAGGGTGGGAGGGAAGGAGACTCAAGAGGGAGGAGATATGGGGATATATGTATATATATAGCTGGTTTATTTTGTTATACAGCAGAAACTAACACACCATTGTAAAGCAGTTATACTCCAATAAAGATGTTAAAAAAATAATGGGTTGAAAATTAAAAATGCAGCTAAAGTTTTTTTGTTTGGGTTTTTGTTTTGGTTTGGTTTTTTGGTGTCATCTAGCCAAAAATTCACTGAAACAGTCAGTACCTTCACAAAGAATCAGGAAACTGGTTTGTATCCAAAGATGCAGCCTAATTTTAGAATGTGTATAGTCCATCAAACAGGATGTTTAAAAGAAAGTTACTTCTTTAGGGGTGGATCAGACAAATGATAGATAACCCTAGAGAGGAAGACTTCTTTTGAAAGGGATGGAGTTATCAAAGCTAATCAGAAGAAGAGGTTTAAGCATCCTGCTCAGCACTGAAAACCGACTCCTGCCACTGAGCATCAGGATCTGTCTTTGATGCTGAAAATCTACGTGATCAGATTTGATCTGTGTCTCAGCATTTAGTGGCAACCATCGAGTCAACCGGTGATCCGAATCATTCAGATACTGTGCAAGAAACCAGTCACGGAAAGCTATTTTTTTTTCTTCAAAAAATATCTCAGCCTCATTTGGACAGAAATGGAAGATGACATTTCAAACTTTAATCCCTTAGTACGTAGTCTGGTTCTTTCCAAAGGTCGCAAGATTTCCAAGTTCTGCAATCCATAGCTAACCATATGGAAACAGATGTTCTACATATCTTGGCTTCCCAAATATTGTCAGAGCATGCTCTCATTGACACTGGGCAGGACCATGTGTGCAGTCATCCCTCTTCAGCTGCACTCTTTGCCAGGGCAGACCCTTTCCTCTCATGAGACTAGTGTCCTTACTCGGCCAAGCCCATTGGATGTTCAATTTCCCCCCACCAAGATTTTGCCCTTGCCACTGCCCCCAACCCCCATCCCAGAAAGAGTGCCTTCCTTGCTTATCTTTCCAGATCCATCTCTGATTCCACCTTCCCCTGAAGCTTTCTTTGATTACTCCAGCCAAGAGGGAACTCTCCAGTTTCTCCTAGCTCGTGGGATTTATTATCTGTATCACACACGTTGAGACTCATGCGTCCATTTTCCAACCATAACACACAGCCACGGCTCAACTCCCAAACTAGCCTCTCCGAGGACAAGCGCAGGCTTGAGAGTCAGATGGATGTATATCTTCCACTGGGGCCCCTCCACTTTCTAACTGCCAGGCTCCCTCAGTTTCCTCCTCTAACAGGAAACATGGTATCTATTTGAAAGGCTTGGGAGAGAACATTTGCAATGTGCTGATAGCACAATGCTTGGCACAGAATAAGCAGGTAATAAATGATAGATATGTATGTACTTCATAAAATCTATTTCACGCAGGGCACACAGTGAGTAATGGATCATGATTTGATGACTTCATACATTTTTAATGCAATATCAGTGAGAATTAGATAATAAAATAATAATTCTAGAGTTATGAGGCTGGGAAAGGTCATAAGAAGTCATCTTACTATGATGCATTTATTGATATGGAAATATGTTTACTATCTATTATTAAGCCAAAAAAGGCAGTCTCTTAAATAGGATGTTTGGGGTCTGTATGCATTTGTGTGTGTGTGTACGTATATGCACATACATATACGTGGGTGTGTGTAGTTTTTAAATTGGACTGTATGCACCAAAATACTAACAGTGGTTATCTCTGATTGGTAGGATTATAGACAGTCTTAACTGTCTTTTTGCCTCTCATTTTGTGCATTATGAATATGTACTACTTGTATAAATAAGACATAATAAGCGATTTTTAAAATATCATATGTGTATGTAATTAAAGTATGAATATAGATTGGGTCTGGAACGTAGGGAAAATGCAAAAACTGAAAAAAATGGGGGTCGTGGGATATGATTGCCTTCTCTCCCCCAAATCTGTTATTTCTTATTGCTATTGTTCCACTATCTTTACAATAAAGTTTTTAGTTTATAGAAATCATTTTCTAAATCATTCCTATACTTTTATGCTCATCAAATTCATTTCTAGTCAATAAATAATTGGCTGTTCTCAACAGGCAGTATTCTGAGATGGGCTCAGAATGATTTGGGCTCTGGTGCTCTGTGTCATGTGGATTCCTCCCAAGACTTTCTGAATTGTTCTGTGGCTCTGGGAATTAAGAAGCTCTTGTCCTGGTGGCCAGGTTGGGGGCAAAAGCGTCTGTTTGTGTGCATCAGTCCATTTGGGTTGCCTTTCTGTGTGGCTAGAAACACAGTGCTTACCAGTGAATACCCCCGGGACACAGACTGTCCTCTTTATCCATATCTGATCTACTGTCCTAGACAGTGCATCCCTCTCCACGCCACCTTGTCATGGTAGCCAGCTCAGGAATGGGATATGGGCTCTGACTCTCATCCCATATGCTCACACAACCTGGATTTGTAGCAGAGGTAGACAAGTAAGTGGAGCCAAGACCAGGAGACTCAGGATAGGGTTGGAGGGGTCTTATTCCTTTCCCTGTTGGCTTTAGGAGCAGCTGAGCATGTACTTACAACCATCACCTGGATTTTAAAGTCAGATTGCTTTCCAGTTAACAACAATAACAGAAGATATTTACTGAGTGCTTACTATGTGTCAGACACTCACCTATGCAATGGA
Source organism: Mesoplodon densirostris (assembly GCF_025265405.1). Lineage (NCBI taxonomy): Eukaryota > Metazoa > Chordata > Mammalia > Artiodactyla > Ziphiidae > Mesoplodon > Mesoplodon densirostris. The sequence goes on from NC_082681.1 coordinate 20,912,630, forward strand.
GCTAACTAGTGAAAAAAACAGACAAAACTTCCTTCCCTCATGTACTTTATATACTCGTTGTGGAGACTCTCTCCAACCTGATGATGCCTTTCCAATTCCAATCAAAAAAGAAAATAAGGTTTCCCTGGTGGCGCAGTGGTTGAGAGTCCGCCTGCCGATGCAGGGGACGCGGGTTCGTGCCCCGGTCCGGGAAGATCCCACATGCCACGGAGCGGCTGGGCCCCGTGAGCCATGGCCGCTGAGCCTGTGCGTCCGGAGCCTGTGCTCCACAACGGGAGAGGCCACAACAGTGAGAGGCCCGCATACCACACACACAAAAAAATCTACAAACAATAAATGCTGGAGAGGGTGTGGAGAAAAGGGAACCCTCTTGCAATGTTGGTGGGAATGTACATTGGTACAGCCACTATGGAGAACTGTATGGAGGTTCCTTAAAAAACTACAAATAGAACTACCATACGACCCAGTAATCCCACTACTGGGCATACACCCTGAGAAAACCATAATTCAAAAAGAGTTATGTACCAAAATGTTCATTGCAGCTCTATTTACAATAGCCACGACATGGAAGCAACCTAAATGTCCATCGACAGATGAATGGATAAAGAAGATGTGGCACATATATACAATGGAATATTACTCAGCCATAAAAAGAAACGAAATTGAGTTATTTGTAGTGAGGTGGATGGACTTAGAGTCTGTCATACAGAGTGAAGTAAGTCAGAAAGAGAAAGACAAATACCTTATGCTAACACACATATATGGAATCTAAAAAAAAGAAAAAAAAAGTCATGAAGAACCTAGGTGCAAGATGGGAATAAAGACGCAGACCTACTAGAGCATGGACTTGAGGACATGGGGAGGGGGAAGGGTAAGCTGGGACAAAGTGAGAGAGTGGCATGGACATATATACACTACCAAATGTAAAATAGATAGCTAGTGGGAAGCAGCTGAATAGCACAGGGAGATCTGCTCGGTGCTTTGTGACCACCTAGAGGGCTGGGATAGGGAGGGTTGGAGGGAGATGCAAGAGGGAGGAGATATGGGGATATATGTGTATGTGTAGCTGATTCACTTTGTTATAAAGCAGAAACTAACACACCATTGTAAAGCAATTATACTCCAATAAAGACGTTAAAAAAAAAAGGTCCAGCCATGAATCAGTTTCCTTTGGTGAGGGTGCGTGTGCGTGTGTGTGTGTGTGTGTGTGTGTGTGTGTGTGACAGAGAGAGAGAGAGAGAGAGAGAGAGAGAGAGAGAGAGGAGATATATCTAAGGATATGGAGAGTCATTTTGTTTAGAGAATGTGGTCTGAAGCTTATAACAATGCCTTAACAAACCTCCTGGCACTGGAATCCAAGATTGATTTTCATTAAACTTCGGAGATTTTGCAGTTCTCAGCAAGCTGAAGTCTGAGCTGGCAGAGCACAGACCTGCTGTGTGCCCTAATAACCACAGCCCCTGAGTCCATATATGGTCTTAATGGCCAGGGGAGCCTCCTCCTCTTCGTCCCCACCGTGACTGTCATTGCTTCAGAAATGCCCCAAAATGGCACTAAATGATGTGCAAACACACCAGATGGATTGCTAATCTCTTTTCGAGGCTTCCTTAATGGTGCATTCATAGCCCCTTGGAGCAAACTCAATTTCTCTCTGTGCACACTATTTCCACTTCTACAATTCTAGAAGAAATCATTTTGGCAAACCTATTTTTTGACTTAGATGAGAGGTAATTTATAGAATTGCTTACCTACTATGACAACAGGCAGCAACTCCAGTCACAGGACGATGGATGGCTATTCATCCTTCACAGCTGCGACACATAAATGGACCTGGAGCCTTTTATGAGGCTTGAGGCAGTGAACTTGGGGGCTACTCCAGGCAAATCTTGTTTCTTTGGGAGTGGCAGGGAATAGAAAAACAAAAGTCAGCTCTTTGGATCTTCACCTTTTCACTGATCACCACATCTTAAGAGAGCCTCAAAGGAGCCCAACAGAGAGGATAAAGCTTGAATGGTACAAATGTTAAATGCCACAGTGATGAAGGTGGGCGCTGCCAGGTCATCCGTGCCAGGGATGTAGCTGTCGTCCTGTTCTTGGAGGGTAATTAGGCAACTGAGTGATGAGACATGATTATTTTCCCCAGTGGATCAGTCAGCCCACTCCTTCTCTCTCCTGAGGGAGCCTATGATCACCTCCAACAGAATCCCAAATCTGCTCGGAAAACGTTACTTTATACTTCAGGCTCAGTAGGGAATTAACAAATATACATATATATACATACACATATGTACACACACACACGCGCGCCCTTGAGTGGAGGATGAGCTCTTTTCTAGGTGGGTTTGTTCTAAGCCATTGGTTTACAGCAACAGCTGCCCATTAGCATCCCCTGAGAAGCTTTTAAAATTCCCAAATGTCCAGGCCCACTCCAGACGAACTGGCTCACAAATGCTAGGAACGGGACCCACGAGCCAGTACTTTTCTGAGATCCCCTGATGTGCAGCCAAAGTTGAGAGTCAATGCTTTAAGCGGTTAAGGCTGATCAAGGCAATGGATCTCTAACTTCAGTGCATCTTGGAATCATCTAGGGAGCTGGTTAAAATGCAGATTCATGGGCCTCCCTGGTGGCGCAGTGGTTAAGAGTCCGCCTGCCGATGCAGGGGATACGGGTTCGTGCCCCGGTCTGGGAGGATCCCATATGCCGCAGAGCGGCTGGGCCCGTGAGCCATGGCCGCTGGGCCTGCGCATCCGGAGCCTGTGCTCCGCAACGGGAGAGGCCACAACAGTGAGAGGCCCACATACCGCAAAAAAAAAAAAAAAAAATGCAGATTCATGAGTCTGGGTTTGTGGTCTGAGATTCTGTATTTTTTAAAAAGCTCTTGGGGACTTCCCTGGTGGTCCAGTGGTTAAGACTCCATGCTTCCAATGCAGAGGACGCGAGTTCAATCCCTGGTTGGGGAACTAAGATCCCACATGCCGCGTGGCATGGCAGAAAAAAATAATAAAAGATGTGGTTTACAATAAAAATAAAATAAAATAAAAGCCCTCTAGGTGATTCTGAGACTGGAGGTCCAGGGTACACATGTTGAGAACCCTAGCTAGAGAATTCTACCCCAGAGCTTGCATGTTTCCCATGCCTCTTTTATTGTTTAATTTCATATTGGTCCTCTCCCCTCATACAGTCCCCCTTTGCCAGTACATATGTGGGAGGTTATGGTCCTTGAGGGTATTCAGGCTGATAAATTTAGATACTTCACCTTGTCACTTTCAGAAGTACCAAGTCAATCGATCAAAGGGGTGCTTGAGGCCTGTGGTCGAGGGTGGAAGTGGACAGAGCAGAAAGACAGGAAAAAGTCTGGCTTTAGTCTAGTAAGTGCTGGATAGGGAATCCAGATTTGGAGTTGAGAAGTCGGTCTCTTAGTCATAGTTGGAAAGATCAGCATTGAAGCACCCCCCACCATCCCCGCTATAGGTAGGATCTACTCAACCTGGGCCTACACAAGACATCCGGATCAAGGGGGCTGACTATGTCTCCTGAGTTGGTCCAAGCTGTATCTGGCTCTGCCCCAAGCCCCTTCTTCCTGCAGCCCCTACCAGGGCAGCACTGCTTCCTTGACCAGCCTATGTTTTGCTGACCTCCAGAGAAAAGTCTGAGTATGGCTGCTGCTGAATTTCTGTAAGATAAGGGGAAAGGGATGGAGTGGAGGAAGCATAGTCACAAGAAAGAGATCCCAAGTGAATCTCCTAGTTGCCTATGCTTGGTTAGATAGTTGTCTATTCTGTGTACTTTACTGACAGCCTTGGATATCAGGTATTAAGCACATTGTTACATGGGAAAGAGCATGGATTTTGCAGTTAGACTAGGGCTCCAGTCCCATCTCTGCCTCTTAAGTTCTCACTTCATTCATTCATTCTATGAATATTTATTGACCCCTATAACATGCCAGGGAGAATGTTAACTGCTGGGAACATGACAAAGTAACCGTCTGCCCACATGGAGCTTACATTCTAAAAGAGAATAAATGTACATTAAGTCAAGTGGAACGAGTTTTTTTTTTTTTTTTTTTTTTTTTTTTGGTGGTACGCAGGCCTCTCACTGCTGTGGCCTCTCCCATTGCGGAGCACAGGCTCCAGACGCGCAGGCTCAGCGGCCATGGCTCACGGGCCTAGCTGCTCCGCGGCACATGGGATCTTCCTGGACCGGGGCACGAACCCGTGTCCCCTGCATCGGTAGGCGGACTCTCAAGCACTGCGCCACCAGGGAAACCCCTGGAACAAGTTCTAAGGAAAAACTCAAGCAGCGTGGGTGGATGGGGAATTTGGGGGCTGGGGCATTGAGTAGTCAGGGAAAGCCTGACATAGAAAGTGTCATCTTAGCAGAGACCTGAAAGCTTGAGAGAGTGAAAATGAGTCATGGGGATATTTGAGCTTACCAGGCAGAGAGAAGGGCAAGTGCAAAGACCCTGAGGCTGGAGAGTGCCTAATGTGTTTGAGGAACAGGAAGGAGGCTTTACTAGTTTCGTGAACCCAGGTGTTTGTTTAAAGGGACACGTGGCTGTCAATATCTGTAGGTTTATTTGGAAGTCCTGAAGACTGAAGGTCATGGAGAAGAAAGCTAACTGTGAGGTTTGATGATTCTTTTTTTAAAGTTTATTTTATTCAAGTATAGTTGATTTACACTGTTGTGTTCATTTCTGCTGTACAGCAAAGTGATTCAGTTATCCATATATATATTCTTTTTATATTCTTCTCCATTATGGTTTATCACAGGGTATTGAATATAGTTCCCTGTGCTCTACAGTAGGATCTTGTTGGTTTGAAGTCTGATGATTCTTTGCGGATCCTCCAATCCCTGTCATGCTGCTCCTTTCCTGTGCCATGGACTTTTAGGTCATGTCTGCCTTTGCTGTATGCATTTAGCCTGGAGTACCCAGCGAAGGTGGCAGGGCAGGGGGTGGTGGAGAGCCTTCCCTTGGCTCTCACTGTGAGGCTAAGGATCCAAATGAATGTACTGGATTTCTATGAATCAGTGAAGTCCTCTTCTTCATCCTGCCAACTCAGTAAGCATTCATGACTTCCTTTCTTTATGTATAACTGTACTAAATTCTGAGAAAGATATACATAATTCTAAGACAATAGGCCCATCCATCTTGAAGCCTTTTTGGAAACATTTGGGATAAATCATAATTTTTTAGACCTATACAATCCCAGTCTTTAAGGACTAAATGGCATGAGAAGACACATATATATGAACAGCTAATGAAATAGCGATTAGTGTTAATATCAGCCCTAGACAATTGTAGTAGAAACAGCACAATGCAGTGCATGATGATGTGCTAGATACGTTGTTCAGCTGATGAAGACTATAGCAGTTGGTAAGGGGAAGCTTCCTGGAAGTAGAGAGGGTCAGACTGAGCCTTGAAATATATGCAAGGGCAGAGAGGGATAAGGAAGGAACAAGAGAGCAAACTGTTAACGTTTTGGAAATGATCACTCCTGGAAAAATGTAGGCTAAGTCAGTCATGCTGGCCAGCCCCACCGTCTCTGCCGTTATGATGCATGGTCTAGAGCTGTCATAACTTTTGTAATACTTCCGCTCTCTAAAATCTTAAGTGTTTCTGCATTCCATGTAATAAGTGAACTCCAATCCTCAAAATAATAGTATCTGCAATTTCCTGAGAAGCTGGGCCTAACGTAACATTGCTCTCCGTCCTAATTTGCTCCTAGTTTATGCAAAGGATTCCAACTTGCCATAGGAAGATGGATGGCCTTTTCCAACTTGGCTTTGAAGGTGTAGGTGACTTAGAGCATCTTTTTCAAGTTTGAGCAGAAACATATCTACGAAGGCCCAGACACCTAGGCCAGATGGCTTTGGTTGGCTTGATGAAGTTGTTTCTCTTGTGGACTTCCAAGCTGAGTGGGTGCAGTGGCTGTACCGGTGAGCTCAGCTCTGGCTGCTTTGCCACAGGGAACAGTGCAATCCAGTCTCTTGGACGAGGCTGGATCTTTGCTTTTAATTACAACAACACACTGAGAATCGACAGGATTCTTACGTTTGTTCTTATGTTAACCCATCCCATTCCTTTCATTTCCTTCCTAGTTCTTTTCCCTAGAAGATACTTTTAGAAATCCAAGCTCTTGGGATGGTACCTAGGATAATGAAGTCCACAGAGTAGTGATGGCTCATCTGTATTAGTACTGTTACTATTTGTGCCCTTTGGGTATTTTTTTTATTTTTATTGAAGTATAGTTGATTTACAGTGTTGTGTTACTTTCAGGTGTACGGCAAAGTGATTCAGTTATACATACATCTATATCTATTCTTTTTCAGATCCTTTTCCCTTATAGGTTATTACAAAATATAGAGTCGGGTTAGTTCCCTGTGCTATACAGTAGGTCCTCGTTGGTTATCTATTTTATATATAGTGGTGTGTATGCGCGCTTTTGGTTCTGAACTACCTAATCTGGGCGAGGAAGCCAGGGTCTATTGATGACTCCCAAAGGTGGAAGTCATAAGGCCCAGCGGCGGGGAGTTTAGTCATGTTAATGACCCTAAAGATAGTTACCGTTTACTGAATGCTTACATGGTGCCAGGCTATCTGCTAATCTGATCTTTCCAGCAACTCTGTGAAGTAGGCACCATTCTTATCCCCTTTTTATAAATGGGGAAACTGAAGGTCAGGGAGGCTAGGTGACTTGCTCAAGTTCATATAGCTAGTGAGCCACAGTGATCCTGGGGGTTGGTCAGGTTTGGGATCTGAGTCCTAGCTTGGTCTTTCTAATTTGCATAACAGTTTCATCCCCTTTTCTGCAAAATCATATGATAAAGCCCCTACCTCACAAAGTGGCTGTGAGGATGGAATTAGAGAGCATCCACGCAGTGTCTCATGGGGCCTGGCAGATAGTAAGTGCTTAGTAAATGGTAGCTGCTCTTATTAGGAACCTGATCCCCAGGTTTGGAGACTGAGCGCTACGATCGTCTCGATGCTGAATCCTGTGCAGGTGTCACCTAGCTGCCAGAATGCACATCTGTTTACATCTCCCTCATTTGATTGAGCATGGTGCATGCTCCAGTTCTAATGCCGGAAGGTGTGCCAATTCTATTAGCTTGGGTAAATCGGGTGGGGAGCTCTGGACAATTTAAGGCATTTGTGTAATACTCCTATCAGAATTTGTTGTGTGTTTGCAAACTGGTCCTATGGGAACATCGTTTCTTCAGAAATCCAGTGGTTAATGCAAAAGACACTGGGCTCTAAAGTGCATTTAGTGATTCATATTGCAGGCGAGAAAATGTCCCCTGCAATGAGACATAAACACCTTTCCATATGAGTTTGGTTACTTTGAAGGGTAGCTCCTGGCCCCCAGAATATTAAGGCCTCTGTCTCACTCCATCAGGAGAAACGCATTCCGTGGCACGTTTGCCCAGTGTCAAGGGGGAGTGTGTCCCTGGTATGTGAAGAATAGGGTGTGGAACCCAGTGGGCACTGGGCAGCCCCAAGGCTGGAGGAGGAGGCCTGGGCTGCATCTTGAGGATGAAGTTTCTCCTCCTCGGTCTATTAGAGGGCAATTATGCGAAGTATCCAAAGAATGACTTTGATTAAGGGTAAATAAAACAAAAGAAAAGCCTGTTCTAGTCTGTTAGCTAATGGCAGGTAATCTCTTAAGGGTGTTATGGACTGAATGTCTGTGTCTTCTCAAAATTCATACGCTGAAGCCCTCACCCCCAGTGTAACATTCCTATTGGAATTTGGAGGTGGGGCCTTTGGGGCTAATTAGATGACACTTGTTTCCAGATCCATGCACTACAAAGGAGAGTAATGCAAAGTCTAGTACCTGGAAAACTAAATGAAGACTCACGATCATAGTTTTTCCTCCAGCACTGAGATTTCACTTGACAAAAAACATGGGAGTAATGCATGACACTGGGCAAAGCAGACTGAATCATTAAAACCTTCCATTATTGACCTCGCCTTCCTTCTTGCTTTCTCCTCTGGACGGGTCGGATACATCTTCCTAGAACACTTCATTTACCAAATCACTCTTCTGTTCAAGAGCTTTCAGTGGCTCCCTGTGACCTCTAGTGCCAAGTCCAAACACTTCAGCCTGTCTCACTTTCACAGCTGCACTCTCCACCTCACCAACGACTGCAATTCATTCATTTTTTCATCCCGTACATCTTTACTGGGTACCTACTCCTGTGTGTCAGGCACTGGGCGCATTGCTGCAGACAGGCCTGTGAAGCAGTCAGGTGCCCTCCCAGACCTGCTGCTTTAGCCAAGCTCTTCTGCTTCCTGTCCTTCACTCATCCTGCCGCTGCCTCTGTCCACACTCCTGCTCCACTGCAGAGACCTCTTCCCTTCTCCTCTCTGGCAGTGTATGCTTCTCACCACCTCTAAATCCTCAACTAAAATGCAAACTTCCGGGCTTCCCTGGTGGTGCCGCGCAGTGGTTGAGAGTCCGCCTGCCGATGCAGGGGACACGGGTTCGTGCCCCGGTCTGGGAAGATCCCACATGCCGCGGAGCGGCTGGGCCCGTGAGCCATGGCCGCTGAGCCTGCGCGTCCAGAGCCTGTGCTCCACAACCGGAGAGGCCACGACAGTGAGAGGTCCGCATACCGCAAAAGAAAAAAAAAAAAAAAAGCAAACTTCCCACACGTGCCCCACACGTAGAAGTAGCAAGCAGGAGCCCAGGAGGGTCTGCCTTGCACAGAAGGCTGGAAGATCTGTAGTCAGACACCATCTGTCTAGAGTCTTTGTATGCGAGCAAAAGAAAAAACTTCCAAAGAATTCACATGCGCTGATTGATTTCGTAAAGGGTCATACAGTAGGGACAAGAATCCCAGTTGCAGGCTAGAACAATCCCTGAAGGTGATACACAGAAAATACAGCAAAACTTTTGTTATCATGAATTTTGTGTGTGTCTTGGCGGGGGGTCAGGAGAGTAGGGATATTCAGGTTACATTGATTAACCTAAACTGTAGCCGTCTTTGGTATGCCCTATTAGTGACATGAATTACTTTGGAATAAGTGGGTAGGTCCTATTCATATAATCACATTTAGACTCAGTGATAGAAATGTAAATCTGAAATGAAAACAGCAGCCCATGATATCCATTCAGCTAATTATGTACTGAGTAGCTACTGTATGCCAGCCAAGCCTGTCCCTAACATATATGGGGCCCAGGGCAAAGGTACAAAGGGAGTCTCACATACCATATGGCTAAAGATTTCCAAGTTATAAATTAAGCTAAAACACTGTTTCATAAAATGTGTTGTGTCCTCCTACCTTGACAAATAAAGCAGATCTTCATAACGATCCAGAATCTCAGGTTCAAGTTTAAAATTCTTGGGTGCTTCAGCATTTCATGCCAAACATGACGGCCCAAAAAAGTCAGTTGCAGGTCCCCAGTCCCCAGCCTGACCTCCTGGTCCCCTTCCCCCCACTGCATCTCTGTCCTGTACCACGAGGGCCTCACACATGCGGGTGGATGCCCTGGTCCTCCTGTCCAAAGATGTTGCACGTGGCCTAGGAGGATGGACTGGGAACAGTGGCCTGCACAGGCCCCGGGAGCAGGCACAAGCCCGTTTAGGCAGGAAATTCCCGGGGCCTGGGTATCCACAGTATGGACTAGAAGGGAAGGGCATGGACTCTGGTTAGGCATATTTCTTTGGTCCAGTTCCTGGGAGAACAGCCAGAGGAGGGCCAGAGTGAAGTTTCTAAAGTATGGGGCCAGGTATCTGCCATGTACTGGGGATAAGGTGATTAAAATATGCTCCCTCCCCTCCAAGAACTTATAACCTTGTGAAACAGACATACAGGTATATAGTCCACTCTAATGTAGTGGGATAAATAAATGCTCTCTTTGCTGAAATCCAGAACACAGAATGATGGATCTGAGGAATGGCAAATAGACAAAGAGCCAGAGATCAAAAAGCCATGCCTTTGTTCCTTTATTTTTTTAATGTGTAACTTTTTGTTCATTGAAGCATAATTAGCATTCAGTCAAGTGCTCAAATTCCACCTTACAGCCCCATGAATCGTTACAATTCCAGAAAATCACAGGCCCTCTCATACCCAGTCCTTTGCCGGTCAACATCTCCTGCCCAAAGGTAACGACTTTTCGGCCTTCCATCGCTGTAAATTACATTTCCCTCTTTTTTTAAATTAATTAATGAATTTATTTATTTATTTATTTTTGGCTATGTTGGGTCTTCATCGCTTTCCTCAGGCCTTTTCTAGTTGCGGCAAGCAGGGGCTACCCTTGGTTGCGGTGTGTGGGGTTCTCATTGCGGTGGCTTCTCTTGTTGCGGAGCACGGGCTCTAGGCGCGCACAGGCTTCAGTAGTTGTGGCACGTAGGCTCAGTAGTTGTGGCTCGTGGGCTCTAGAGCACAGGCTCAGTAGTTGTGGCACATGGGCCTAGTTGTTCCACGGCATGTGGGATCTTCCCGGAACAGGCATCGAACCCGTGTCCCCTGCATTGGCAGGCAGATTCTTAACCACTGCACCACTGGGGAAGCCCACATTTACCTCTTTTTGAACCTCATATAAATGCAATCATACAATTTGTATCTTTGCTTTCTTTCATTCACAGTATGTCTGTGAAATCCATCCACGTTGTGTTCAGCTGTGGTTTGTTCTTTTTCACTGCTGTGCAGCATTTCATGTTATTAAAATGACATTTTATTTATCCGTTTTACCACTGATGGACATTTGGGTTGTTTTCAGTTTGAGGCTATTACAAATTAGTGCTGCTAAGAATTTTCTCATTTGTGTTTTTTGGTGATCATTTATATAATTCTTTAAAAATGTTTTTAATTTTGAAATACGTTCAGACTTAAATGCAAAAATCTTTCAAAGAATTCCTGTATATTCTTCACTCAGGCTTCATTCTTTTTAAAAATAGCTATACAATATTCCATTATAAATACTTAAAAAAAAACTTTTACCTCTAATTTCCCCGAAACACTTAAAGCTTTTGCATTTCTTTTCTGTTTTCTGTTATAGAAATTTAAGCAAAATATATACTTTGTCTGTGATCTATATTTACTCTTTGAATTAAAAGATACAGTCATACTTCAGATTTACATTTTATCAGTGCCTTTTTCAATCTGTGGTCCATAATTTCCTATTGCTTGTTTTCCAGAAACAGCTATAACTCCTTACATTTGTAATCACACTTTCTTATTGAAATTCCTTTCATTCCTCCCAGATTCCTGAAGCCAGTCTGCTTTCTGCCCCTTTGCTATGTAAGAGAAAATATCTGATTTCTCCCAAGCCTGCTTCTGCTCTGCTGGGGCTATCAGAGGAAGCCTGGATTTAGGGCTTCACAATCCTCTGTCCAAGTGAGCTGACAGCAGGACTGACAGTCTGACTCTAAGACCTACAACTTGTGGTTGGTAAAGGGCTGTGTTTCTAAACATCCATTGATGAGTGATTCACCAACACACACATACACACATGCGCGTATGCACGCGCGTAGGTACGCACGCTCAGGGAGACAGAACCTGAGATTATGAGGCCTCCAGGGCGCATCTTTGCTTCAGGTAGCTGAATGACCCACAGAAGCTTAATCAGAAAACTCAATGAGTGGCAAGCCATTTAACCGAGGGCTTTCCGTCTATATGTTTGGCATACTTCCCACACTCGCCCTTCCCACCGCAACCCTATATTGTAATACTCAGTGTGCACCATGCAAGTTTGCTCCATTTCCCAGAAGACAATGGGGCACACAGTTAACGCTTTGGCCCACTGACGGTCCTCATATTTGCATGTCACCAGAACAGGGTTAACCCATAGGATACTTTCTTCTTCGGGATCACATGACTATCTCGCTGAAACCTACTCATTTCTGGCCTGTTTCTCATTAACTGGCACCCACCACAGGTGCTGAAAACACAACTGGCCCTCACTACACACTTCTTGCTTCATGTCATGAAGGCAAGATACCTAGACGAACAAGAACACAGAATAGACTGTCAGTCCTTTGGAAATCCCTTCTACCCCATCATTCTAAGATCCTCTCGTGGTCTGCCAATCCAGCAGCATCCCCAGCTTTTTTGTACATTTACTCCATATGTTTCTGATGCATGTATGTTTAAATTACCAAAAGGTGAATTTAGAAAAGCAACTCATTGTCAAACATCCCTCAGGATCCATCTTATTTAACTACGAACCAGATGTCTCATTTTCCCCGGTAGGAAATAGACTTTGAACTTGGAAAGTTCATATTCTGTTTTCTACTCATCTGCACACAGGGAGAGGATTTTCAAATTGGTCAAGTGAGCCTCTTCTATCCCAGGGCAATGGAGTGTGGTTTGCATTGTGTGGGCTGTCAGTGGAGTTGGGCTGTGAGTCAGGAAACCTGTGCTCTACTTCAAGTTTCCCTACACATTCAGGATGACCTCTGGGAAATCACACTGTTTGGGGGCCTTTGTTTGACCATCAGTAGAGAATCACGCCTTGACTGCAACATCAGATGATAGAAAAGAGATGTGTAGAATGTTCTGAACTGGCTGAAGGAAAGATAATCACGTACTCCCAAAGTGGCGTGCAATCAGAGTAATTAGCCTTTTTAATTCCATAAAGTGAGTTAGGCCCTATGAGATTGAGCCTTAAATTTGATTGTGTCCCATGTGTTCATATAGACTCCTATGGTATTAGAAGAATCTTTAGAGGGACCATCTGTCCCGACTGCTTATGTGGTCAATAAACTTTTTGGTAGCATCCTAACAGATTGACACAGGTTTGGCCTTGAACGCTATCTGCCCAGGGAGTTTACTACTGTCTGATTAGCCTTTTTCTTTGTTGAACCACTTTGGCCATTAGCAATGTCTTTCTTAAATTAAGCTGGAATCCATGTGTGTGTAATTACTGCCTGTTACTCCCCATCGTTTCCTCTGGAGTCACAAAGATCAAGCCTTTGCTTTCTTCTGCAAGATGGCTCTTCTGATATTGAAGACAGCTTTCATCATGTCTCCCCTGCGCCAGAGAAGTTATTTTCCTCAGCATCAAATTCTACCCCCATCCCAGAACCTCTGACTGAGATGATAACGGTAAGACCCCAGAGACCTTGGCCATGTTCCCTGATCTCCCCCAGGAGGACCTCTGGAATCTCATCCAAACAATCCCACATGTACAGTCCTGAGCCAAGGGGACGGGAAGGTGAGATGCCCAACAGACCCTCCTTCAGCTCTCCCTCAAGTACCCTGAAGGGCCAGGAGGATTTTGTTTTGACAACTTGCATTCTGTTTGAATCCTGTGGATTCTTGGGAGGTCTTAAAATTCTTCTGAGGGGAAATTGATAATGGCCGATATTTAACAAAACCAAAGCTAAATTAATAACCAGTTGATGGCTGATCTCTTTTATGCAAATGAAGGGATAGATATTTATTGAGCACCTGCAAGGCTCAACATCTTGTAAGTGAAGACACCGAGGCACAGAGAGGTTAAGTGACTTTCCCGAAGTCACACAGCAAGAACTTGGAATCTGTCTACTTGCCAGGCCCCCGTCTGTTCTGCTAGGCCAAGCTGCCTCCCCGTTTATGTGGCTCAAATGTATGTGACACCTCTTCTGTGAGAGGTCAGGAAGTCTCTTCCTAACTCTGTCCTCCTCCTCCCTCTCAGTGATCCAAGGTTGCTTTCCTCTGTAGAAGCACTAGATTCACCGTCCCTTTCCTGAGCCCTGGGGCAAACTCCTGGATCCCCTGTAACCTGCACCCGCCTCCCCGCCGGCCCCCACCATGATGGTTCTGCTGAGATCTCAGATGTCAGCAAGGGCCGGAAAGCTTCCCTTACATCCTGACCAAAGCAAACAAATTCATGGGGGCCCAAATCTCCTGGGAGGGCATGGATATCAACCAAAACTTTAGAAGGTCCAGGGCTCAGAAGGGCCCAGCACGAGCTTTAATTCTCCACTCTCACTATTTTAAAATTCTTTAAAAATTTTTGAATAACGGACTCCACATTTTTATTTTGCATAAGCCCAGCAAGTTATGCAGCCAGTTCTGATAAGGCCAGTACGGCACTTACATCTGGTCATGAAGGGCCTCTGCCCTGGGCCTTATAGTGTAAAAGGTCCAACCTAGCTAATGGTATACAGATAAATGCTTAATAAATGGCTCTCTGGGGGCTGTGGGGGGAGTGGGTGATGGAAAGCTTTGGTTTGTAGCATTTGTTGATTTCCATGGTGTAAGGAGTCCCGCCACTGCTGACTTCAAACTACCCATGTGATGTCACCAAACCCACAGCTGGGAAGAGATGCCCCCAATTGGTTCTCACAAGCCTATATGAGCCAGTTTTAATACACCGCTGTGACATAGCTCAAATGCCAAGTGAATCAATGAGTGAATGAATGATCATATACAAGAACACATGGATGCCTCTGTAACTTGGGACCCATTATTCTAAACATCTAATCAACAAAACCAAAGCTAAATTGATAACCAGTTGATGGCCAATCTCTTTTATGCAAATGAAGGGGTAACTCTTCATAACCCCTTCATGAATAACTCTAGTCACATTCCAGGGAAACGCTTCTTCGTATCTCCTGGCCTATTTCGTGCTCCAACAATAAGAACAAAACATGTCTGCATAGTGTGAAGGCTTCTGGATTGTGCTGCCAATGTTAAAGATGGACACTATTTTAGAGTCCAGAAAGGATTTGAGTGTTAAGGTTAAAAAAAAAAGACAAATTAATTTATCAAATCCTTATCTTCTGATAACATAAAGGCAATAGATTCTTGCTTAACAAGTTGTTTCCCAGTAGTCCATTTCCTGGCTTTCAAATTATGGTTCTGCAGATCTTTGCAAATTAGCATTAAATTCACAACAATTATATTGGCGGCTAAAGAACATTTTGCTATATTAAACAGTTCATATCACTCTTAAATTTGTGACTGTGTAAGTCTAGGTGCAATTTGTGTAGCATGATTCCAATGAACATTGAATGCTAGAATTGCGAATAGTTTTATTTTTATAAACATATGTAACAAGATTGAATCAAATGACAACTCAGCTCTAGTAAAATAATTTTAATTTTTAAATTTGATAATTATATTTATCAGTTCTATTTGGCCTTTTTATTTTGTATTTTGAATGTTTAAGAAAAAATGACTTTTGGAAAACACGAAAAAATTTTAATTAAAGAATTTTTACACTTACTTTATGGTTTTTTGATGAAAATATATTCAAATTTTATACATTTAATACAATTACATTTTAGTTTTTAATCCTTTACCAGTGTTGGCAAACTATGGCCCACATGTGAGCTGTCTGTTTTTGTAAATAAAGTTTGATTGGGACACAGCCACACCCTTCTGTTTTTTTTTTAACATATTGTCTATCAGCGCTTTGGGCTACAGTGGAAGTTGAGTAGTTAAGACACAGACCTGATGGTCTGCAAAGCCTTGAATTTTTACTATCTGACCCTTAAGAGAAAAACTTTGCTGACCTCTGCTTTAGATCATAACTGACAATTCCACAAGTTACGTGAAAATGTCTTGATCATAACAACATGTAATGCAAACAGTGATTTTGCTGAAATGAAGGCAAAAAGTACAAGTTAATTCTCCAATTATGTATGTCCTTAAGTTATTACTTATCCAAACATTGTTGACCCATCAAAAGAACATCCAGATATGCACAATCACAATTAAATTCAGTCCTCTTTGATATTGTGCTGACTTTCAAAACTATAAAAACCGTCACTTGACACGTATTCATTGCTTTGGTTATTATAAATTATAGTTGTCAAAGTAAGAGATAGAACATATTTTAACAGTTTGTTGCCTTGACTTATAATTTTAAATTTTTAGACATATGCTATGTGGCCTCTGTTTGTATTCTTGCTCTGGGCCCCTCAAATGTTAGGGGAGCATGGAGAGGCTTGGTAAGTATGTCAACAGTTATGTGTCAGGAGCCATTGTTTAGTCTACTGGGGCCTTGTACTCTGAGCAAAGTCTCTGAGGGGTTCCACCCATGCCTTACGAATATGGCCAAACCCACCCGTCTGCGCCGATCACAGGGCACTGAGAGAGAACCCAGTAGAGCATGTTTCCAAGGTTTATCCACACTTTAGCATATATCAGTACTTCATTCCTTTTTAAGGCAGAATAATATTCCATGGTATGGATAGACCACATTTTGTTTATCCATTCATCTGTTGATGGATATGAGTTCCTTCCACCCTTTGGCTATTGTGAATAATGCTGTGATGAGCACGGGAGTACAAGTATCTGGTCAAGGCTCTGCTTTCAGTTCTCTTGGGTGTATACCTCAGGGTGGAATTCCTGGCTCACATAGCAACACTATGTTAAACCTTTTGAAAAAACGCCATGCTGTTCCCCACAGAGGTTACACCATTTTACATTCTCACCAGGGGGTGAGGAGATGGCTTTGACTAGTCCTGGAGGGAGAGACGACACTACCAAAGTCACCTGTGTATAGAAGAGGTACTGGCTGGTACTGATTTTTGAGCCAGTTCTCCTTGTGTCCTGTCTTTATGCTCTTTTTGAATCTTGCTGATAACCAAATGCCCCCCCACGTTTTAAAAGCCAGCCTTAGCATGGCAGCCTTACCTTAGAAGTCTTGCAATCCCTAAAAGACTTCTAGGCAACCCCATGTCACTGAGAAAGGGGCTCCATGCCTCCAGGGGCCATGCCGCCTAACTCCACTTGCCCTGCTCGTTAGACTTGGACTCAAGGAAAGGGCGGGCACTGGCCTTTTGCCGGGCTCCCTTTTGGTACCGGCACCAGCAGCATCTGAATGAGCCATCTCCCAGGGCCTGGAGCAAAGCCTTCCCAGCCAAGTGCAGCCGGGAAGCCTGAGACAACACCTCCTCCGGCCTTCTGGCCTCCTAATATGCTTTGCATTAAAATACCCATTTTGGCTTTGCCTTTGAGTCAGCTCTCTGGGGGAGCAATAAAAGATGAGCGATTAACATGTGGCCCATGGAGATGTAGTGCATTGAGAAATGACTACAATTCATTCAATTCCAGCCCTTTCTGCATTTTTCCCACACACCAGTGTTGCCTGCAGTGATGTGTGTCCTGGTTCGAGCTCTGCCACTAACTGGAGGTGCGATGTCAGCGAATGCCTTCCCCTCTCTGGGTCTCAGTTTCCCTATCTATTAAATGAAGGGGGGAATCTCCAAGGAGCACTTCCAACTGTAAACATTCGGTGATTAATATTCAGACAAAGCCTGGCTCTGTCTTTTGGACAGAGCCATGGACACACTGGCCATCCACTCTGTGCAATAGAACGGTAGGCAATACTTTGGAAGATATTTTCCTTCCCCGGGGGCGAAATGGTATGAAAAAAGCTTCTTTCATAAAGATACCAGTCTCACCCCCTCCAGAACAGAGCTACACCCTTAGATATGTTGTAGGATAAGGTTTTCTTTGCAGAATCTTAGTGTGACCTTTTCTGAGGCAGAACATCGTTTTGGGGTTCGGGGGAGAGTAGGAAATGGGGGTGGGAAATGCTGGATTGTGATTAACCAGATAATGAAACCCATCTGCTTTTAATCAGCCCCTTCCTGTTCTCCCAGACCTCTAAACTTTTAATATTAATGGAAACAGGTTTGAATTCTGGAAAGAGCTATTCTGGAAAATAATTGGATATTTACTAGGTGAAAAGTGAAATTGCACAGGCATTTCATAGGCTTTGGTATTTGACAGGTGTCATTTTTCTTTCTAATGTGTTCCATACCTCTGTTTTATGAACCAATATGGATAGTGGCATAAAAAGATTACAGGTTTACATGGTGGCAAGACATGGGAATATGTTCAGGGTCGGGGCTGGGTGGGCAGGGAGAGAGAACTTCAGGTGAGGACAAGGCTGAAATGCTTGAATTAGTAGGACAGAATTATTTGAAGGCAAAGCATGATATGTCTTTAAAAGAACCAGAGCCATATTCAGAAATGGAAGTTGCACCCAGAGAAAGAGAGGGATGTTACTTATGGAACTTACTCATAGAAGCCTGACTCCATCCAGGAAGGTAATGCCTCCCTTGACTTCAAAAACGACTTTGTAGTTAGAGCAGGTAGGAAAGCAAAGGAAGGGAGTGGGGAGCTTTTCTTAAAACAAAGCCACAGGGCCCTCCAGAGTTGCAGGCAAGCAGAACAAGCTGTAGGCAGACCTGCTGGGAAGGAAAGGAGGACTGCCCCAGTGGGCGACTCAGTCCCCTTGGGCTCTTTCCCTTGAGGGCCTGTCACTTTAACTGTTACTGCTGTGAGCACCACAGACCCCAGCCTGTTCCTCCTTTAATGGTTTGGCCCTCATGTGGACAGAAGACTTCTTCAGGGGAATTCCTCTAGATAGACTTGAATCAGGCAGATAATTTTGAGAATTATTTTTCTCTACAGGAGGGAGAGAACCAAAAGGAAACACTTTACAAAGAATGCAAGCAGGGCTTCCCTGGTGGCACAGTGGTTGAGAGTCCGCCTGCCGATGCAGGGGACGCGGGTTCGTGCCCCAGTCCGGGAAGATCCCACATGCCGCGGAGCGGCTGGGCCCCTGAGCCGTGGCCGCTGAGCCTGTGCAGCCGGAGCCTGTGCTCTGCAGCGGGGGAGGCCACAACGGTGAGAGGCCTGCTTACCGCAAAAAAAAAAAAAAAAGAATGCAAGCAGCACTCAAAACAGGCTTCCCGGGTAGATATTTTCCTGAGGCTTCCATCATTTGCTTGTAGTCCCAGATAAGGGGTCTAGTTTTATCACAATCTTGGCTGTTTTGGGGCCCTATCAGCTCTCTGTTAGTCTCCACACGGTGGTCGCCATCTTATTTCCACCTGGGAAGTGTGGGCATCCTGTTGTCTTTTCTGTTCTAGTCAAAAAGCAGAAAGGCTCATTTTCACAATCCTTTTTTTTTTTTTTCTTCCTGAAGTCGCTGGTTCTGGTCTGCAAGCTGAAGGTTGCACCTTGTTTACCATCAGTTGGCAAGATGAGGTGTGTCTTTGATCTGGGAGTGCAATGTTGGTCACAGGGGAGGCTGGCAGGAAAGTCTGGACTGCTCAATGCAAATTGAACGATGAAGTGCCACACCTGGAGATGAAGTAGCATTTCTTAGGTTTCAAAGGACAGGCAGAATGACTTTGCAGGACTTTATTCATGTCCTTTAGGGAAGACACTCTAGGAGCTTCAAGGAACTATCTCAATCATATAAAAAGTTTTCTTCTGTGAAGGAGTCTTGGATGGCCATATGTGCCATTCAGCCTTTCAAATTTAGGTGATGGCTTGGAGCAAAATATTAAATGTTTTAGCTTCTGCACATTCATGAAGAGTATGGTACACTTTCAGCTTATCATGAAAACAAGGCCTTTTAGACCAATATTCTTGTGGATGAGGAAACTGAGGCCAATATAGGAGAAAGAACTTGTCAAAGTTACCCCGTAAATCACTAACAGAGCCAGGGACAGCCTGAGTGCCAGGGCAGTGCACTGCCAGGGAAAGAACTTTGGGGAACCAAATTAAGGCAATAGAATTAAGCTATAGAATTGGCTCACACAGAGATCCAACACAGGACCAAGGACATCTCAATATTGCCTTCTAATCCATGGTTCTAAAGGGACTCAACTGGTACAGGAACCCCAAGCTAGAAAAGGTCCCTTCATTCCCACCAGGTTCAGTTCCATCACCTGGTCTCCCTGGTTGTAGCTAAAAGCTAATCTGTGGTGGAAAATTCCTGTTACTTGCTCTCCCAATTATGGCTTCCACTCTGCTAAACTTATACCAGACACTGTGTTTGTTCCATAAAATTCACAGAAGGTATGTCTGGAGTGAATTGGGTGATGGAAGAAAAGGAGAGAGGAAGAGGGAGAGGATGGACTTCCTTGAATCCATGGGCCAAGCTCCACTCAACCATATACAATACCTTGGGCTATATGTCCTGGGGACTGCTCATCTTCAACAGATTATCCAGAGTCTTGCTCTTGACCAGACACCTTCAAAGGGCCACCTCCCCTAGTCTGCAACTTTCTTGCTCTGCAAAAACGCAGCTGAAGAAACCACTGTCCATTTTATACAGTTCATCTGTGTGCCAGGGTTCACTTTCTGGAACACCTATGGCAATTATTTTTATTGTGGTGAAATTCACATAACATAAAATTAACCATTTTAAAGTAAACAGTTCAGTGGCATTAGTACATTCATGACCTTGTGTAACCACTACCTCTGTCTAGTTACAAAATATTTTCATCACCCCAAAAGAAAACATCATACCCATTAAGCAATAACTCCTAATTCCCCTCTTCCCTCAGCCCCTGGAAAACACCAATGTTCAATTCTTTCTCTATTAATTTACCCATTCTGGAGATTTCATGTAAATGGAATCATACAATATGTGACCTTTGGTGTCTGGTTTCTTTCACGTAACATAATGTCTTCAAGGTTCATCAAAGTTGTAGCAAGTATCACTACTTCATTCCTTTTTATGGCTGAATAATATTTCATTGTCTGGGTATACCACAAATTGTTTATCCAGTCATCCGTTGATGGGCCTTTGGGCTATTCACACCTTTTGGTTAATGTAAATAGTGCTGTTTATGTATATATGTATGTACATGTATTTGTTTAGGTAGCTGTTTTCAGTTTTGGAGGGTATATATCTAAGAGTGGTATTGCTTGATCATATGGTAATTCTATGTTTAACCTTTTGAGGTACTGTATGGCAAATTTTTAATATCATTCTGGCTTCTCCTGACCACTTCCTGGGCTCCATGACCATATTCTCCCACCCCACACATGGTAGATATCAGGGGATAGTAACTGGTTTTAAACCTAATCTATTTAGTAAAAAATTAGCCAAATGTAATTTTCAAGTAAGTTTTACTGCAAATTCATCATAAAATGCCTTCAAAATCAAACAGGAAATGATTTTTAGATTATAGACCAGCATTACCTACTAGAACTTTTCTCATTGTCCAGGATGGTAGCCATTAGGCACATGTGACTATTGAGCCCTTGACATGCAACTAGTGAGCCTGAGGAAATGAATTTTAAATTTAATCTATTTTTTAATTAAATTTCAAACTAAAAAAAATTTAATTTAAATAGCCACATGTGCCTAGTGGCTACCACAGTTATGAGCTGCATTCCCAATCTTTTGCAGCAGAGCAAAAACTAAAACTTATCCCCAAGTAGTATTTTTTTAAATTTTATTTTATATTACAGTATAGTTGATTTACAGTATTGTGTTACTTTCAGGTGTACAGCAAAGTGATTCATTTATACATATACATATATTCATTCTTTTTTAGATTCTTTTACCATATAGGTTATTACAGAATATTGAATAGAGTTTCCTATGCCCTACAGTAGGTCCTTGTTGATTATCTATTTTATATATAGCAATGTGTATTTGTTAATCCCAAACTCTTAATTTATCCCTCGCCTCCATGTTTCCCCTTTGGTAACCATAAGTTTGTTTTCAAAGTCTGTGAGTCTGTTTCTGTTTTGCAAATAACTTCATTTGATTCCTTTTTTTTTTAGATTCCACATATAAGTGATATCATATGATATTTGTCTTTCTCTGTCTGACTTCTCTTAGTATGATAATCTCTAGGTCCATCCATGTTGCTGCAAATAACATTATTTCATTCTTCTTTGTAGCTAAGTAATGTTTCACTGTATATATGTACCACATTTTCTTTATCCATTCCTCTGTAGATGGACATCTAGGTTGCTTTCATGTCTTGGCTACCCAAGTAGTATTTATTTTTCACATTAGTGAAGGGAGATAGCCTCGGATATGCTGAAAAATAAATTTATTTTTCTTTATAGATATCAAGCCTAAGTACTCAATCCTGGTAAGGTTAGTACAAAAGTGGTATTTTCAAACAGTGCTGGTGGCAGTGTAAATTTCTTTCAACTAAAATTCATTCATTCATACATTCATTCATTTATCCATATTATTCAATAAATATTTTGGTTGGATGCTTTTATGTGCCAGGCACTGTGCTATGTGCTGGGGACACAGAGATGACCAAGACATAATCCCTCCCCTCAAAAGCTCACAGTCAGAAAATATACAGATTGCCAACAAACACATGAAAGAATGCTCAACATCATTAATCATTAGAGAAATGCAAATCAAAACTACAATGAGACATCATCTCACACCAGTCAGAATGGCCATCATCAAAAAATCAGCAAACAATAAATGCTGGAGAGGGTGTGGAGAAAAGGGAACCCTCTTGCACTGTTGGTGGGAATGTAAATTGATACAGCCACTATGGACAACAGTATGGAGGTTCCTTGAAAAACTAAAAATAGAACTACCATATGACCCAGCAACCCCACTACTGGGCATATACCCTGAGAAAACCATAATTCAAAAAGAGTCATGTACCACTGTGTTCATTGCAGCTCTATTTACAATAGCCAAGACATGGAAGCAACCAAAGTGTCCATCGACAGATGAATGGATAAAGAAGATGTGGCACATATATACAATGGAATATTCCTCAGCCATAAAAAGAAATGAAATTGAGTTATTTGTAGTGAGGTGGATGGACCTAGAGACTGTCATACAGAGTGAAGTAAGTCAGAAAGAGAAAAACAAATACCGTATGCTAACACATATATATGGAATCTAAAAAAAAAAAGGTCATGAAGAACCTAGGGGTAAGACGGGAATAAAGGCGCAGACCTACTAGAGAATGGACTTGAGGATACGGGGAGGGGGAAGGGTAAGCTGGGAC
Source organism: Mesoplodon densirostris (assembly GCF_025265405.1). NCBI lineage: Eukaryota > Metazoa > Chordata > Mammalia > Artiodactyla > Ziphiidae > Mesoplodon > Mesoplodon densirostris. The sequence continues at coordinate 20,935,323 of NC_082681.1, forward strand.
AAAGTAAGAGAGTGGCATGGACATATATACACTACCAAATGTAAAATAGATAGCTAGTGGGAAGCAGCCGCATAGCACAGGGAGATCAGCTGGGTGCTTTGTGACCACCTAGAGGGGTGGGATAGGGAAGTTGTGAGGGAGGGAGATGCAAGAGGGAAGAGATATGGGGATATGTGTATATGTATAACTGATTCACCTTGTTATAAAGCAGAAACTAACACCATTGTAAAGCAATTATACTCCAATAAAGATGTTAAAAGAAAAAACAAAAAAGCTCACAGTCAAGTAGCCAGGTAAACACAAAATTGGAATATCATGTGATGAAGGACTTTATATACATTATTTCATTTAATCCTTGCAATAGCCCTCATAGTTAGGTATGATTATCCCCATTTTGTGGAAAAGGAAGCTGTGGCTTTGAGAAGTTAAATAAATTGACAAATGTTGCACCATAAATGCTGTAATTGAGGTATGTACAGGGTACCGTTCCTGTACAAATAAGGGAGTAATTCACCATGCTTGGAGTGCAGGTAGGAGTGGAAGGAGGGAAACTTTGAGCTGAATTTTGAAGGATGAGCAAGAGATATGACCTACAACAATCCACCTGGTTCTATAGCTCTAAGTTTTTTTCCACATAATTTGACCCAGTAACTCCATTTAAGGGAATTCATCTCAAGGAAATATCTAAAAGTAAGGGGAAAAAAACCCTCCATGAATGAAGGCGTTCATGTCTCTATTATTTATAATACTGAACAACTGGAATCCACCTAAATGTTTAACAATGGGAGATGGTGGGACTTCCCTGGTGGCGCAGTGGTTAAGAATTCACCTGCCAATGCAAGGGTCACGAGTTCAAGCCCTGGTCTAGAAAGAGCCCACATGCTGTGGAGCAACTAAGCCTGTGCACCACAACTACTGAGCCTGAGCTCTAGAGCCCGTGAGCCACAACTACTGAGCCCGTGTGTCACAACTACTTAAGCCTGCGTGCCCAGAGACCATGCTCTGCAACAAGAGAAGCCACCGCAATGAGAAGCCCATGCACCGCAACAGAGTAGCCCCTGCTTTCCACAACTAAAGAAAGCCCACGTGCAGCAACGAACACCCAATGCAGCCAAAAAATAAATAAATAAGTAAATTTATTAAGAAAAAACCAATGGGAGATGGTTAAATAAATTATGGTCACTCTACTTTATGTAATAGTGATGCCACCAATGAAAAAACTTTAAATGGTAATTAAGAAGACTATGTAGCAACATCAAAAATACTTATGGTATGATGTCAAGAGATAAAAGCAAGGGACTTTCCTGGCGGTCCAGTGGTTAAGACTGCACTCCCACCGAAGGGGGCACAGGTTTGATCCCTGGTCGGGGAACTAAGATCCCACATTCCGCATGGTGTGGCCAAAAAAAAAAAACACCCCACCATATTGTATATTCACTATGAATGCAATTATGGAGACCGTGGTTATGTACGGACAGGGCTACACGGGACACATACACACACACACACACACACACACACACACACATACATATACTGTTGCTATCAGGCTGTGGGATCAGGGTAAGGGTTTATTTTTCTTTTTCTGAAAATGTTATTTAATATTATTTAATCTTTCACTATAAAATAAGGGGATGTTGTAAAAGAGACATCAAGCCTGGTTTTTTTTTGTTTTGTTTTGTTTATGAACCTCACTTTATTTCTTTATATAGGGAATTTACTTACGTTCAATTGATTTTTTTATATATATATATATTTTTTATTTTACAAATTTAATCAGTTATACATATACATATGTTCCCATATCCCCTCCCTTTTGCGTCTCCCTCCCACCCTCCCTATCCCACCCCTCCAGGCAGTCACAAAGAACTGAGCTGATCTCCCTGTGCTATGCGGCTGCTTCCCACTAGCTATCTACCTTACGTTTGGTAGTGTATATATGTCCATGCCGCTCTTTCACTTTGTCACAGCTTACCCTTCCCCCTCCCCATATCCTCAAGTCCATGCTCTAGTAGGTCTGTGTCTTTATTCCTGTCTTACCCCTATGTTCTTCATGACATTTTTTTTCTTAAATTCCATATATATGTGTCAGCATACAGTATTTGTCTTTCTCTTTCAAACTTACTTCACTCTGTATGACAGACTCTAGGTCCATCCACCTCATTACAAATAGCTCAATTTCATTTCTTTTTATGGCTGAGTAATATTCCATTGTATATATGTGCCACATCTTCTTTACCCATTCATCCGATGATGGACACTTAGGTTGTTTCCATCTCCGGGCTATTGTAAATAGGGCTGCTATGAACATTTTGGTACATGTCTCTTTTTGAATTATGGTTTTCTCAGGGTATATGCCCAGTAGTGGGATTGCTGGGTCATATGGTAGTTCTATTTGTAGTTTTTTAAGGAACCTCCATACCATTCTCCATAGTGGCTGTACCAATTCACATTCCCACCAGCAGTGCAAGAGTGTTCCCTTTTTTCCACACCCTCTCCAGCATTTATTGTTTCTAGATTTTTTGATGATGGCCATTCTGACTGGTGTGAGATGATATCTCATTGTAGTTTTGATTTGCATTTCTCTAATGAGTAAAGATGTTGAGCATCCTTTCATGTGTTTGTTGGCAGTCTGTATATCTTCTGTGGAGAAATGTCTATTTAGGTCTTCTGCCCATTTTTGGATTGGGTTGTTTGTTTTTTTGCTATTGAGCTGCATGAGCTGCTTATAAATTTTGGAGATTAATCCTTTGTCAGTTGCTTCATTTGCAAATATTTTCTCCCATTCTGAGGGTTGTCTTTTCGTCTTGTTTATGGTTTCCTTTGCTGTGCAAAAGCTTTTAAGTTTCATTAGGTCCCATGTGTTTATTTTTGTCTTTATTTCCATTTCTCTAGGAGGTGGGTCAAAAAGGATCTTGCTGTGATTTATGTCATAGAGTGTTCTGCCTATGTTTTCCTCTAGGAGTTTGATAGTGTCTGGCCTTACATTTAGGTCTTTAATCCATTTTGAGCTTATTTTTGTGTATGGTGTTAGGGAGTGATCTAATCTCATACTTTTACATGTCCCTGTCCAGTTTTCCCAGCACCACTTATTGAAGAGACTGTCCTTTCTCCACTGTACATTCCTGCCTCCTTTATCAAAGATAAGGTGACCATATGTCCGTGGGTTTATCTCTGGGCTTTCTATCCTGTTCCATTGATCTATCTTTCTGTTTTTGTGCCAGTACCATACTGTCTTGATTACTGAAGCTTTGTAGTATAGTCTGAAGTCAGGGAGCCTGAATCCTCCAGCTCCATTTTTCGTTCTCAAGATTGCTTTGGCTATTCGGGGTCTTTTGTGTTTCCATACAAATTGTGAAATTTTTTGTTCTAGTTCTGTGAAAAATGCCATTGGTAGTTTGATAGGGATTGCATTGAATCTGTAGATTGCTTTGGGTAGTAGAGTCATTTTCACAATGTTGATTCTTCCAATCCAAGAACATGGTACATCTCTCCATCTATTTGTATCATCTTTAATTTCTTTCATCAGTGTCTTATAATTTTCTGCATACAGGTCTTTTGTCTCCTTAGGTAGGTTTATTCCTAGATATTTTATTCTTTTTGTTGCAATGGTAAATGGGAGTGTTTCCTTGATTTCACTTTCAGATTTTTCATCATTAGTATATAGGAATGCCAGAGATTTCTGTGCATTAATTTTGTATCCTGGAACTTTACCAAATTCATTGATTAGCTCTAGTAGTTTTCTGGTAGCATCTTTAGGATTCTCTATGTATAGTATCATGTCATCTGCAAACAGTGACAGCTTTACTTCTTCTTTTCCCATTTGGATTCCTTTTATTTCCTTTTCTTCTCTGATTGCTGTGGCTAAAACTTCCAAAACTATGTTGAATAAGAGTGGTGAGAGTGGGCAACCTTGTCTTGTTCCTGATCTTAGTGGAAATGGTTTCAGTTTTTCACCATTGAGGACGATGCTGGCTGTTGGTTTGTCATATATGGCCTTTATTATGTTGAGGAAAGTTCCCTCTATGCCTACTTTCTGCAGGGTTTTTATCATAAATGGGTGTTGAATTTTGTCAAAAGCTTTCTCTGCATCTATTGAGATGATCATATGGTTTTTCTCCTTCAGTTTGTTAATATGGTGTATCACGTTGATTGATTTGCGTATATTGAAGAATCCTTGCATTCCTGGAATAAACCCCACTTGATCATGGTGTATGATCCTTTTAATGTGCTGTTGGATTCTGTTTGCTAGTATTTTGCTGAGGATTTTTGCATCTATGTTCATCAGTGATATTGGCCTGTAGTTTTCTTTCTTTGTGACATCCTTGTCTGGTTTTGGTATCAAGGTGATGGTGGCCTCATAGAATGAGTTTGGGAGTGTTCCTCCCTCTGCTATATTTTGGAAGAGTTTCAGAAGGATAGGTGTTAGCTCTTCTCTAAATGCTTGATAGAATTCCCCTGTGAAGCCATCTGGTCCTGGGCTTTTGTTTGTCGGAAGATTTTTAATCACAGTTTCAATTTCAGTGCTTGTGATTGGTCTGTTCATATTTTCTGTTTCTTCCTGATTCAGTCTTGGCAGGTTGTGCATTTCTAAGAATTTGTCCATTTCTTCCAGGTTGTCCATTTTATTGGCATAGAGTTGCTTATAGTAATCTCTCATGATCTTTTGTATTTCTGCAGTGTCAGTTGTTACTTCTCCTTTTTCATTTCTAATTCTATTGATTTGAGTCTTCTCCCTTTTTTTCTTGATGAGTCTGGCTAATGGTTTATCAATTTTGTTTATCTTCTCAAAGAACCAGCTTTTAGTTTTATTGATCTTTGCTATCGTTTCCTTCATTTCTTTTTCATTTATTTCTGATCAGATTTTTATGATTTCTTTCCTTCTGCTAACTTTGGGATGTTTTTGTTCTTCTTTCTCTAATTGCTTTAGGTGCAAGGTTAGATTGTTTATTCGAGATGTTTCCTGTTTCTTAAGGTGGGATTGTATTGCCATAAACTTCCCTCTTAGAACTGCTTTTGCTGCATCCCATAGGTTTTGGGTCGTCGTGTCTCCATTGTCATTTGTTTCTAGGTATTTTTTAATTTCCTCTTTGATTTCTTCAGTGATTACTTCGTTATTAAGTAGTGTATTGTTTAGCCTCCATGTGTTTGTATGTTTTACAGCTCTTTTCCTGTAATTGATATCTAGTCTCATAGCATTGTGGTCGGAAAAGATACTTGATACAATTTCAATTTTCTTAAATTTACCAAGGCTTGATTTGTGACCCAAGATTTGATCTATCCTGGAGAATGTTCCATGAGCACTTGAGAAAAATGTGTATTCTGTTGTTTTTGGATGGAATGTCCTATAAATATCAATTAAGTCCATCTTGTTTAATGTATCATTTAAAGCTTGTGTTTCCTTATTTATTTTCATTTTGGATGACCTGTCCTATGGTGAAAGTGGGGTGTTAAAGTCCCCTACTATGATTGTGTTACTGTCGATTTCTCCTTTTATGGCTGTTAATATTTCCCTTATGTATTGGGGTGCTCCTATGTTTGGTGCATAAATATTTACAATTGTTATATCTTCTTCTTGGATCGATCCCTTGATCATTATGTAGTGTCCTTCTTTGTCTCTTCTAGTAGTCTTTATTTTAAAGTCTATTTTGTCTGATATGAGAATTACTACTCCGGCTTTCTTTTGGTTTCCATTTGCATGGAATATCTTTTTCCATCCCCTTACTTTCAGTCTGTATGTGTCTCTAGGTCTGAAGTGGGTCTCTTGTAGACAGCATATATATGGGTCTTGTTTTTGTATCCATTCAGCCAGTCTGTGTCTTTTGGTGGGAGCATTTAGTCCATTTACATTTAAGGTAATTATTGATATGTATGTTCCTATTCCCATTTTCTTAATTGTTTTGGGTTCGTTATTGTAGTTCTTTTCCTTCTGTTGTGTTTTTGCCTAGAGATGTTCCTTTAGCATTTGTTGTAAAGCTGGTTTGGTGGTGCTGAATTATCTCAGCTTTTGCTTGTCTGTAAACGTTTTAATTTCTCCATCAAATCTGAATGAGATCCTTGCTGGGTAGAGTAATCTTGGTTGCAGGTTTTTCTCCTTCATCACTTTAATTATGTCCTGCCACTCCCTTCTGGCTTGTAGAGTTTCTTCTGAGAGATCAGCTGTTATCCTGATGGGGATTCCCTTGTGTGTTATTTGTTGTTTTTGCCTTGCTGCTTTTAATATGATTTCTTTGTGTTTAATTTTTGACAGTTTGATTAATATGTGTCTTGGTGTATTTCTCCTTGGATTTATTCTGTATGGGACTCTCTGTGCCTCCTGGACTTGATTAACTTTTTCCTTTCCCATATTAGGGAAGTTTTCAACTATAATCTCTTCAAATATTTTCTCAGTCCCTTTCTTTTTCTCTTCTTCTTCTGGAACCCCTATAATTCGAATGTTGGTGCGTTTAATGTTGTCCCAGAGGTCTCTGAGACTGTCCTCTGTTCTTTTCATTCTTTTTTCTTTATTTTGCTCTGCAGCAGTTATTTCCACTATTTTATCTTCCACCTCACTTATCCGTTCTTCTGCCTCAGTTATTCTGCTATTGATCCCATCTAGAGTATTTTTTATTTCATTTATTGTGTTTTTAATCGATGCTTGATTCATCTTTAGTTCTTCTAGGTCCTTGTTAACTGTTTCTTGCATTTTGTCTATTCTATTTCCAAGATTTTGGATCATCTTTACCATCATTATTCTGAATTCTTTTTCAGGTAGACTGCCTATTACCTCTTCATTTGTTAGGTCTGGTGGGTTTTTATCTTGCTCCTTCTCCTGCTGTGTGTTTTTCTGTCTTCTCATTTTGCTTATGTTACTGTGTTTGGGGTCTCCTTTTTGCAGGCTGCAGGTTCATAGTTCCCGTTGTTTTTGGTGTCTGTCCCCAGTGGCTAAGGTTGGTTTAGTGGGTTGTGTAGGCTTCTTGGTGGAGGGGACTACTGCCTGTGTTCTGGTGGATGAGGCTGGATCTTGTCTTTCTGGTGGGCAGGTCCACGTCTGGTGGTGTGTTTTGGGGTGTCTGCGGACTTTTTATGATTTTAGGCCACCTCTCTGCTAATGGGTGGCGTTGTGTTCCTGTCTTGCTAGTTGTTTGGCATAGGGTGTCCAGCACTGTAGCTTGCTGGTCGTTGAGTGAAGCTGGGTGCTGGTGTTGAGATGGAGATCTCTGGAAGATTTTCGCCGTTTGATATTATGTGGAGCTGGGAGGTCTCTTGTGGACCAGTGTCCTGAAGTTGGCTCTCCCACCTCAGAGGCACAGCACTGACTCCTGGCTCCTCAATTTGGGATGAATTTTTGTCTATTCATGTATTCCACAGATGCAGGGTACATCAAGTTGATTGTGGAGCTTTAATCCGCTGCTTCTGAGGCTGCTGGGAGAGGTTTCCCTTTCTCTTCTTTGTTCTCACAGCTCCTGGGTCTCAGCTTTGGATTTGGCCCCGCCTCTGTGTGTAGGTCGCCGGAGGGCGTCTGTTCTTCGCTCAGACAGGACAGGGTTAAAGGAGCAGCCTCTTCGGGGGCTCTGGCTCACTCAGGCCCGGCGGGAGGGAGGGGCACGGAGTGCGGGGCGAGCCTGCAGCGGTAGAGGTCGGCGTGATGTTGCACCAGCCCGAGGCGCGCCGTGAGTTCTCTCAGGGAAGCCGCCCCTGGATCCCGGGACCCCGGCAGTGGCAGGCTGCACAGGCTCCCGGAAGGGCGGTGTGGACAGTGACCTGCGCTCGCACACAGGCTTCTTGGCGGCGGCAGCAGCAGCCCCAGCGTCCCACGCCCGTCTCTGGGCTCCGCGCTTTCAGCCGCGACTCGCGCCCGTCTCTGGAGCTCCTCTACGTGGTGCTCTTAATCCCCTCTCCTCGCGCACCAGGAAACCAAGAGGGAAGAAAAAGTCTCCTGCCTCTTCGGCAGCTCCAGAGTTTTCCCGGACTCCCTCCCGGCTAGCTGTGGCACATTAGCCCCTTTCAGGCTGAGTTCTCGCCGCCAGCCCCAGTCCTCTCGCTGCGCTCTGACCGAAGCCCGAGCCTCAGCTCCAGCGCCGCCTGCCCCGGCGGGGGAGCAGACAAGCCTCTCGGGCTGGTGAGTGCTGCTCGGCACCGCTCCTCTGTGCGGGAATCTCTCCGCTTTGCCCTACCCAGGTATGTGGGGAGTTTCTTGCCTTTTTGGGAGGTCTGGGGTCTTCTGCCAGCGTTCAGTAGGTGTTCTGTAGGAGTTGTTCCACGTGTAGCTGTATTTCTGGTGTATCTGTGGGGAGGAAGGTGATCTCCGCGTCTTCCAAGCCTGGTTTTAATGTGACTTTTACTTGTTCCAAATAGTCATTTTCACTGGAAAATTTGAGATTCCTTTTAAAATAAATCAAATATGGAAAATATTGTGTGGTCCATTCTGTCTTAGCCAATTCAGACTCAGTCTCCGGGCAATGAAAGTAAGTTGAGAATTGTTTTCTTTGCACATGTTTTAGTGGTCTTGATTTCATAGTGATGCACAACAGAAATCACATTGCTGTCAAATATTTGCTGATGTTTATGAGGCCATGGATTTGGAATAAGAGAACTAATGAGCGACAGTCAGTCCATTTTCAAAATGCCTCTCTCCTGGGACTGAAGTTGGGTTCTATTTCTTTTTATTTTATGTGATGACATTAATATACATCCAAGCCTTGATTTGGTAATGGGCTGCTGCTGATAGACAAATGTAGAAGAGAGAAGGAGGTCTTCGTTGTTCTTAAGTTGTTGGGATGAGATAGCTGTACAAATATAACCTCAAGACTGCTGTCACCTTGTAAGCCCTTGAGGCACAATCCCTGTTTACTAATGGGTCTGTCTCAAGTCTGAGATAAGCAATACAGAGGTACTATTTTTGTTCAGGGTTTATTTCTCATCCAACAAATAAGGTCGACTATTAGACCCAGCATGACACAGTGGCTAAGAGTTACACAGACCAAGACTCAAATCTTGGCAGCCCCATTTGCTAGCTGTGTGACATATGCCTCAGTCTTCTCATCTGTAAACAGAGAACATTAATAGAGCCTACCTCATCGGGTTGTTTTGACTATTACCTGAGACAATACCTGGTGCTTAGCCTAGAATCTGACACACACTAATAGCTTAAAAAATGGTAACTGCTATTACTAGCATGCATACGATACTGTGCTAAGTAATAGGTTGTTGACTTGTCTTTTTCCTTATTATATTATAAATTACTTGAGGGCAGGGGCTATGTGTGACTTGTTCACTATCATCACCCCAGTCCCTAGCACATGGTTTGGGACACCGTAGTTGCTCAAGAAATATTTGTGAATGTTTCGTATTCTTTTATGAGATGGTTAGATGCAGCCACAAGAGAAGAGACTCAGGGAAACAACGTTTTTTATGCTCACAGGTGCTAGAGGCGGGAGGCCTGGCATGTACCCCACAGGGCAGAAGACAGCAGGGGTGGGGAAGCTTGAGGCCTTGGCCTTCATTGGGGTTTCTGTGGGGAAGGCAAGGCAGCGCAGTGGAGTTTCACATGGGCTACTTCGAAGAACTTCCGTGGGCTTTGGGCTATAGGGGCAGTCCCTACCTGTCTGGCACCTGGCCCTTGGGTGATTAAGGCAGAGGAATATTGTCTCCTAGGGCGTAAGGGCCAGACAGGATATCACTTTGGATTGGTTGGTGTGCAGGTCAAAGACATGCTCCCAGCTAGGTTCTTTCTCTCTCTAAGAACTGGCCAGCCCCCAGAGGGCAGTCTCTCCCCAGCCAGAAAGGTTTTTTAAGATGTCAAAACATTGTAGTAGGGCTCCCCTGGTGGCACAGTGATTGAGAGTCCACCTGCTGATGCAGGGGACGCGGGTTCGTGCCCCGGTCCGAGAAGATCCCACATGCCACGGAGCGGCTGGGCCCGTGAGCCGTGGCCGCTGAGCCTGCGTGTCTGGAGCCTGTGCTCCACAGCGGGAGAGGCCCCAACAGTGAGAGGCCCGCGTACCACAAAACAAACAAACAAAACAAACAAAAAGCATTGTAGTATACAAAAAATTTAAAATATTTACAATACAGTGGAATTAAACTTAGTGACTGCCTAGTGATTTTTGGAAATACCAGGAGGCATGAGCTGTAGCCCCTGCTCTTCAGGGTGCAGGGAGATGCGGACAGGCAGCTGGGAGTTTGAGGGAACAGATACTCATCTTAAAACCAGAAAAACAGGTTTTGAATACTAGTTCTGCTTACTAGCTATGTGGCCTTTGGAATGTCAGTTAACCTTTCTGAGCCTCAGTTTCCTCAACCTTAAAATGGGAATAATAATAATAATAAACTGCTCAAAGTGAATTTATGTGATATGAACTTATGTGATAAGTGTATATGAATGTGCTTTGTGAACTGAAAAACAGTATATAGAACTAAAGAGGTCTTATTGTTCTAAGTATATGCTATGCTGGGAATGATAATTTCAGATGCGTGGACCTTATTCTCTATAAGAGCTATAGAAGCCCCAAAAGAAGAAAGACTCCAGAATAAGTATTAATTCGATGATGTAGGGGAGGAAAACTTTTCCCTTCTTCCTTTCTAGGTCCTTTGGCTGGTCTGATAATTAAATTGACATAAGACAGATTAACAGGAGAAAAATAGATTTAATGTGCTATGTATAAGAGCCCCAAAGGTAAAAAGCAGGTTTTATACGTTTTAGACAAAGAAACAATAAATTTGTGAAGAATTGACAAAACAAAGGGGTTTGGGCTTGGGGAAGCTAATCAGTGAAGAAGTTTAAAAGTTTGTTTATACAACTTTCTTGGCCCTGAATTCCCTATCTCAGGTATCTCAGGTATTATAAGGATATCTCTCTACCTCTCGGCACAGAGAGGGTACCTTTTACCTGGGAGATTTATTTCTTGCTTTCAGGGAGACAAAGGAGGGCCAGAGTATACTTCTTGCACTGTCTGTTTCTCAAGCAACTCTAATTCAAAGTAATCAATATGCCAAAGTGGCATATTTTGAGATGACACATTTGCTCCTCTTCAATTACTATTATTATACTGGCTTGTCGGTTAAAAAATTATATTCATTATTTTTCACCCTTTAGAGATGGAGGATAAGACCTAGGAAATGATCTGCATTTAATCATGTCTAATCTTTGCTTAAATTGTTTCTAAGATTGAGGCAATTGTTTGGAAGCTCTTGAGATGGCCAAATTTTCCTTCTGCTGCAATAATGGATGATACCAAAAGCAATCTGGAAGTGCGGTAGTGAAATTAAAGTTTGGAGTTTCTTACTATCTCCACTTTCAAGTCCCTCTCTTTGTCCTCACCTTCCCAAATGATTTTTCAGCTGTTTCAGCCCCTGAGCTGTGGTAGAAATACCAAACTGATTTACCTGGAGAATGAGAGAGGCAAGTGGATGCATAGATAGGCACAGAAGGAAAAGCACAAAGCATGTGTGTGTGTGTGTGTGTGTGTGTGTGTGTGTGTGTGTAGATAGATAGGTAAATATGATTCTTCCTTAAGTAGAAGTGTTAGGAGAAACACTGACTGAAACTGCCTGCCCTGGCCAGGCAAAGACAGTAACAATTGGCATGAATTATTTTATGACAGGAGGTCCTGGTAAGGAACAGGGAACTAACAAGCCACCACCAACCAGAAGAATATGGGAAAGGTCAAAAGGAGAGAGGAGACGCCAGTCCACATGTCCTACCAACCTCCCAGAATCCTCCTCGCTGGAATCCATCTTGGCTGAGCAGCTGCACACGCCACCAGAAAGGACCCTGAGTTAGAATGATTGGCCAGAGACAACCCGGAAACGAATCCCATCACCATAAAACCCGAGACTGCGAACCACACGGCAGAGCAGTTCTCCTGGGTTCCCTCACCCTCCTGCTCTCCCCCGGGCGCCCCTTCCCAATAAAGTCTCCTGCTTTGTCAGCACGTGAGGCTCCTCGGACAATTCGTTTCAGAGTGTTAGACAAGAGCCCACTCCTGGGCCCTGGAAGGGGTCCCCTTCCTGCAACAGAAGCTTCAGATCTTTGAACCCACTTAGTGCTCTGGCATTACTGTTGGAATCACTAGGTTCGTGGCACCATAGGATACTAAGCAGTGGCAGAAACCAGTTTTCTGGTATGTTCAGAAAAGAGCAAAATATAATTACAATTGCAGATCAGTCTCTGCTTTGAGCATAACAATGTAAAATGCTTGATTCTGTGAGGGAGGAAAAATGATTTTCCCTTTTACCCTTCTGGGTTCTTGGCTGGGACCCCCATAATAAAAGATGGATTAACAGGAGAAAAATAAACGGAAGTTTAATAACATCTACACCCTTTGTCTACGTGGGAGAGAGTCAGGAAATCTGAATAACTCCACGAGAAGGACCCAGCTACCACCTTAAAAATCGGCTCCAGCTAAGGACAAAAGAAGATTTGGGGGTTGGGGAGGCCAGTTATGGGAGGTGACCAGGAAAAACACAGTAAACAGGGTAAGATTATTATGCAGATTTAAGCCCTTGCTTTCTCCATTAACAAGAGTTTCTAGAGATTTAGAATCATTTTTCCCTTCCTGGTACAGAGGGAACCACTCTTAAAAATGGAGATTTCTCTCATAAATGGAAATGTGTCTTACAAAAGGTTAACTTCTACTTGATTTTCAGAGCTTTTCCAGTGTCTGCTCTTTCTTAAAAATAATCAGCTCAAAATAATCCTTATGCCAGAGACATATTTTAAGGTGTGAAACTATGCTCGCCTTCGATTTGGTTACTATTAATTTTCCTTCTTCCTTTGATTAATTGGGCTGCGAGACTTGTGCAGTAAGACAAACACAGATTTTGGGGTCAGACAGTTTGGGGTTTAAATCTCAGCTCTGCCCCTTATTAGCTGGGTAATGCTGGGGAAGGTCCTTACTGTTCTCCAAGCGCTAGTTTCCATCTGAAAAATAAGACAAGTTTTTGTGAGGATTTAATTTGATACTGTATATAAAGCAACTGACACCTAATAAATGTTCCAAAAATAGTAGGCGAGGAAAGAAGAAGTATGTTTTGGTTGTCTCTTCAAAAGAAAAAAAATCACTGGAAAGAGAGGTAGTCTCTCTGGCTCCTATAGCATTGACTCATGGGGCCTTTATTAGGTCTTTGATGGCAGCATTTTTCATATATGTTAATCAACAAACACATTTCCACTATGAGGAGAGTACAAGTATCTTCACTGGTCTGATTGGGGTCTATTGTATTCCTCCACATTATAAGCTAGCTCAGATTTTTTGTAGAAATAAGTTTTTTTAAATTTATTTTTTATTGAAGTATAGTTGAATTACAACATTGTGTTAATTACTGCTGTACAGTAAAATGACTCAGTTATACATATATATGCATTCTTTTTCATATATTCTTTTCCATTATGGTTTATCAGAGGATATTGAATATAGTGCCCTATGCTATACAGTAGGACCTTGTTGTTTAACCATTATATACACACCAGTTTGCATCTGCTAATCCCAAACTCCCACTCCTACCCTCCCCCAACCCCTCCCCCTTGGCAACCACCAGTCTATTCTCTATGTCCCTGATTCATTTTCTGTTTCATACATAGGTTCATTTGCGTCATATTTTAGATTCCACATATAAGTGATATCATATGGGATTTGTCTTTCCCTTCCTGACTTACTTCACTTGGTATGATAATCTCTAGGTCCATCCATGTTGCTGCAAATGGCATTATTTCATTCTTTTTTATGGCTGAGTAATATTCCATTGTGTATATGTACCACATCTTCTTTAACCATTCATCTGTCAGTGGACACTTAGGTTGCTTCCATGTCTTGGCTATTGTGACTAGTGCTGCTATGAACATAGGGGTGCATGTATCTTTTTGAATTATAGTTTTGTCTGGATAATATAATTACTTTTTATATAATTTAATAAAACACTCTGTTCTCTCCTTCTTCTGCCCAGGTTGGTTTTTCGATCAATTCTAAACAACTCCAGCAGATTAATTGTCCTGAAACACCAAGCTGGGAGTAGTATTTCCCCACTCAATAGAGTCCAGTGCCCTCCCCACTGCTAACCAAATTCAGAACTTCCTAGCCTGGCAGTCAAGGCCACTTCTGGGACCTTTATAGTTTTATTCTCTGTTGCTCTAAACTAAGGGATCAGTAAATGGCTAGCAGTCAATTTCTGTTGACCTGAAACAAATAGATTGCCATGTATTTCTCCAGCAAAGATGGGTTTATTCAGGATCAGCAGAGAGTTGCAATTTGGGATCTGCAACCACAGCGAGTCACATGCAAGTCCAAGGGAAGGAGACCGAGGGGAAAGGGAAATTGGGAGGGCTGTAGTAAACAAAGAGGCCATGGCTTTTCATTGGCAGAATCCTTGCCTGGACAGAAGAGGAGTCTTTCTTCTTCCTGTTGGGCTCTGCTATCATCACAGGGCGTGAGAGCTCCCCCTTCTGGTCTCCCAACTCTATTTAATTGAGGTTTCTATTTATTAATGTTTAATATTTCCTGTACACAACATGTGCTTTCTTGGAAAGTGCTTTGGAAGAGAAGGAGAGAAGGTAGGAAAGAAAAAGTGGAGAATTACTACAGGGATTTCAACACGTGTGCATGGGTATGTACAGGTACACACACATGTGTGTGTGTATGTGTATAAGCCAGCCAACTTTTCTCATGCTGTAAGAGGACTACTTCTCCTGTGAAAAGACGACTGGAAAGAGTTACTTCTCTAGTCTATGCAGCCACTAACTGAACTACCATTATTCCTTCAACTTGCTTCAATTGGTCTTGTCTCCACCCTTTGGCTCACAATATCTGCTCTGTCTAGGATGCTCTACTTTCTCCCCTGCACCCATCCCCATCTTCACCTGTGAAAATCCTACCCTGCCATCAAGGTCAGGTTCAATTTCCACTTCCACTTCATGTTCCTTCCCTCTCTTCTGAGATCTTTATGTACTGCATATGCAGTGTCAGTCTCTTCTAACCTTGCATGTTAGTGTTTCGTGTTTCTTCCCTGAGAGCAGGGCTGCCAAACACAATTGCTCGGGTTGTGAATAAAGGTGCCTGGCTGAGGGGGGCAAATAGGGACTGAAATCCATGTGCCAAGCCAGATTGGGAGCACTTGATGGGAGCACTTTTTCTAATTGACACAGATACACAGTGTGTGCTATCAGCTGTTAGATTAACAGTTCCTTGAGGAAGAGACTAGATCATGAGCATCTTTGTGCCTCCCCAGCACTTTGACCAGTGCTCGCTGGAGTCCTCCTTGTAGGCGTCAAACACCATGACTCCTCTCTGTCTCCCTCTATGGTTAATGTTTTTGTGTCTTCTTGACTGAGCTAAGGGATGCCCAGACAGCTGGTAAGACCTTATTTCTGTGTGTATCTGTGAGAGTGTTTCCAGAAGAGATTAGCATTTGAATCAGTAGAAGAATCAAGAAAGTCTACCGTCATCAATGTGGACAGGCATCACCTAATCCACTGAGGGTCCCAATAGCACAAAAAGGCAGATGAAGGGCAAATGCTCTTTCTGTCTTCTTGAGCTGGGATAGCCATCTTCTCCTGCCTGCAGACACTGGTGCTTATAGTTTTCGGGCCAGCAATCTTGTACTAAATTATACCACCTGTTTCCCTGGTTCTGCAGCTTGCAGATGACAGCATATTGTGGCATATCTCGGCCTCCATAATCATGTGAGCCAAGTCTTATAATAAATCCCCTCATATATATCTCTAGGTAATCTATTGGTTCTGTTTCTCTGGAGAATGTTAATATACTTTCTCACCCACCATATCCAGTTAATCACCCTGTCTTGCTGATTCTACCTCTTAAATAACCTCTCTAATCTACTACTCGTTTCTCTTTCCCTTGCTGCCCCACCCCAAGGTATTATCACCTTGCTTAGAATTCAATAGAAATCCAATAGAAAAAGTTTCTCACCCTCCTGTCTTGCTCCCTTCCTACATCACAGCTGCCAGGTCATCTAAAAGAGAAAATTGACCATGTCATGCCCCATTGCCATGCCTTCATAATCACTTTCTGCTCCAGCTTTTCTCTCTCCATCCCTGTTAACAGCCCCTTCCCTATCCTGGGTTGCCTAATTTTACCATTCCTCAAAGACCTTATAGTCTCTCCTTTGTCCATCCTTTTCTTTCTGCCTAGATTTTCTTCCTGCCAGCTCAAGCCTTTAACTGGATAACTGGATATTCATTTTTCAGGTCCTAGTTTGGACATCACATTCTTCGGTATCCTAAATCAACCCCAAGTTCAGGCTGGACAATTTGCCTAGATGTTCACACACACACACACACACACACACACACACACCTGTCCTTTCCCTGCTACACTGTATTGCAATTGTCCATTGATGTTTCTGTCTCCCCTATCAGACTGTGAGCTCGCAGAGGGAATGTAGCATGCCTATCTTTTTCGTGGTGATTTCCCTCTCCCATCTCTTCCCACAGTGCCTGATACACAGGAGGAGTCCAGAAGTTGTTTGTTGAGTGAATACTTGAACTTCAGAGGCTCATTAGTTCTCATTCAAGGATAGATTTTTTTACACGCCACTTCAGATGGTGCCAGTGGTAAATTTAACTTTATAATAAGGAAGACGTTTTTAAAAAGGATTGACTATCTTTCACCAGCAGTGACTATAATGATATACATCTAGCTACACTAATTCAAATATACAGGTCAGAATGAAAAGTGTATATTTCAGGGAAAAAATCCTGTATTGTTTGAATTTAGACAGAGCATCTAGGAAAAACGCCCCACACCCATTTCAGCATTCCTTTCACTGTTATTTACTCAGTGGCTATGGTTTCCTTTGTCATTTAGTGGTGGGTTTTTCCCCCATGGTTTAAAATGTCTTCAGACCAAAGTAGCATTTACCAAATCCCCCAACAAGATATGTCCTCTCCATAACCTGAACTCTTCCATAAGAACCTTACATGGTTCTCTCATGATACCTAGTGTTGCAATTATGAGGTTACATGTCTTACCACCCATCCTACTTTGTCAGCTTCTTGAGGACAGGGACTATCTCCTTCCATTTTTGTAACCCAAGTTCCTAGCAAAATGCTTAATATGTAGTAGTATCTAAGGCATATTTGTTGAATGAATGGATGTTCTAGGCTAAAGGATTCATCTTGAGAGCAAAAAGTCTTATTTGTGGCTAAGGCATAAGCCAGGAGTAAACATCCTCTATTGCAATATACAGAATGCAGTCTCTAGTTTGCTGTTCTCCAGTCCACCAGTCATCATTCCTTTCTAAATAGTTTGCATAGCCCATATTTATTTAATTGGAACTTAACTGCACCAAAAGAAATTAATGTAGATAAACTGGACTTCATTAAAATTAAGAACTTGTGTGCTGCAAAGGATACAATCAAGAAAGTGAGATGGCAACACACAGAATGGGAGAAAATATTTGTAAGTCACTTATCTGATGAGGACTGAACATCCAGAGTATATAAAGAACTCTTACAATGCAATAATAAAAGGACAACCACCCAATTAATACATGAGCAAAGGCTCTGAATAGACATTTCCCCAAAGAAGATATACACATGGCCAACAGGCACCTGGAAAGATGCTCAACATCATTAGCCATTAGGGAAATGCAAGTCAAAACCACAGTGAGATACCACTTCACACCTACTAGGATGACTATAACAATAAAAATAGTAATAATAATAGTAATAACAACAACAAAGATAATAAAAGTTGGTGAGGATGTAGAGCAATTGAAAGCCTCCTACATTGCTGGTGGGAATGTAAAATGCAGCCATTTTGGAAAACAGTGTTGCTCAAACAATTGAACATAGAGTTATCATATGACCCAGCAATTCCATTCTTGGATATGTACCTAAGAGGAATGAAAACAAATATTTAACACAAAAACTCATATGTAAATGTTCATAGAAACATTACTTACAGTATCTAAAAAGTGGAAATAATCAACAATATATAAGGAACCCATGCAACTCAATAACAGCAACGACAAAAAAACTCAATTAAAATTTGGGCAAGGATCTGAATAGACATTTCTCAGAAGAAGTTATACAAATTGCCAACAGGTACATGAAAAGATGCTCAACTTTCCTAATCATCAGGGAAATGCAAATCAAAACCACAATGAGATTTCATCTCACACCTGTTAGAATTGCTATTATCAGAAAAAAAAGGAACCTTTGTGCACTGTTGGTAGGAATGTAAATTGATGCAGCCGCTGTGGAAAGCAGTAAGGAGGTTCCTCAGGAAATTGAAAATAGAGATTTCCCTGGTGGTCCAGTGGTTAGGACTCGGCGCTTTCATTGCCAGGGCCTGGGTTAGATTCCTGGTTGGGGAACTAAGGTCCCGCAAGCCTTGCAGCATGGCCAAAAAAAAAGAAAATTAAAATAGATCCACCTTATGATCCAGCAATTCTACTTCTGGGTATATAACCAAAGGAAATGAAATCAGTATCTTGAAGAGATGTCTGCACTCTCGCTTTCATTACAGCATTATTCAGTCTTAGAAGGAAATCCTGCCATTTGTGACAACAGGATGAACCTGGGGGACATTATGCTACACGAAAAAAGTCAGATGCAGAAAAACAAATACTGGATGATGTCTAAATCTAAAATATCATGTTCATAGAAACAGTAAGATGGAGGGTTATTAGGGGACGGGGGGAAAGGGACACGGGGAGATGTTGTTCAAGGGGTACAAAGATTCAGTTATGCAAGATGAATAAGTTCTGGAGATAATGTACAGCCACCTGACTATATTTAGCAATATTGTATTGTATACTTGGAATTTTTTAAGAAGGTAGATCTGAAGTGTTCTCACCACTCACAAAAACATGATAACCATGTGAGGTGATGAATATGTTACTTAGCTTGATTATGATGAATATTTAACAATTTATACTATGTCAAATCATGTTGTACATCTTAAGTTCATACAATTTGAATTGTCAATTATCACAATAAAGTTGGAAAAAGTTTAAAGATATATATATATATATATATATATATATATATATATATATAAATTAAACTACAAAAATAGTGGAAGCAATCCAAATGTCCATCAACAAGTGACTTGAAACAGGGTGTCATTCCTTCCTTAAATGCTGAAGACAGTTTTAAATGTTTAAGAGAAATTAAAATTAAAAAGAAATGTTTAATACAATTTACTAGTGAAGCCATCTGGGCCTGGCGGGTTTTTTTGTAGGAAGGTTTTAATTTTATTTATTTATGTTTGGCTGCGTTGGATTTTCGTCGCTGCATGAGGGCTTTCTCTAGTTGCGGAAAGCAGGGGCTACTCTTTGCGACACACAGGCTTCTCATTGCGGTGGCTTCTTGTTGGGGAGCATGGGCTCTAGGCGTGCAGACTCAATTTCTCTGTGGCATGTGGGATCTTACCGGACCAGGGCTCGAACCCGTGTCCCCTGCATTGGCAGGCAGATTCTTAACCACTGCACCACCAGGGAAATCCCTACTGTAGGAAGGTTTTTAATTACAAATTCAATTTCTTTTATAGATATAGGGCTATTGAGGTTAATTACTTCTTTACTAAGGTTTGATTGTGTCTGTCAAGAAATCTTTCTATTCATCTAAGTTGTTTAATGTATTGGATTAAAGATTCTATGATATAAAACAAAACAAAATGTGGTATATCTTCACAATGGAATATTATTCAGCCATAAAAAATGAAATACTCATACATGTTACAACATGGATGAACCTTGAAAACATATTAAGTGAAAGAAGGCTGTCAAAAAAGACCTTGTAATGTATTATTCCATTTATACAAAATGTCCAGAACAGGCATATCCACAGATACAGAAAGTAGACTTGTAGTTGTCAGGGTCTGGGCAGAAACAGGAATGAGGAGTGAGTGCTTAATGAGTAAATATTTCTTTCTGGAGTGATGAAACTCTTCTAAAATGAGATGGTGATGGGAATTCCCTGGCAGTCCAGTGGTTAGGACTCGTCACTTGCATTGCCGTGGCCCCAAGTTTGATCGCTGGTCGGGGAACTAAGATCCCTCAAGTTGCATGGTGTGGCCAATAAATACATCAACTAATTAAATTAAATGAGATGGGGACAATGGTTATACTACCCTGTGAATGTACTGAAAGCCACTGAATTGTATACTTTAGAAGGATGAACTTTATGATGTGTGAATTGTATCTCAGTAAAGCTGTTATTTATTTATTTATTTTTTGCATTACGCGGGCCTCTCACTGCTGTGGCCTCTCCCGTTGTGGACCACAGGCTCCGGACGCGCAGGCTCAGCAGCCATGGCTCACGGGCCCAGCTGCTCCGCGGCATGTGGGATCTTCCCAGACCAGGGCACGAACCCATGTCCCCTGCATTGGCAGGCGGACTCTCAACCACTGCACCACCAGGGAAGCCCAATAAAGCTGTTATTTTAAAAAAGAAATGAACATAAGTGTCTTATCACCCCAATTCACTTCTAGTACCTGTCAGTGCTTACATATATATTCATTTTTATATTTGTAATCCGTGAGTATCCAATATTTTGTGTGATACTTTCTTATTTACAGTAGTCTGCTCTTATCTGCAGGGGTTATGTTCCAAGACCCCCAGTGGATACCTGAAACTAAACCCTACATATACCATTTTTCCTATACATACATACCTATGATAAAGTTTAATTTATAAATTAGACACAGTAATAGATTAACAACAATGATAATAAAATAGAACAATTATAACAATATACTGTAATAAAAGTTATGTGAATGTGGTCTCTCTTTCTCTCTCTCAAAGTATCTTATTGTATTGTACTCACCCTTCTTGTGCTGATGTGACATGACAAGATGCCTACCTGATGAGATGAAGTGAGGTGGATGATGGAGGCATTGTGATGTAGCCTTAGGCTACTATTGACCTTCTGACAATACCTCAAAAGGAGGATCATTTGCTTATGGTGGTCTTGGATCGTTGAGCCACGGTAATGTCGATGGTTGGATTTCAGGAGCAGATGATGTCATGGCTGGGGATCCTGGGCGGCATGAAGCAGGATGGCACGAAATTTCATCACCCTACTCAGACCAGCTGCACTTTAAAACTTATAAATTGTTGATTTCTGGATTTTTCCATTTAATATTTTCTGACCACATTTGACTGCAGTAACCTCCGAAAGCAAAACTAGGGATAAAGAGGGACTACTGTAACATAATTTCACATACATTTCAATGTGCTCTATTAACCTAGTTTATATGTTTTCAATTTTTAAAATAAAATTTTATTGAAGCATAACATATATAATATATAGAAAAGTGCACAAATTATATGAGTACAACTTGGTGGATTTTCCCAAAGTGAGTACACTCAACTGTTTGTAATGTTGCATGGCAAAAATAAAGTGCATCATGATGCCATACCATAGTTTGCTTGACTATTTATTTCCTTATTTGGGGTGGGGGAGCTTTTGAGTTGTTTTTGAATTTTCAAAATTATAAATAACAATGCTATAATCATCTTTGTATATATTACCACTGTGCCATGTTATTAATTTGGCTGCATAAGGTCTTAGCTGCTGCACGCGAGACCTTTTGTCCTTCATTGAGCCTCACGGGCTTCTCTCTAGTTGTGGCGAGTGGGCTCAGTATTTGCAGTGTGCGGGCTCTCTAGTTGTGGCATGAGGCTCTAGAGTGCATGGGCTTAGTTGCCCCATGGCATGTGGGATCTTAGTTCCCCGACCAGGGATCGAACCCTCATCCCCTGCATTGGAAGGCAGATTCCTAACCACTGGATCACCAGGGAAGTCCCCATATTATTTCTATAGAGTATATTTTCCAAAGCAAGATTAATGCATCAAAAAGTATGTCAAATACCAGTAGACTACTTTTTCTGAAAACACAAATTAATTTGTAGTTCCACCAGCAATGTGTAACTGTACCTAATTCACCACAGCTTCACAAACATTAGGTTTTATCATTTTAACCTTTACTCCCCTAGTTTATAAGGTGTATAATAACACTTTACATCGGTTTTAATTTCTCCTCTGTCATGGCTAGGGTGACTGTTCATTTTTCTATAGGGTAGTTTGTTGTCTGTAGTCCTCACCTAGAAGCTGCCTAGCTCTTTTGATCACTTTTCTAGTGGTATCTGAATGCAGATTTCATATCTTTTTCTTCAATTCTAAATACATTTCAATAGTACAATCTCATCAATTATGTTTCCACCTTTGTGTTTACATCTTGCAAGCTTTAAAAAGATTTGTTTGATTTTTATGTCATTTCAAAAATATCTACTAAAACATGATAACTGATAGCCTCCATTTATTTGATAGCAAATGATTCCCCTCTTCTGTAGCTGGGGTAAAAATGTTAGCGCATTTTCTTCTTGAGGTTTTATTTTATTTAAGACCTTGAATCATCTAGAATTTATTTTATTCTGTGATTTAAGCTATAGATCTAAGTTGCTTTTCCCCACACTGAAATCCGTTAATTAAGTAGTGATTTCTTTTTCTACTACTCTGTTTTTTCTGGCTTGTTGTATGTTGAGTTATTAATCAACTCTATTCTGGAATATTAATATTTTCTTCAGCATTTAAAAATTATATATCATATAGTTTTGATAATTTGTTTAAAAACCTTAAAGAATGAGTCTACAGTAATTGTATTCTTCAGACCAATTATTCTAACAAGTTTGTCAAAGTCTAAAACCTCTCTCAGTGGCTTTCATTTGCATTAAATTTATATGTAGACTAGCTATCTTTATATTTGGCCTCTCAGGTATTACTTCTTCTCAGTAAATAGCATCATTATTCATGTCTTCCTTTATTTCTCCCATTGGTATTTTATAATTTTCTTTCAATATACCTTTATTCGCTCAAGTTAAGTGAATAACCCAGTATTTAATATTTTGTCATTATTGTGAATCTCCTTTTTCATTATATTGTCTAGCTTTGTATCATTCTTACTAGGAATGCAACTGACTTTTGTCAGTTATCTTATATATGTTGCTGAACATATTTATTATTTTTAATGAATTTTATGTTGATGTCTTGGACTTCTTTACGTAATCCTGTCATTTGAAAGGAGTGATATTTTTATTTCTTCATTCCACATATTTATAACTAATTTCTTTTTCTTCTTCAATCACATTTTATTACAAAGTTAATTAAGACTGATGAGAGAGACATCCTTGTCATATTCATGTTTTTATGGAGTGTCTCCAGTGCCTCTGGCTCTTGATTTTATTTTTATCATTATTATTTTTTTACTGAACAAATCATTTTTATATTGTAATATCAGTACATCAACAAACAAACATTTCTAGTTGTCTGCATAGAGAACTTTCTAATGATGGTAAGAATTCACAGTCAACTATTTTATGGTTTTAGAAAGGTCTTAGGCTCTTGATTTTAGATGTGTATTTAATGATCCTGTTAAGAAAGAAAATCTTCCATACCTTTTTATTTTGTTTAGCCAGTGGAAGTTATGAATTTTAAGAAATGTCTTCTCACCATCTTTTGAAATATCAGGCCTCAGCTCAAACAGCTCCAGAGAGGCCTTACTTGATAACTTAATCTAATGTGACCACTCACCTGTGGTCACACTCTATGATATCACTCTCTCTTCTTTTTGGCAGAATGCTTGTCACCATGTGAAACTGTTCTAGTTATTTATTGCCTTACTTGTCTCTCACTCCCATGAGAATGGACGCTCCAAGAGAGCAGGGCTTTTTGACTGTTCACTGTTGCATCCCCAGTGCCTAGAACAGTGCCTGATACATGCTAGGCACTCAATACATATTTTTGAAGGCACAAATGAATATAATTTTTAGACTTAATCCATTTATTTTGGCCACGCCACACGACTTGAGGGATCTTAGCTCCCCGACCAGGGATTGAACCTGGGCCCTCGGCAATGAAAGCTCAGAGCCCTAACCACTGGACTTCCAGGGAATTCCCTAGATTTTATCCATTAATGTGGTATCTTATATTAAACTGTTTCTAAGTTTATAACACTTTTGTACCTAGCTCACAGCAGTTTTGTGTATTCTTTTTGTGATGATATTGCTTAGAACGTTTGTGTCTATATTCATAAAACCGACCTATCATTTTCTTTCTTGATATTGTTGTTTTTAAGCATTTAAATAAAAACCATATCAAGAATGTAAATTGGTGCAGCCACTATGGAAAACAGTGTGGAGGTCTCTCAAAAAATTAAGAATAGAACTACCATATGATCCAGCTATTCCACTTCTGGGTATTTATTCAAAGAAAACAAAAACACTAATTAGAAAAGATATATGCACCCCTATGTTCATTGCAGCATTATTTACAATAGTTAAGATATGGAAACAACCTAATTGCCCGTCAACAGATGAATGAAAAAGATGTGGTATATATACACAATGGAACACTACTCAGCCACAAAAAAGAATGAAATTTTGCCATTTGTGACAAAATGGATGGACCTTGACGGTATTATGCTTGGTGAAATAAGCCAGACATGAAAAGACAAATACTGTGTAACTTCACTCATATATGGAGTATAAAAAAGCAAAATAAACAAATCAACAAACTAAACAAACACTTAGATACAGAGAATAGAGGAGCAGTTACCAGAAGGGAAAGGGGGTGGGGGAGGGTGAAATGAGTAAAGGGGTTCAACAGTATGGTGACAGATGGAAACTAAATTTTTGGTGGTGAGTATGCTGTAGGGTACACAGAAGTCGAAGTATAATGTTGTGTACATGAAACTTAGATAAGGTCACAGACCAATGTCACCTCAACTAAAAATAAATAAAAACCATATTTGCTTCAAAAAACAAGTTTGTTAGCATACCCTTTTCTGTTTTTTTTTTTGGACAGATTGTTTAATAGAAGGATTGTCTCTTGGAAAAATTCTCCAGTGAATCAATCATAGCCAGGTGACTGATTCTATATTATTTTATTTTTACTTATTTTAATTTCAGCTTTATTGATGCATAATTGACAATATATTCTCTTTTCTATTGTTTCATTTATGAATAGTCTACTCATGCTGATTATCTGTGTCATAGTTGGCATTGCATATGTTTACATAAGTCCTCATTCATAGCTACTCAGTTATCACTTTCAATAGCATGTAGCTCAGAATGATAACTCACTCAATCCAATCATTCACTCATTCAACAAACACTTTTTGGATCAGTGTCCCTAGGTGCTGGTGGCACAAAGATGAATAAGACACAGTCGCTGTTCTCATGGACTCCATGGTCCGATTGTGGAGTGTGCTGGTTAGTCTGTTTGTGGCTCCCTTATCCCCGTCCCAATCCATTCTCTACCCTTCTCTGCCTTGCTCTGTGCCCTGGGAGGCTGATCTCTATGGAAGCAATCATCACCAATGCTCTCTGGCCTTCTGGATTCAGGTAGGAGTCCGCCTTTTGGAGGAATGGCAGGAAGTGAGAGGTCATAAGGTAGGAGAGGTTGGTATATTTCTTCCCCTGGCTTCCAGCTTTCAGGCTATGTTTTGGTGGTCACTGCATGCCTCTACCTATTGCCACAGCTCCTGCTAGGCAGCCCCCTCTGTCCGAGTTCCCCAACACCCTTCCTGCTCCTTGTCCCCTAGGGCTGGGGAGGTATTGACCTGTTGCTGTTGGTAGCCCCATGGTGCTGCAGCATCCCTTACTGATTTCCCTAACCCTGAGCCTATTGCAAATAATCCCCTTATTAGTCTCTTCAGTAAAACCTTTTGGAGTGTGCCATCTGTTTCCTGCCAGGAACCTGGTTAATACAAGGAGACAGACAAATAAATATATAATTAAAGTATCACACAATAAATGTTTTAATAGAGATATACGCAGGGTGCTATGGAAACATAGAAAAGGAGCACGTAATGCCAAGTGGTATGAACTTCTCTGCTATTCGTTGCTAAATCACATTTTTCGTCTCTGATTGATGACGTTGTTTGTTTTGTTTTGTTTTGTTTCATTTTTGCAGTACGCAGGCCTCTCACTGATGTGGCCTCTCCCGTTGTGGGATGCGCAGGCTCAGCGGCCATGGCTCCACGGCATGTGGGATCTTCCTGGACCGGGGCACAAACCCGTGTCCCCTGTATTGGCAGGCGGACTCTCAACCACTGCGCCACCAGGGAAGCCCTAGCTCCATTCTTGCTATACATTTTTTAATGTTATTTCATTGTAGTCTGAGAAAGTGCTATGTAGAATCTTTTTTTATGTTTACCAAATGAAGTTTTGCCTTTTCTGTATGTGACTGATTTTTGTGACATCCATCTCAACCAAAAATTAAGTGTCTTCTATTGCCTGATCATGAACTTGTCTCCATGTGGTAACGCTGTCCAGTCCAGTAAGGTGCCTTTAAAAAGTTACTCCAGCCCCTGCTTCGCTCACCTGGTGCCACCACTTAAAAGGGGTCTCCTGGGCTTCCCTGGTGGCGCAGTGGTTGAGAGTCTGCCTGCGGATGCAGGGGATACGGGTTCATGCTCTGGACCGGGAGGATCCCACGTGCCGCGGAGCAGCTGGGCCCGTGAGCCATGGCCGCTGAGCATGCACGTCTGGAGCCTGTGCTCCACAACGGGAGAGGCCACAACAGTGAGAGGCCCACGTACTGCAAAAAACACAAAAACCAAAAAAACCCAAAAATATAGCAGAGGGAGGAACACTCCCAAACTCATTCTACAAGGCCACCATTATCCTGATACCAAAAACAAACAAAGATGTCACAAAAAAAGAAAACTACAGGGAAATATGACTGATGAACATAGATGCAAAAATCCTCAAAAAATTACTAACAAACAGAATCCAACAGCACACTAAAAGGATCATACATCATGATCAAGTGGGGTTTATCCCAGGAATGCAACGATTCTTCAATACACGCAAATAAATCAATGTGATACACCATATTAAAAAATTGAAGGATCAAAACCTTATGATAACTTCAGTAGATGCAGAAAAAGCATTTGACAAAATTCAACACCCATTTATGATAAAAACTCTCCAGAAAGTAGGCATAGAGGGAACTTACCTCAACATAATAAAGGCCATATATGATAAACCGACAGCCAACATCATTCTCAACCGTGAAAAACTGAAATCATTACCTCTAAGATCAGGAACAAGACAAGGTTGCCCACTCTCACCACTATTATTCAATGTAGTTTTGGAAGCTTTAGCCACAGCAATCAGAGATGAAAAAGAAATAAAAGGAATCCAAATAGGAAAAGAAGTAAAACTGTCACTGTTTGCGGGTGACATGATACTATACATAGAGAATCCTAAAGATACTACCAGAAAACTACTAGAGCTAATCAATGAATTTGGTAAAGTAGCAGGATACAAAATTAATGCACAGAAATCTCTGGCATTCTTATATACTAATGATGAAAAATCTGAGAGAGAAATTAAGGAAACACTCCCATTTACCATTACAACAAAAAGAATAAAATACCTAGGAATAAACCTACCTAAGGAGACAAAAGACCTGTATGCAGAAAACTATAAGACACTGATGAAAGAAATTAAAGATGATACAAACAGATGGATAGATATACCATTTTCTTGGATTGGACGAATCAACATTGTGAAAATGACTATACTACCCAAAATAATCCACAGATTCAATGCAATCCCTGTCAAACTACCAATGACATTTTTCACAGAACTAGAACAAAAAATTTCACAACTTGTATGGAAACACAAAAACCCTGAATAGCCAAAACAATCTTGAGAAAGAAAAACAGAGCTGGAGGAATCAGGCTCCTGGAATTCAGACTATACTACAAAGCTACTGTAATCAAGATAGTATGGTACTGGCACAAAAACAGAAATACAGATCAATGGAACAGGATAGAAAGCCCAGAGATAAACCCATGTACATATGGTCACCTTAACTTTGATAAAGGAGGCAGGAATATACAATGGAGAAAAAACAGCCTCTTCAATAAGTGGTGCTGGGAACACTGGACAGCTACATGTAAAAGAATGAAATTGGAACACTCCCTAACACCATACACAAAAATAAACTCAAAATGGATTAAAGACCTAAATGTAAGGCCAGACACTATAAAACTCTTAGAGAAAAACATGAGCAGAACACTCTATGACATAAATCACAGCAAGATCCTTTTGACCCACCTCCTAGAGAAATGGAAATAAAAACAAAAATAAACAAATGGAACCTAATGAAACTTCAAAGCTTTTGCACAGCAAAGGAAACCATAAACAAGGCAAAAAGCCAACCCTCAGAATGGGAGAAAATATTCACAAACCAAGCAACTGACAAAGCATTAATCTCCAAAATATACAAGCAGCACATGCAACTCAATATCAAAAAAACAAACAACCCAACCCAAAAATGGGCAGAAGACCTAAATAGACATTTCTGCAAAGAAGATATACAGATTGTTAACAAACACATGAAAGAATGCTGAACATCACTAATCATTAGAGAAATGCAAATCAAAACTACGTTGAGGTATCACCTCACACTGGTCAGAATGGCCATCATCAGAAAATCTGCAAACAATAAATGCTGGAGAGGGTGTGGAGAAAAGGGAACCCTCTTGCAATGTTGGTGGGAATGTAAATTGATACAGCCACTATGGACAACAGTATGGAGGTTCCTTAAAAAACTAAAAATAGAACTCCTGTACGACCCAGCAATCCCACTACTGGGCATATACCCTGAGAAAACCATAATTCAAAAAGAGTCATGTACCAAAATGTTCATTGCAGCTCTATTTACAATAGCCAGGACATGGAAGCAACCTAAGTGTCCATCATCGGATGAATGGATAAAGAAGATGTGGCACATATATACAATGGAATATTACTCAGCCATAAAAAGAAACGAAATTGAGATATTTGTAGTGAGGTGGATGGAGCTAGAGTCTGTCATACAGAGTGAAGTAAGTCAGAAAAAGAAAAACAAATACCATATGCTAACACATATACATGGAATCTAAGGGGAAAAAAAGGGTCATGAAGAACCTAGGGGTAAGACGGGAGTAAAGACACAGACCTACTAGAGAATGGACTTGAGGACACGGAGAGGGGGATGGGTAAGCTAGGACGAAGTGAGAGAGTGACATGGACATATATACACTACCAGACATAAAATAGATAGCTAGTGGGAAGCAGCCGCATAGCACAGGGAGATCAGCTCCGTGCTTATGACCACCTAGAGGGGTGGGATAGGGAGGGTGGGAGGGGGATAGGCTCAAGAGGGAGGAGATATGGGGATATATGTATATGTATAGCTGATTCACTTTGTTATACAGCAGAAACTAACAAAACATTGTAAAGCAATTATACTCCAATAAAGATGTTAAAATAAAATAAAATATGTTGCTTTCCAAAAGATACTTCAATTTGGTTGGATCCTTGTGATAATAGCTCCAATTCCCTTAGTTTTGTGTAGGCTTTCCGTCATGATTTTTTTTTTCTTCTCCAGAGCATGACAGGCAAGCTTTGGAGGCACACTTTAAATATTTTATTTTCCTTGGGCAGGTCAATAATGTCCTTCATCTTAAAGTGGAAATATTTGGTATGTACGTAGCAAGATGTGAACCCAGATTTTCTGACTCTTAAATCCAGAAAATTGCTAGTAGAAGATGAGGCAATAACTTCCCTCCTCGTCTCTCACTACCATTAAAACAAAGCCACAATATCAATGACCCTTTACATAATTCAAATAATCATGTAAGGTGTGGTCGGTGTTTTAGGGCCAATGAGGTTTTATTGAACTCTGGGATTTCCCCCCCCCTTCAATTAACTTGGTAATCCCTAGATATAATAGGTTTCTGGATGATTAAGAGATTTGGAAACAGTGATGCAGGCTAAGTCATATGAGAGACAACCTTGTAATGCTGCTGACTTGTTATATAATTGTCTTAAACCTGAATGCTGGTGGTACCAAACAATGCTTTGTTCTCAGAAATTTTGTGAGAGCAAGTCTGGCATAACAACTTGCACTTCCCTGAGAAAATACAGCTTTCCATGAGCAATCCGATTGTGGGTTTAGGGAGAACGTTTGCTGGGGACAGAGAATGAGTATCCAGTGTTGTGGCTTGCAGTGAGATCCGTAATTGTGTGTTCCCAAGGAAAGAGGTTCAAGAAGGGCATCTCAGGGCTTCCCTGGTGGCGCAGTGGTTGAGAGTCTGCCTGCTGATGCAGGGGACGCAGGTTCGTGCCCTGGTCCGGGAAGATCCGGCATGCCGCAGAGCAACTAAGCCCGTGAGCCATGGCCGCTGAGCCTGCACGTCCAGAGCCTGTTGCTCCACAATGGGAGAGGCCACAACAGTGAGAGGCCTGCGTACCGCAAAAAAAAAAAAAAAAAAAAAAAAAGAAGGGCACCTCAGAGGGAAATTTCAGCCCTCCTCTGTGGCTCAAGTATGACCACAGGAGCAGAAAAGTAGATATATGGAAAGGTTAGAGCCAGGCCTGGGCTTCCGGGAAGACAATCATTTGCATGGTGTACTTTGAGTGGCATCAGAAAAGCCTCTCTTCACTACCCACTGTCTCTCCGCTCCCCCGCCACTGATGCCAGCAACTTCACCTGAGCATACTCAGGTTAAGCACTGCCATCTTAAAATAAACACAAGGTTCCCTGGTACCAGTACCCATCCAGCTGCTAGCTCCTATCTACGAATGAGTTTCTCAGCTCCTTTCCTTTCCTTTCTGACCACAGAGGCAGGCTTGGATTGCTTTGGGAGGAAGTGTGAGTTGAGAGAGGGTTGTTACCTGCCCAATTCACATTTGCTCCAGCCATCGTGGACCCCGTTCCCTTGGCATTATTGGAACGCTCCTCTGCCCATCATCTGCTCCACAAAGGCTTCAAGATCCTCAGCAGGAGCCCCTGAGGCCTTTGCAGGAGTCGTTCCTTTTGGCAGGCTTGGGTCAAGACCCTTAGTGGGCCCTGTGTCTAGGAATGATGGCCACGGTACTGGCAGAGGCAGGTGGGAGGTGGCCTTCTGGCTGGGGACCCGGAGCTGGAGTGGCTCCTCTCCAGGCCAGGGTCGCCTTTCCTATGCCTCTGCTGCTCAGCCCCAGAGGGTGCCCCTTGTTCTTGGGAAGAAGAGGCTCTTCTGGGCTTCCTTGAAGGCGCTGGCTGCTGAGGAGGGGAACGGGCCAGGAAGTGGAAGACAAATGTTCAGATTGCAAAGGGGAAGGGTGGAGTCCAGAAGGAAATCACTGATTTGTGGGTATGATCTCCTGTGTGTATAGGGAAAAAATGTTACCTAACAGCTGGTGGAGGGGAGAGAGGAAGTAGCGAGAGTGCTGGCGGGGAGGGACACTTATGTGTCCTAGCTCCTGAGGAACCAGCCTGTGTGCCTTCCCTCCTGGTGGCCAAGGCCCAGGCCTTCTGGGGCTGTTAGACTGCCAGGGTGGGCCTGGCCAAATCCTGAAGCCGGCAGAGTCCCTCTCCCCACCTCTGTCTTCAGGCCCCATCCCAGACCCCTTCACCCCTTTCTTGGCCCTTCTCTTAGCATTCTGAGTTCTCTCTAGTGCCTCCCGAGAATGAACCTAAGGCCTCATTCAAAATTTAGGGGGTGACATTTTCAAGTGGCATCCTACCCAGGGGAAGTGTGGTTTTTAAGAGAATGATGGGGAGGCAGGGGAGGGCTCCCCACCAGGCCTGAAGCTCTAGTGGAGGAATTCCAGGACAAAGCGGAAGGGGAGGAGATAAATCTCAGTGTCCCTGGAAGGGTGGAGCCTGGCACTGGGAGCCTTGAAGAGCAGCCCAAGAATCGCTGTCCCCAGCAGGGGGAATTCTGAGCCATTTTTCAGCCCACGACTGTGAGTCCTGGCTCTCGCCCGCCCCCAGCATGCACCTCGCTAGCATTTTGGGAACAGCAGCTACCCTTGCTTTCTGCCAAGTGCTGTCAGTGTACACAGTGATACTTTAGGCCGAGGCTGTGTGTGAATGAAATCCAAACAATCTGCCCTGCCTTACATCAGAATTCAGACAAGCAGGAAAACTCTCAAAGCCTCACCTGTTTGTGGTTAATCTCCACCAATCAGAGCCCTACACTCTAAATGCAGTTACTGAGAATGAGAGTCTCCAAATGGAGGGGAGAATCTCCTAATCCCCCTTTCCCAGTTCCAGAACCAAAGAGAGCCGAACAGAGAAGACAGCTTTTAATGGAGTCTGGGAGACTCCTAAACAAATGTCAGGTTTAGCATTAATGTGTTTAGAAAAGTCACCCAAGATCATTCTTTTGAAATCTATTGTGTAAACTGCCAGCTAGCAGGCCTCCCAGGATCATTTTGAATTTGTTGGGTCTCATAGATGAAAACTGTCCCTCAGAGATTCCAGGCAGCTGGAACCATCCTCCTACAGATAAGAAAAAAAGAGGAATCGTGAGGAGAGAATTTTAGAGCAAGAGCTGAATGTATTCAAAGACAAATTAAAATTCGGAGTCAGCCTGAAGAAACATATGGCTTGAAAATGACCATTCCAACCTCTGTGGGGGAGTTTTCCATTTTCTATGCC
Source organism: Mesoplodon densirostris (assembly GCF_025265405.1). Classification (NCBI taxonomy): domain Eukaryota; kingdom Metazoa; phylum Chordata; class Mammalia; order Artiodactyla; family Ziphiidae; genus Mesoplodon; species Mesoplodon densirostris. The sequence continues at coordinate 20,967,758 of NC_082681.1, forward strand.
AGGCCCTTAAGTGCATCCCTATAGAACCAAACAGGAGTTCCCAGGCCCAGTCTTCAGGCAATTGCCTTCTTGTTTGGTGAAGAGATTAAGCCATTATTTACACTTGCCTCTCAGGAGCCTCTGGGAGGTGCAAAATAATTGTAGCTCCCAGCAATGTGATTAAATTGTATATGAGTTGCCCTGCAGCTAGAGCTGAGAAGAAAAGGCAGGAAGTACTTTGTTCCGATGGGAATTTAAGTTGGAAAAGCTCGCACAGGAATTTTCTGTCAAACAAAGGACGAAACTTGAAGGACATCATTGTAAAAGTTTGTTGGAGCTTCAGGTTGGTGTCCCCAGAGCTGGCTGGGGTGAGGGGCAGCCGGGTCCTGTGCATTATTGGCCTGATGTGCACCTGGGAAGAGCCTAATTTTAGAGGGGGCTCTTCTGGACCCTCCAAATACTCAGCACCTCCAGGAATGGAGTCGCCAAGGAAAAACCTGGGGGCCCCTCATGAGAAGGAAGTGAGGAGACAGGAAAAGGCAAGAGAATAAACATTCCAAAAGGTGTAAGGGAAGACTCCAGAGAATTCCTGCTTTTCCCTATATGAAATTTCCCTACTTGAAATTTAAGCGTGTGGACATTTGTTTTTTCTTTCCATAATTTCTCAATTGAAAACTCAGGGCAAACCCCCCTGCTGTGGACTGAGACCTCAGGCTCATCAGCCAGAAAGCACACCTGTGTCAGGATGGGGAGAGCACAATGCCTTCCATCTTAACGTTTGTCTTTTGTTTGGGCAAATCAGGAAAGGAATTCCTCTCAACTCAACTGACTTCATGGAGGAAAGGAGATCACTGGGACAGAAAAAGAAAGAGTGCTTGTCTGGCCATCAGAAAACTTTATTCTAGTCACAGCCTGCGCTCTCTTTCGGGTTTATGACGTTGGGTCAGCCACTTCCCTTTTTGGGGCCTTAGTTTTCTTATCTTTAAAATGAAGAGATTCACAGATAGAGAGAACATTCTTGTGGTTGCCACTCTTGGTGGGTGGGAGAGGGAAGGATTGGGAGTTTGGGATTGGCAGATGCAAACTATTATATACAGGATGGATAAACAACAAGATCCTACTGTACAGCACAGGGCACTATATTCAATATCCTCTGATAAACCATAATGGAAAAGAATATGAAAAATATATATACATAGGTATAACTGAATCACTTTGCTGTACAGCAGAAATTAATACATTGTAAATCAACTATACTTCAATAAAATTTAAAAAATAATTTTAAAAAATAAAATAATGAGATAAATCATCTTTCAAACTGCCTTCTCCTAGGAATCTGTCGGCTCTGAGGATAAAAGCTGTCATCTCAGGCACTACGGGTTCTATTCAAGTTCATTTCCCCCTTTTCAAAGGTCATGCTCCCTGTGGTTTAGGGCCCATACTCTAGTCTCGCATTTATTCCATCATCTGGTAGAGTCTCCTTGTCAGTGAGCGCTTCACGAAAACACAAAGAATTTTTTTTATTAAAGTATAGTTGAATTACAATATTGTGTTACTAACTGCTATGACTCAGTTACCTTAAGATATATTACCAGATCTCCCTAAGCATAAACTTCCTCAATTAGGAAAAGAGTGAGAATTAAACAAGTTGACACAGATAAAACACCTGTAAAGTGCCTGGGACATAGTATTCAAGCAATGTAGCCATTGTTGTTCTTGTTACTTTGCCTGGCTAATATCAAATCACCACTTCTGCGTTTGAGGTGGTATGTGCTTAGAAGCACCTGCTTTCACACTGGTGAGTGTTTGCTGCTGGATTCTCTGCCTCTCTCCTGCCCCTCCCCCGGCCCTGTCCATTCCTCTCCCACCTTATCTTCCTCTTCCTCCCTCCTCCCTGACCTTTTGGTTTTCCTCCCTCCCCTCCTGTTCTTTCCTCCACCTCCCTACTCCTCATACACCCACTCTCCCACAAGCATCCTTTATACCTGTCTTGGCTGTTTTCCTAGTTCAGTCTAACTCAGGATGTGACCTTAACGTTCAGAACAATAGCATTTCCCTCATACAGCCCACATGATGTGCTTTACGCATAACGACTCAATTCATCCTCACAATCCTGAGAGGTAGCTACTGTTAATATCCCTGTTTTAAAGATGAAAGCATGAAATACAGAGAGATTACAGGAGCTGTTCAAGGTCACAGGACCAGTGAGGGGTGGAAATGGGATTCAAGCCCAGAGAGTTTGGCTCCGGGACCTGGATTCCAGGATCAGTGCTCTTAGGCATACAGGACACTGCCTCCGTGAAGCAAAGAGATGGGAGACACTTGTGTCTCCACAGATAATCCAAGCAGTGAACAATACACTTACCGATGATTGAATAGAGTTTGAGTGTCTGTCCTTTCCGAGGCTGTCATATGCTATGAGTTGAACCTTTGCTTCTCTAGGTCATAACAGCAGGAAGGGGTGGGGGGAAAGATAGAATGGTGGAGTACAGCAGGGTGTCAGAAATGGTCCCAATGAGAATGAAAATAGCCCTTCAGTCCAAACCTTCCCCAAGTTGCATCCCTGAGCAGGCCCTAGGAGCTCGCTCGCAGGCACCAGGAAGCTGAGGCTTCCAGTTCCTGCATGGGTCACCTTTGCTGTCCCACCTTGAATGGACCTTGCCCTTCCTGTTGCTGCTGAGGCAGGTCTTGCTGAGGTAGCCAAGGGTTCTCTTCCCACCGGGGTTAACAGCTGTTTTAGTAGGTCTCCTGACCACTCAGTTTCCTCAGCTGTAAAATGGGAATTGTAGGGTAGAGTAACTGTGTGAACTTAAAGAAGACAGGGTGTATAAAGCACCCTTAATACTATTCATGGCTCAAAGTGGGAGCTTTTAAAAGACTTCCAAAAGGATGACCTGTACCTTTCAGTTTTTTGCTTGCCCACCCTATCTTGTACCTGACTCCCCCCCCACCTACTCCCAATCCTTTGTGGAAATTCTGGTCCCTGGGGAGAATTCCTTGCCCCTCTGGTGCACCTTCTTCTCCACCTTCATCAGCCCCTGGTGAAGCGAAGAATTGTAGCCTTCGACCTTTTTTTAATCTGTTTGGGAGCTTAATCCAAGTGTCCCCCCATCTGCCACGCGGCAAAGTGTGTGACCTTGTACAAGTCATTTCCCTTTAATGGGCTTTAGTTCCCCCCATACTAGTTCATGTTCATAACTTGGGGACCCTGGAGGTTGTGGGATGCTCTGTGCACATTTACAGGCACAGGTTTACTCAAATATCTGATATATGTGCTGAGACAGTGCGCATGTCTTATTGGAAAGTTATGTGCATATATATATATTTTTTGGCCACACCACTTGGCATGCCAGATCTTAGTTCCCCGACTAGGGAATGTAACCCCCGCCCCCTGCGGTGGAAGCACAGAGTCTTAACCACTGGACCACCAGGGAAGCCCACCCATGTGCATCTTTAAACATGGTAGTTGCTGCGGCTTCTGGGAATTTTCCCATTGGTTAGTTCTTTTTTTAAAAAAATTATTTATTTATTTATTATTTTTATTTTTGGCTGCGTTGGGTCTTCATTGATGCACACTGGCTTTCTCTTGTTGTGGCGAGTGGGGGCTACTCTTCGTTGCGGTGCATGGGCTTCTCATTGCAGTACCTTCTCGTTGCAGAGCACGGGCTCTAGGTGTGCGGGCTTCAGTAGTTGTGGCACGCGGGTTCAGTAGTTTTGGCACGTGGGTTCAGTAGGTGTGGCACATGAGCTCTACAGCGCAGGCTCAGTAGTTGTGGTCCCACAGGTTAAGGGTTCAGTCCTACAAGACTGCCCTCCACCCTGCCCCTGCCTTCAGATGCCAATCATAAGCCCAGGTTGTCACCTGTGCTTCTGACCAATCAGTATACATAGGAGGTTCCCATGACTCCCTCCTTGGGTTTGATTAATTTCCTAGAGTTGCTCACAGAACTCAGAGAAACATTTTACTTACTAGATGACTGGTTTATTATAAAAGAATATACCTCAGGAACAGCAAGATGGAAGAGATGCATACAGCAGGGTATGGGGAAGGGAAATGGATCTTCTATGCCCTCTCAAAGCCCACCACTCTCCCAAAATCTCCACACGTTCACCAACCCAGAAGCTCTCTGAACCCCGTCCTTTTTGTTCTTTATGGAGACTTCATTACGTAGGCATGATTGATTAAATCATTGGCTATTGGCAGTAGATTCGAACTCCAGCCCTTCTTTCTTCTCTGGAGGTCAGGTGCGTGCGTGCGTGTGTGCGTGTGTGTGTGTGTGAGTGTGTGTGTGTGTGTTGTGTGTGAAATTTACCACATTTTGATAAGGTACAAATAGATTCTTTACACTGTGATTTTCTTTTCAGCTCAATTTTGGTGATGTTTCTTTAATCTAGTTAAACATCTTAAGGGCATTTTAAAATAACCAGAATAAAAGTGAAGCCCTGAGGGGTTTCCAGGTGGGGCTGAAAACTTCCTCTTTGTTTTGGAACCTGTAGCAGATGGTTTGTAAATTATGTCCTCAACTCCAGAAGGTACATATCAGATAAGGAAGGGGGAAAGAGTTTCCCCCCTTCCCCACCTAGTTTAATGCTTTGTTTTAAGCTTCCCCACATGAAAATCATTTACCTGACATGAAGTGAAGAGATTCTGAATGAAGAGGTCTTACTCTCATTATTGGTCCCTCTGTTCGGGAGATACTTTAATTTCCCTGGCCTAGTGGGATAGGCTGATGATTGACTTACAACAGGGGTCCCCAACCCCCGGGCCACGGACTGGTACCACTGTGAGGCCTGTTAGGAACCGGGCCGTACAGCAGGAGGTGAGTGGTGGGCAAGCGAGTGAAGCTTCATCTGTATTTACAGCCGCTTCCCATCACTTGCATTACTGCCTGAGCTCCACCTCCTCTCAGCTTTATGGTGAGTTGTATAATTATTTCATCATATATTACAATGTAATAATAATAGAAATAAAGTGCACAATAAAAGTAATGCACTTGAATCATGCCTAAACAATCTCCCCTGCTCCGGTCCATGAAAAAATTGTCTTCCAAGAAACAGGTCCCTGGTGCTAAAATGGTTGGGGACTGCTGACTTACAAGACCCCTTTTACTGAATGGTTCTGAAATGAAAGTACCAAAGGTAGAATATCACTTCCCTGGATGCCACTCCTCAATAGCCCTATGAGTTCTCTCTCCTCCAGCCCTATAGCTACTGCCTTGGCCTCAGGGCTGGGCTAGGGTGAGGCCAGTGAGGCACTCGCCTCTGCTGCAAAATTTAAGGATTTGCCAAAACCTCACATTTTAATGCATTTTGTTTTTGGCCATGCTGCACGGCATGTGGGATCTTAGTTCCCTGGCCAGGGATCGAACCCACGCCCCCTGCAATGGAAGCACGGAGTCTTAGCCACTGAACTGCCAGGGAAGTCCTAATGCAGTATTTTTAATATCCAAATTAAAACAAAACAATCTGTGATGAACAAAACATCAAAAATTTAAGTACAGAATCCAACAGTGCAGTTCCAAGCTATATTGGAGCCTGAGGCAAAAGAAAAAGTGTGCGTCCCTATATATGTGTTTTCATATATTTCTAAAGACATTTTTCCCCAGAAATAGATTTTGAAAATATCATTGATGTGCTTGTTTCAATTAAATCCAGCAAAGGAAAATTATAATGAATTCTGTTTGGGGTACAAATAAAATATTGAAGCCTAAAATAATGTGAGTTTTGAAATACTTTAAAATTTTTCGTGTTTTTTTTTTTTCAACTCTCTTAGTTTTGTGAGACAGTGCTCCTGTTTCCCTTGTCTGGCTTGAGAAATTCAACCAGCAAACCAGCAAACGTGACTTAATTGCTATCTATCTGGCACTGGACTGGATCCTGGGCATGAGACAAACATGGTAGGATACCTTGAAGGAGCTCACAGTCTACAGGCAGAGAGTTCAGACGATGCACTCCAGGGCTTCAGAAGAGGGAGATGTCACAGCAGCTCCTTCAGCTCAAGGAGACTTCTTAGAACAGTGGTGGTTTCGTTGGAAACAGAATGTGTGAAAGCCTACAGTATGACAGAGGGAAACCCACTGGCCACAGCATGGAGTGTGTGTAGAGGGAACTGGAAGGGGTTGAGATGGGAAAAGTAGGGGAGCCCAGAAATGAAGAATCCGATAGGACAGTTGAGGATGGGCTCTGCAGTCACACTGCTCTGTGTTCAAGTCTCAGCTCCTCCCTTCCCTCACTGAGCAAGTTATTTTGCCTCATTTTGCTTTACTACTAACATGAGGGTGTGCTGGATGTTCCCTGCCTGCCCCTCCAGGTCCTTCTCCAACCTGCTTTGTTACCAGGAGAAGGGTCTTATCAACTCTTTTTTTTTTTTCTCTTTTTAGACATGCCACATGGTTTGTGGGATCTTAGTTCCCTGACCAGGGATCGAATCTGGGCAGTAAAATTGATGAGTCTTGACCACTGGACCTCTAGGGAATTCCCTGGGAGAAAGGTCTTAATGGACGGCATCAATGGGCTCCCATCCCCTCGGGCTTCTGTTTGGATTGCACCAGTGGGAGGTGGTAACAGGGGAAGAAAGAACAAGAGGAGAGTGAAGGCAGTGTATTTATTCACCAGGCTTCCTCCTTTCTTCAGTGCTGTGGGTCGGCTCATCCCTCTCCCCATGGCCACCCACAGCTTCTTTCAGGCACAGATGACCTTTTGTTCCACACCCACCCCCAGCCTGGGCGTGGTAAATGCCCCCAGCTGATGCAAGCTCCAGGTGCTTTGGTATCCTTTGTTAATACTGTAATGCTGCCTGTACTTCTGCAAGCAATCTCTTCATTAATTTCTCCTTATTTACCTGTTTTGAATGTGCCATCTGTTTTCTGCCAGTTATCGGCACATAGTAAGTGTTCAGTAAACATTCGCCCTTATACCACACGTATGCCTAGATGAACTCCTCGATGGTAATGTCTCCAGCTGGAAGTCTCCATTCTTTGCAGAGATCTGCCTGGGGCCCTGTGTTAGACTAATTGTTAGCTAAATACAACAAAGGATCCTCAATTCGAAGTCAGCAGCTGTGCCAGGGTAAACGCCAGAACTGGCTTCCCCAACAGGCTGGCTCTGTGATGCCAGCCAGATAATTATTCCAGGCAATTTCTCCTGCCATTGTCCCCTTGGACCAGGTCCATCACTTTGTCACCTGGTTCAGAGGCTTCAGTGAGCAGTGTATCAATATTCATTACAAGCAGCTGTGTTTCCGTTTCGTTTTTTGTTTCTGTCTTTGGATTAGTGCAGGTCAACCCCTCACTGAACTCACAGTCTATAAGATTAAGACCTTGGCTGAGGCTCCATCTTGCCCCTCACACTCACATATGGGAGGCTGGATGTGGGAGTGTAGCAGTGTCAGGGTCTCCGCAGCAGTACCACTAGGCATTTTATCAAGGACCTCCATGGATGGATGTTTATGTCGTGTTGATCAGTCTGTGAAGAGGAGTTGTTGCATAAAGCTATAATTCATGGCCTTGGCAGAGATATTACATTGGCTTCCTTCTCCATAAAGCTGCCAGAAATCCCAATTTTGTCCCCTCTCAGTTCATTGTTGGTGTCATCACTGAAGATGCTGTTCCAAGAACGGTGCCTCTGATTTATCCTGTTTACAAAGTTTACAAAAGCTACAAACACTGTTCTGAGATGACACACATCCATTCTTCCGGGCGATTTTACAGTTACCCATGAGGTGTGGACTTAACACCTGCTGCACGTCGATTCCGAGAGACCCCTTGTTTATTATCCGTGTGTCTGTTTTAGTCGCTTCTCATTAAAGCAGAGCACAGCAACCCTGGAGTACTAGAAAAGTGGGAAATAAACAATGGTACAGGTAATCTAAACCACAAACAAGTGAAAGGGGACGTGAACTTGAACTCACCTACATCACACTAAACTCTCTGTTTAACTAGTGAAATCCAGTAAATCTTTACAGATCATTTAGTACCAATCTCCTTATTTTACAGATGGAGAAAGTGGTGTGACAATATCAGTAATCACTGGCGTTATGGGTAGCAGCCTTCTAGTAGTAATCTGTTTCTTAATAAATGTAAATACAGCAGTGAACTTTATAAGCACAATTTTTCAGAAGTGTCACTCTGTATTTTTTAATCGCATGACTTATTTGCATATAGTAAATTTCTAATTACCACCAATTTTCAGTTAATGCAATCAGGAGAACAGTATGCTTAATAAAGCCTTAAAAATGCATAGAGAATCTGGCAAGCCCTGCCCTGGGGAAGCCGCGCAAACCTTACTTATTGTTGTATCCACTTATGCAAAGAGTCCAGCGGTCCGCATGGTGCTGCCTCTGATGTGAAACTGGGGGAGGGTTGGCTGCAGTCCAGGCCTGGGAACTGCACAGCCTCCCCTTCCTCTTTCCTGCTGATAAAGGTGCAGAAGAGGACAAAGACCCAAAGGTGGGAAAAGGAATTTAAAAATGGATAAGCTGGTGCTGCTCGGCTTCTGCCCAGGCACAGCCGAATGTCTGGTCAGGTTATTTGGAGAAAGGACGTCCCAGCAGTGTACGTAGTGCAGCCACGGCTTCATTGTCATGGACCCTGCCTGTCTGTGAGGGAATCTAGGTAGGCGGTTTTTGTGTGGTGGCTCCAGGTCACTCTGGTGTCCCAGCCCTCCAACAGGGCCTCCACTCCCATCTCCAGAGACAAAGCCCAGGCCCTGGGCTTTTGGCCTGACATTTCTCTAACAATCACAATTCCTTCTTAGGTTCATTTGAAAACACAGACATCTACACACTTGATTTGAAATGCAGGCATATGAAAAGTAAATAATCCCCCTTAATTCTGGGGAAGGGAATCCTGTTCAAACAGAATGCATACTGCCTGTCCAGCTCATCTACGGTATCATTAAAATTCCGCTTGAGCCCATCACTGTCTCAGTGTTGTGTTTCTAGGCAAGTCCCATTGTTTGCTGTGTCACCATGTCATCCTTCTACTGTTTGCTCCCTTTCTGGAGTTGATGGATTTGGATTTCAATACGTGCTTCATGACTACACAGGTTTGGAACTGCAGTGGTATTTTTTTTTTTTTACCCCTTTCATTTATTTTTATTGTGAGCTTAAACAACTCTACTGGGAAAAAAAAGACTCAGGATCTCATGCACATTTAATTCATTTGTGTCACTCCAAGTTCGCTTATGATCTTGGCTGATGTACAGACCGGGTTCCTGCAGGGCTGTAATCAATGCGTACACACTGTTTCACTTAACATTATTATGTATACACATTTCCATAGTTCAACAGAGTCTGCATCCTTGTCATCTTTAATGGCCATAGAGAATTCCACCGTGGAACCGCAGCACTTTAGAAGACATCAACTGTGCATGTTTTCCTATTTGTGGGCGGCACTTCAAAATGTACTAGCTGTAAAGACAGCTCTGCTACACTCTGGCCACAAATCAATAACCAGACACAATATAAATTAAGTCACGTTGGAACGAAACCTCACCAAGTTGAATTTAATCACTATATATTGTTTCAGGGTCTATTCCCTCCTGGCTTAGGCTCCAGATGTTTCAGGTTCCAGCTATTATTCACTCAGCTTAGTATAGAAGATATGATTTGAAATAAACCTGAGCGGTTTGGGACTGTGATTCTAAGTGAGCTGGACTTTCATCTTTGAGACATCCGCCTTCTGCTGGGTTCCTCTGCTTGGAGCCTCTACATTTGTCCCACAGGGAACTAGATCTATGTTGTTTTCCTCCAAGCATTCATGTCTTTCTAATTTCCTAGCTGTTGTGGTCTGACAGAGCTGAAGCACTGACCCGACAGCCCTGTTACACACTGCCAAGATACCACAGCGTTTCATTTATTCATGTTGCAGCTGGTTAGTCTGAGGATTGTCAGGAATATTCTGCTCTTGGCATCACGGTACTTTTTACTTAAAAGGAGAGATTTTCATTTTTGGTCTCTATTTGTTTTGTATCCCTTGCGAGTTGGAGTTGGTAACTGGGTTCATTTTTCTCCCAGTGAGGGGTAAGTATATAGTCTCCTGCTGAGGATAGACTAGCCCCCTGGATGTGATCCTTTAAGGCTATTCAAAACCTTTTGACTTATCTACCTGTTTCAGCCAAATTCAACATTGGGATATTACACTTCATATCTGTGACAGAGTCTAGTGCAGCAGTAACATCTCTACCATCTTGAAATAGCCAGAGGAAGGACTTTACCATTTGCAAGGCAGGTCAGGTGGATGAGAGAAGACGCTGAGGATTTGTTCAAAAGAAACTGCTCAGTGGCCAGTAGGTGCACCGTGTCCACAGCGGCTGCACGCTTCATTTCAGAGCAGTGCAAGCAAGACAGCATAGCACTCCCCTGTGCTGAGAATGGTCCCAAAGGACGCTCACCCCACAGTCATCCCGAGTGGCTTTCTTTGTACTTGGTATCCTCAAGAAGCCAAGAGACCTAATGAGGAGGACCTGGTGTCCTGTCCCAAGATGAAAACTCCTGACAGACTATCAGCAGGACAGACAATTTTACCTGCAGGCTTCACCAAGTTCTCCAGGCTCATACATGATGGCTCTCGTAAAAACTGGCTCACACTGAAGGGATATATGTATACGTAGAGCTGATTCACTTTGCTGTACAGTAGAAACTAACACAACATTGTAAAGCAACTATACTCCAATAACAATTTAAAAAAGAAAACTGGCTCACACTTACAAGTTACCTGCCTAGAGTTAGGGATGCATTCTGTGGGCAGACTACAGAATTAAGTGAACTAGCCTACATGAAAACCAAGCCATGAACTTGGCCTCCTTTTAAACTATAATCTAAGCAGTTGAACTTACCAGTTGCTGCTTACAAGCCATCTCTGCTACTGGAAAAACAATTCAGGCACGCTTCCTACTGATAACAGGATGTAATAAACCAATACAGTGGGTGGTCCAGGAAATTGGTCTTTTCAAGTCTGAAGAGGCAGTAAGTAGCATGGTAGTCCTTGGGATATTTAGGAAGCTCTGTTTAGTGTGCATAGGAACCTTACCCTAACAAGCCTTCATCTTTTGTTTGCGTATTGATTCATGAATTCAGTTATTCAATGATTCATATATTCACTCATTTACCAAATATTTATTAAGCGCCTTATGTGTGCCAGGCATTGCACTAGGCTTAGAGGCTACAGAGATGAATAAGGCAGTTTCTATTCTGGAGGGCCTCAATATAAATTAATACTACCATTACTAATAATGACAATACTATTGTATAAATATTATTAGATTATAGAGTGATAAATGCTAAAACCAAGGCATATGCAAGTACTTAGGGATCACAGTTGAAGTGACTACTTCAATCTTGGGGCAGGAGGTGGTGAGGGAGAAGGTCACAGACTTGGTGTTGAAGGTTGTATAGGAGTTCACTAAACAAAGAATGGCAAGGATTCATCTGGTTATTAAGATCAGACACTGTTTCATTTTAATGCAACAAGAGAAGAAAATTTCCCTTATGCAAAAAATGGTCCATATTTTTCCTAATTTCAGTTGAACCTGTATTCATTTACTCATGCATTCATTCAATATATTTAAATTTTTTCCAGTTTTATTGAGATATAATTGACTATAATATTGTATTAGTTTAAGGTGTATGGCATAATGATTTGATATATGTATATATAGCAAAACGATTGCCACAATATGTTTAGTTAACGTCCATCACCTCACATAGTTACAAATTTTTTTCCTTGTGATAAGAATTTTTTGTTTTGGCCATACCACTCGGCTTGCGGGATCTTAGTTCCCAACCAGGGATTGAACCTGCGCCCTTGGCAGTGAAAGCGCAGAGTCCTAACCACTGGACCGCCAGGGAATTCCCAAGAATTTTTGTTGTTGTTGTTTTTGCGGTACGCAGGCCTCTCACTGTTGTGGCCTCTCCCATTGCGGAGCACAGGCTCCGGACGCACAGGCTCAACGGCCGTGGTTCACGGGCCTAGCCGCTTCACGGCATGTGGGATCCTCCTGGACAGGGGCACGAACCCGTGTCCCCTGCATCGGCAGGTGGACTCTCAACCACTGCGCCACCAGGAAAGCCCCCCTCCCAAGAATTTTTAAGATCTACTGTCTTAGCAATGTTCAGATACACATTATTGTTAACGATAGTCATCATGGTGTACATTTCATCTCCAGAACTTACTTACCTTATAACTGGAAGTTTGTATCTTTTGACCACCTTCAATCAATTCCCCCTCCCCCTGCCTCTGGCAACCACCAATCTGATCTCTGTTACTGAGTTTGAGTTTGGGTTTTTTAGATTCCACAAGATCTAAAAGATCAAGCAGTATTTGTCTTTCTCTCTCTGACTTACTTCACTTAATATAATGTCCTCAAGGTTCATCCATGCTTTTGCAACTGGCAGGATTTCCTTTTTAATGGCTGAATATTACTGCTGTGTGTTATCCACTCATCTGTTGATGAACACAGATTGTTTCTATGTCTTGGCTATTGTACATAGTGCTACAATGAACATGGGGGCATTCATTCAATATTTACTGAGTAGGTACCATGTGCTTTGCACTATTCTAGGCATTGAGGATACAGCTCTAAAATAACAGACAAAAATTCCTGCCTTCCTAGAGCTTACCTTTTAATAGCTAAGGAGATATATCATAAAGAATTGAGCTATATATGATACAGTAGAGGGTAATAAGTTCTTTGGAGATAAAGTAAGAAAGGGATATAGGGGGTGCTCACACTTCAGGTGGTAAGTAAAGGCCTTGGGGAGAAGGTAATATTTGAGCACAGGGACAAGTCATGAGGCTACGGGGGGAACAGTGTTCCAGATAGGCCCATCAGTGTGGCTGGAGCAGACTGGGAGGGATGGTAGCAGGAAATGAGATCAGAGAGGTAACAGGAGGTCAGACTGTGTAAAACCTTGTAAAATCTAGTAAGATATCTGGCTTTTTACACTGAGACAAGAAGCCACTGGAAGCAATATAATCATGGATGCTGGTTGTAAATCTGGCTCTCAGACTTTCGGGAAACTCCTGCACTGAAACAAGCATTCATATTTTCCAATGTAAAAAATAAAATGATTTTTTAAAGCTTTTTTTGCAGTAAGTGAGTTTAAAACTTTAAAAAACCTTTCATGAAGCTAAAAAATTAAGAGGTTTTCCTGAAAGTTATTATTTTAGAATATTTTGTTCCATAACTCAGTGTTTCCCCTATTACGCCTTGCTCCTGATTCTAACACTCTCTGTACTCCCCTTTCACCCCAAATTTAGAAAACGCTGTGTGTAAGGTTGCAGATGGACTGATAAGAATGTGAAGTGTATCCCAGAAACATTATCCCCAAGGAAAGGGGCAGGGAGGAGAGCAGATGTGGAATGACTTCACCGGGAGTGGGTGTTTGGTAGATCCTGAAAGAAAAAAAAAACTCTTGTGGAAGAATCCTAAAGTGCCTTCTGAATCTCTGGAAAATACTTCTGATGAGTCTTGTAAATAAATTGGTCAATAAATCGGACAATTACAAGATCCTATCCTTGACGACCGTTACTGCTTAAAATTTAAGAACACCGATTAACATGGATTTCAGCATGCTTTTTTAAAACAAATAAACAAATTAAGAAAATAAAATATAGCTCAAGCCTTCATATTTAGCCCTCCCTAAAAACACTAGAGAGTTTACAGAACTGGTAGGTCTCTTTTGGGTATTTCTCCAAGCGGCGACTGAGTGGCAGTCCAGGTAAAATTATTATAAAGCACAACCTTGCTGAATCCACCGTGATTAAGGGGAACTGACATAATGCTGGGGGTGAAAACATTTTCTGCCCCTGGACTCCACAGCTCTGAGTCCTGCCATGGACACACTGCAGACAAAGGCAGGGCCATTTGTCACTGGCCCGCCATTACTGAGGGCCACACATCTCTCATGGCCCCTCTGGGGTATGTGTGAGGGTATTGTGAGCAGGTATGGGTTTATGTACGTATATGTAGGTCATGAACATTCATCTGCCAGTGCTGCTCAAATGGCACCTAGAGAGTTTCTCGTTTAGCTGCAAAATGTGCTCTTTAAATAGAACTAAATCAATTTGCAAATGCAGCCTTATTCAGCAATTTGGTGGGGTGTTAGTGAGAGAGTGGGGGAAGAAATAGTGCTGCCAACGTCTAGATGAAAATAGCAGGGGCTGGGAGATGGCAGGGAAGGGGCTGAAACAAAAGCTACTGAAATGTACTGTTACTTCTAGAAGTCAAAGCTATCCCTTTTGCCATTAGCTGGCCCCTGCTATCCTACTAAAATTGCTGTGTCCTAGTGCTTTATCTCTGAATGCCTCTCAAATGCAAGCCTTCCAAGAAGTTCAATCTTTGCCTCTTTTCTTTACTTCTAGAGTCTTCCCCTGGGAGCTATTGTTCACTATTACAAAGAGGACTCCCATCTCCTGCCCTGGCCCCCACTGGAAGATATCTCAGCTGGACATCCCACAAACACCTCAACAAATATAGCCATTTTATGGGCTGATTTGTGCCCCCCAAAGTTCAGATGAATTCTTTCCTTTGAAGTCCTGACTCCTAGCACCTCAGAATATGACTGTATTTACAGAGGGTCTTGTTTTTTGGTTGTTTGATTTTTATTGAAGTATAGTTGATTTACAACGTTGTGTCAGCTTCAGGTGTACAGCACAGTGACTCAGTTTTATATATATATATATATATATATATATATATATATATATATATATATATTCTTTTCAGATTCTTTTCCATTATAGGTTATTACAAGATATTGAATATAGTACCCTGTGCTATACAATAGGTCCTTGTTGTTTATCTATTTTATATGTAGCAGTGTGTATATGTTAATCCCAAACTCCTAATTTATCCCTTCCATCTTCTTTCCTTTTTGGTAACCATAAGTTTCCTTTCTATGTCTGTGAGTCTATTTCTGTTTTCTAAATAAAAGTTCATTTGTACCATTTTTTTAGATTCCACATATAAGTGATATCATTTATTTGTTTTTTCTCTGTCTGACTTACCTCACTTTATATGATAATCTTCTAGGTCCATCCATGTTGCTGCAAACAGCATTATTCCATCATTTTTTATGGCTGAGTAATATTCCATTAAATAGTCAGTCACATCTTCTTCATCCATTCATCTGTCAATGGACATTTAGGCTAGGTTGCTTCCAAGTCCGGGCTATTGTAAATAGTGCAGCAATGAACGTTGGGGTGCATGTATCTTTTGGAAGTATGGTTATCTTTGGATATATGCCCAGGAGTGGGATTGCTGGATCATATGGCAACTCTAGTTTTAGTTTTTTAAGAAACTACAGGGGGTCTTTACAGAGGTAATTAAGTTAACATGAAGTTATTAGGGTGGGCCCTACTCCAATATGACTGTGTCATAAGAAAAGATTAGGACATAGACACATATGGAGGGAAGTCCATGTGATGACAGAGGGAGAAGATGGCCATCGACAAGCCAGAAAAGGAGGCCTCGGAAGGAACCACCCTGGTGACACCTTGATCTCAGACTTCCAGCTTCCAAAATTGTAAAAAAATAAATTTCTGTTTAAACCACCTAGTCTGTGGTACTACGTTATGACAGCCCTAGAAAATGAATACAAGCCTCAAACACAACTCAATTTCCCTATTTGTTAGTTGATGACATTGCTATTTGCACTTCACCCAGGCAGAACCATCTTAGTGCCCTCCCTCTTTTTCTCTTCTCCTTCCGACTCCTTTGCTATCCCCATGTAATGGGACCCCAAGCTCTATCTCTTCTGTCACTGAAATGTCTCCTGACTCCATCTTCTCCATTCAGTCCTCACTTCCATTGTCTTCATTCAACCCACATCATCTCCCATCTGAACTGTGCCATAGCCTCTTCAAGTATATGTTGGCCTCTCATCTCTCCCTTCCTCCACCTACCCTTCATTTTGCCACCAGTTGGCACTTTAGGGGGGAAAATATTAGCATGATTATGTACTGATGGGAATAATGCAGTGGAGAGGGAAAGATGATGAGGCAGGAGAGAGGTGGTAGAATTTCTGGTGTTATAACCTGGGGCAGGCGAGATGGGAGAGAATCTAGTACACAAATGTGCCAGCGCACAGGAGTAGACTTAGATAGGAACCCAGAAAGCTCATCTGTAGTAACAGGAAAGAAAGTAGAGAATGTGGTTCAGGTGTAGATAGTTTCTAGATTTGGTGGTGGGAGTGTAGAAATTCTCTTCTGACTGCTGTTATTTTCTCAATGGAAGAGGAAGCAAGGTCATCAATCACCCAAGAGTGAGAGTAGTAAGGATGAGTCGCAGGTTTGAGAAGAACAGAGAAGGTATGAAATCATCACCTAGGCCTGTGGGAGAATGGCCTGGGGAGACATAACATGATGCTGAGCCGCACTCAGAGCCCCTGGAAGTTTGTGGTCTTGGAGGTAAAGTGTGAGCATTCAGCAGAGCTTGATGTTTTCTCCAGCTCTAACGGGCTGCACAGATGCAGGTCCAGTGCTGGTGGAGAGGTGATTTAACCTGGCAGGTGGGTTGCCAGGTGACAATACAGAGGAAGATGGAGACAAGGGAATTGAGGGTATGTACAAGAAAATGACCAGAAGGATGGGCCACAGAGTTTAAGGCCAGGAAGGAAGTGAAGATTTGAGGGGCTAAGGGGCAGTGAAAAGATGGTAAGATCAGTAGACTTTAGGGCCCTGTGAGGTTGAGGGATTCTTGGGTTATGGCTCTAAGGCAGGTGAGCTGGAGAGTTAGGAGATGCTGTCCAGGGTGGGAGGCTTGAAAATGAGATTCTAGGATGAGAGGCCAAGGCAGCATGGAGGACAAGATCATTGGTGGAAAGGAGTTCAAGGAATTGAGAGGCCAGAGTATATGAAAACCACTAAGAATGATGACAGGTATAGAGTTTTAGAGACACTATGATCCTAGAGCTAAAATTGAAAGCAGGAATATACAGTTTAGGCCCTTTGGAAAAGACAGGACTCAACCAACACCAAGCAAAGCCATCTATAATTTCTGCCAACGTTGCTTTCAATATCTGTCACATTCCCCATCCTCACCACCTCTTTTTTTTTTTTTTTTTTTTTTTGCGGTATGCAGGCCTCTCACTGTTGTGGCCTCTCCCGTTGTGGAGCACAGGCTCCGGACGCGCAGGCTCAGCGGCCATGGCTCACAGGCCCAGCCGCTCCACGGCATGTGGGATCTTCCCGGACCGGGGCACGAACCCGTGTCCCCTGCATTGGCAGGCGGACTCTCAACCACTGCGCCACCAGGGAAGCCCCCTCACCACCTCTTGATTAAAGCCAAGACCTATTTGCTTTACTGCTCCGATACATATAGCCTTTGCTAACATGTCTCTAATTTCCAAAGCAAATACCTTCACTAGAACAGGTTTTTGTCTTCTAAACTTTCCCAAGGCATCAATCCACCTTTCTGAAAATATTTACATGTTTTCAAATATAACGTGCCTTTGGCATTCACAGACTTCACTTTGAGATCTCTACCTTTAGGAGAAATCCAGGATGCCCATGCCATGCAGTGATTTGCAACTTTGCTGAAGCACAAACTTGAACTTCATTCTCTATGAGGCAGATGTGAAAAGTGAGACAATGCTTGACCAACCCTTGTTGAACCTGGATAATCACTCAGCTTCCACAGCTAAGAACAGGAATTCCTATGAAGTCAAAACAATTTTGCTTCTCCTACCCCTTGTGTAAAAAAAGGCCCTGAAAAGAAAGCCAGCTTCTAGTGCTGGCAGTGAAAATGAGCAAAAGTGAAGGGAATATAAGAAGATGATGCTTCTTTTGCAGAACACAGAGGTTTTATGAGGGAAATCACATGCTACAGTGATATTTGGGAATTTCAAGGATCTCTGTACAGCTGTATAGAAGAAAGGCAGTCTGCATATTCTTTCTCAAACACTTCTGCTCTGGAATAGGCAAAACATGTCCTCACATCCATAACCCCGCCACCACCCCCAACTGGTACTCTTTGTAAATAAAGTACCATAACAAACATTCATTTTGTGTGAGAAAAATTAAAACCACAAAGAGTTGGCTCTTCTCTACACCTTATAACAGTAGGTTTCCCTCTCATGGAGATTAAGCTAAAACTAGCAATTTTGGTGTCAAACTTGTTCAAATAGGATTCTACCTGTACAGGCAAATCACACAAAGGCCAAAGAAAGATTTAGGTCAGATGGACGAGGACTTAATAATCAGCTGTGCATGTTTTCAGATCTGAAAGCCTTTTGTGAAACCCCAGGCTGCCTGCCCCAGGTAATTACTCTATTATTGAAGTGAGTTGGAGAGGACCTCTTCAGGGAGAAATTATAATTGGAAGTGCCATTTATCCTAAACTTGTATCCTAAAAGACAAGATCCTGGGCACAAAGCCAAGAGCCCCATATATATAGAATATTTTTTAAACCCTCAAATGAGGAAACATGCTTCAGTGTAAGTTTAATATTCAGGGTTCTCTTGAGACAACATTTTTAAAAGGAGGGCAAATAATAGATACTTAGCTTTATTTTAATGATATCTCTGTGCAGGTCCCTAAGGTCCCTTCCGGCCTTAAGATACTGTGATTCTAGGTCTGGTGAAACTATTTTAAAGGACTCACTGAAGGAATAACTACAAATGAGCTACTTTGGGGGGGATTTTTAATGATCGATTGATGTGCATTGTAAGAAGTATTAGACCACATCTTGAACTACTTTGGTATCCATCACAGGGTCTAACAGAAACTTGACCTACAGATTTTTATCCAGGAAATCCTCTTGTTGACAGATTTCTTAAGAATAATGAAATTTGGGAGGGCATTGCATTATTTTTTGTGAGAGGTCATAATGATGAATTATAGACTCATAGATCTTCAGAGCTTGATGAGACCATTGGGATCCTGTAATTCATATTTTCAATTTTTAAAGTCATGAAAACCTTTCTTCAAATAGAATATATTAGTTTGCAGTGGGGATGGGGATCCTGGAGACCTAGACCTCTGCAGAACACAATTTTTAAAAATACTGATCTAGTCCAACCCCCTCACTCAAGAGATTGGGCAACCAAAACTAGAGAGGGAAAAGGCCTTGGCCAAGGGTACACAGTAAATCAGTGCTGGAGTCTTAACTCTCCTTTGTTTCATGGATTTTCCTGGGTTATGTCATAGATACTTTGGTTCTTAGTGAGGTCCTATATCTGTGATCATTTGATCGTCACAACCGTATCTGAACTGGAATATTTCCATTCACCTCTATCTTTATTTCATTGGACAGAGAGGAAGAATAAATCTAAATTCCATGGGATATTTGGCCTGGAATTCAGATTTTTAACGACCTTTCCAAACCATGGGAAATCCAAATCCAATACTGACAGATGGTGTCAGGAAGCAATATTAATGGGTTTACTGTTCTTTATTCTGAAGTTCGTAATTACTGAAATTAAAGGAAGAGCAAAGTCTTCATTGCACATATAGTAAAGGGAAATTAAGACAAAAAAGGACTGAGAGTTCTGTGAGGGTAGGGTTACTGCCTATTATATCACTACTATATTGCCAGCAGTTAGTACAATGCCTGACAGATAGTGTGATAGTTAATTTTATGTGTCAACTTGAATGGGCTAAGAGATGCCCAGGTAGCGGATAAAATATTATTTCTGGATGTGTCTGTGCCAGTGTCTCTGGAAGAGATTAGCCCTTGAATCAGTAGACTGTGTAGAAATAAGATCACCCTCACCAATGTTGATGGGCATTATCCAATTCATTGAGGGCCTGAATAGAAAAAAAAAAAAGGCTAAAGAAGGGTAAATTCACTCTCTACTTGAGCTGAGGCATCCATCTTCTCTTGCCTTTAGACATTGGTACTCCTGGTTCTTGGGCTTTTAGATTCATGCTGGGACTTGGACCATTGGCTCCCTAATTCTCAGTCCTTCAGAGTCAGACTGAATTACACCACTGGCTTTTCTGCTCCAACTTGCAACTTGAAATTATCAAGTTGGAGGAGCAGGAAGAAAAAAGAATAGCTCAAAATTCCCTGGGTTGGCAATTTGGGCAGAGCTCAGCAAGTGGTTCACCTGGCCTTGGCTGGGTTTTCTCTTAGAATTGTAGGCAGCTGCTGGGTGGGCTGAAGGCTAGCTGGTCTAAGATGATTTGCCTCAGCAGGAATGACATGTCTCTGTTTTGTGGTCTCTCATCCTCCAGTAAACTAACCCGGGCTTGGTCATGGTAACTGGGCAGGCTCCAAGAGAAGAAGTCTGCAGGATCTCTTAAGGCCTCAGCTCTGAACTGATACACTCTCCCTTCTGCCATATTCTATTCGCCAAAACAAGGCACAAGTCCAGTCCAGATTCAAGGGGTGTAATAATAGACTCCACCTCTTGGTGGGAGGAGCTAAAGTCACACTGAAAAGGGCCTGGATAGAGGCAGGAAAGGATTGAGGCCATTTTTGTAAATATCTGCAAAAGAGCTACTTCAGGGCCTTAGAACATGCTGGTTCATTTTCCTGGAATTCTTTTTTCTTCACTCTGTTCATGTCTGGACTTTCCCATCTTTCAGATCATGGCTTAATTATCACCTTTTGTGAGAGGTCTTCCTACCAGCCTGTGCTGCTATTCTCTAAAATCTCGGTTGTTTTTTTTTTCTGTTCAAGTACTTATCTCACTTTGTAATAGTATTATTTATGTGTCTATTGATTTCTCTCAATTGTACCACTAGAACAAGAGTTCCATAAATCAGGGAATAAGCTTGTCTTTTTACCATTGTATCAATAGTATTTAGCCTAGTGCCTGGCCCATAGTAGGCCCTCAAAAGAGACATGTCCAATGAATGAACTGAATAAGAGGAAGGTGATATAATTTATCTAACTGAGGAAAAGACTGAGCATTTCAGAAGAGGGTAGAAGGGTTGGCCTGGCCATTGTGATAAGCAGAACATAGAAAAGAATAAAAGGAGATCAGTAAAAAGGCCCACTGAGCCCTGACAGCCTGCATGGTGTCCATAAAGGGGTGCTCTCTCCCCAGGATGGTCCTTCATACCTGACGTTAAAGCATGTGGGGCCTGAAAGGACCTTGAAACCTAAGATGACTTATTTCCAACCAAGAATCAGGGCATATGTTTTCCCAAAAGATCGTTTTTCTCATTTATGATGGCGTTAAAAGAAGAGCACTAAACATATGATGGAAATAGAAAAAGTTTATTTGTTTAACAAATCACTAGAGAAATAAAATGATGAAAAATGAGGATTTTTTGGGGAAAAGGGGCATATATGTTTGTCATACTTCACGGTAACCTGGAGCCTAGAATTTCAGCATCAGAGTATCAATCCTTTACGTCTTGAGGCTTTTGGCATTCAAGCCACTGCAAATCTACAATTTTGCTGAGGACCAGCCCTGTTCCCAGCCCTACCTTGCTGGACTCTAGGAGAATGGTTCTTACCTAGGCAGATTTTTCTCCCCAAGGATTTTGACAATATCTACACATATTTTTGGTCATTACAATTGGGGGAATGCTATTAGCATATAGCAAGGTAGAGCCCAGAGGTATGGCTAGACATCCTACAATGCACAGGATACCACCTACAACAAGAATTGCCAGCCCCTCCATTACAGCATTATTTACAAATAGCCAAGCTGTGGAAACAACCTAAGTGTCCATCAATAGATGAATGGATATAAAAAGAAATGAAATTGGGGTACTTCCCTGGTGGTGCAGTGGTTAAGAATCCACCTGGCAATGCAGGGGACATGGGTTTGATCCCTGGTCCAGGAAGATCCCACATGCCGCAGAACAACTAAGCCCATGTGCCACAACTACTGAGCCTGCGCTCTAGAGCCCATGAGCCACAACTACTGAGCCTGCGTGCCACAACTACTGAAGCCTGCGCACCTAGAGCCCGTGCTCCACAACAAGAGAAGCCACCGCAATGAGAAGCCCGTGCACCGCAACGAAGAGTAGCCCCTGCTTGCCGCAACTAGAGAATGTCCACGTGCAGCAATGAAGACCCAGCGCAGCCAAAAATAAAATTAATTAATTAATTAATTTTTAAAAAAGAAATGAAACTGGGTCATTTGTAGAGACGTGGATGGACCGAGAGTCTGTCATACAGAGTGAAGTAAGTCTGAAAGAGAAAAAGAAATATCGTATATTAATGCATATATGTGGAATCTAGAAAAATGGTACAAGTGAACCTGTTTGCAGGGCAGGAATAGAAACACAGATGTAGAGAACAGATGTGTGGACACGGTGGGGAAGGGGAGGGCGGGATTAATTGGGAGATTAGGTTTGACGTAAATATACCACCATGTGTAAAATAGATAGCTAGTGGGAACCTGCTGTACAGCACAGGGAGCTCAGCTTGGTGCTCTGTGGTGACCTAGAGGGGTGGGATGGTGTGGGGAGGGAGGTCCAAGAGGGAAGGGGTATGTGTGTACATATAACTGATTCACTTCACTGTACAGCAGAAACTAATACAACATTGTAAAGTAATTATACTCCAATAAAAAAAATAGATGAATGGATAAAGAAATGTGAGTTTTATATATATAACAAAATGTGAGGGCTTCCCTGGTGGCGCAGTGGTTGAGAGTCCGCCTGCCGATGCAGGGGACACGGGTTCGTGCCCCGATCCCGGAAGATCCCACATGCCGCGGAGCGGCTGGGCCCACGAGCCATGGCTGCGGAGCCTGTGTGTCCGGAGCCTGTGCTCCGCAACGGGAGAGGCCACAGCAGTGAGAGGCCCGCGTACAGCAAAAAAAAAAAAAAAAAAAAAAAAAAAAAAAAAAAAAAAAAAAAAAAAAAAAAAAAAAAAAAAATGTGAGTTTTATATATATATATAAAATTCAGTCATAAAAAGAAGAAAATCCTGCCAACTGAAGCAACATGGATTGACCTTAAGGGCATTATGCTAAGTGGAATCAGTCAAACACGAAGGACAAATACTGTATGGTCTCATTTATATGCAGAATCTAAGAAAACCAAACTCATAGAAACAGAGATCAGATTAGTGGTTGCCAGAGGCGGGGGTGGGAGTAGGAATGCGAAGTGGAGAAACTGGGTGAAGGTGGTCAGAAGGTACAAACGTCTAGTTATAAGATTAATAAGTTCTGGGGGGTGTAACAGACAGCATGGTGACTGTGGTTAACAATACCATATTGTGTATTTTTTTTTTTTTTTTGCAAATCTTTTTTTTTAAAGATTTTTTTGATGTGGACCATTTTTAAAGTCTTTATTGAATTTGTTACAATACTGCTTCTGTTTTATGTTTTGGTTTTTCAGCTGCGAGGCATGTGGGATCTTAGCTCCCCTACTGGGGATCAAACCCGCACCCCCTGCATTAGAAGGCGAAGTCTTAACCACTGGACCACCAGGGAAGTCCCCCATATTATCTATTTGAAAGTTGCTAAGAGAGTAGATCTTCAAAGTTCTCATCAGAAGGAAAAAGATTTTTGGAACTATGTGAGGTGATGGATTTTAACTAAACTTTTGTGGTGATTATTTCACTATATATATGTATATCAAGTTATTTTGTTGTACACCTTAAGCGAATACAAGGTTATATGTCAATTATATCTCAATAAAACTGGATAACAAAAAAAAATCAACAACAAAAAAAGAGTTAGCCAGCCCCAAATGTCAATGGTGCCAAAGTTGAGAAACCCTACCGTCGAGGAAAAGACCTGGAATGAAGCACATCAGTGGGTATGGAGAAGGAATTCTGACATAAACTATGATATGGATAAACCTTGAAGAAATTATGCCAGATGAAACAAGCCAGTCACAAAAGATCAAATACTGTATGATTCCACTTATATGAGGTGATTAGAGTAGTCAAATTCATAGAGACAGAAAGAATTATAGCTGCAAAAGGCTGGGGGGAGGGGAGACTGGAGAATTATTTAGTGGGTATGGAGTTTCAGTTTTGGAAGATAAAAAGAAAGTTCTGGAGATGGGTGGTGGTGCTAATTGCACAGCAGTGTGAATATACTTATTGCCACTGAATTGTACACTTAACAACATTTTTTTAAATAAGCAAAGTATCTGAATAGACATTTATCCAAGGAATATATACAAGTGACCAACAAACACATGAAAAAACACTCAATGTGATTAGTCATTATGGAAATGCAAATCAAAGCCACAATGAGATATCACTTCACACCCAGTAGATTGGCTAGAATCAGAAACAGAGAAAAACGCAAACTTCCAGTTATAAGATAAATAAGTACTAGGGATGTAATGTACAACATGACTAATATAATTAACACTGATGTACGTTATATAGGAAAGTTGTTAAGACAGTAAATGCTGAGTTCAAGGAAAAATATATTTTTTCTATTTCTTTAATTTTATATCTATATGAGATGATGTGGTCATCATTTCATGATGTATGTAAGTCAAATCATTATGCTGCACACCTTAAACGTATACAGTGCTATATGTCAATTATATCTCAATAAAACTGGAAGGAAAAAAAAGAAACAGACAAAAAAGCAAATGACAGCAAGGATGTAGAGAAAGTGGAACACTCATACCTTGCTGCTGGGATTGTAAAATTGTGCAGCTGCTTTGGAAAATAGTCTGACAGTTCCTCACAAAGTTAAACATAGAGCTACCACATGACCTAGCAGTTCCACTCATCGGTTTACACACAAGAGATCTGAAAATATGTAACCACACAACTTGTATACAAATATTTTACAAGAGCTTTATTCTTAATAGCCAGAAAAATTGAAGCAACCTAAATGCCCATCAGCGCTGACGGATGGATAAGCAAAATGTTGTATATGCCACAGTGGATTATTATTTGGCCATAAAAAGGAATGAAATACTGATACATGCTACAATATGGATGAATATTGAAAACGTTATGCTAAGCGAAAGAAGCTGGTCAGAAAAGACCATATTTTGTATGGTTCTATTATACGAAATTTCCAGTATAGACAAATATTAGAATCACAAAAGCTGACTAGTGGTTGCCAGGGCCAGAGTGGAGAGGGAAATGGGGAGTGACTGCTAATAGGTAAAAGGTTTGTTTTGGGGGTTATGGAAATGTCCTAACATTAGTGATGATTGTTTCACAATTTGGTAATATGCTAAAAACAAACAAACAAACACTGAAATGTACACCTTTAAATGGGTGAATTTTGTGGAATATCCACTAGATCTCAATAAAGCTGTTATAAAGCAGTGATAGACAATATTGTTTAAAAAAAAAACTAGAAAAAAGTACAATTCAGAATCCAGAGTTGATATTGTTGCATTCCCACTTTCCGTTGGAAGAAATTTAACATAGACTACAACATTATTACAGAAAATTAGCAATTGATAATTTGGGTACAAATTCTAACACAAATTGTGGAGTGGAAAAAACAAAAGTGGGCAGATTTCCCTCAGGTTCCGACCCTGATATTTAGCTGCTTTTCACATTGGAAGAAGCAAAACACAAAGTCTTAGACAGGTTAATGTGAGTTAATTTAATTATAGCACCTCTCACCCTAGTATCAGGATTCAGAAGAGCATGAGAACGCTGAATTGAAGAGTGATGGAAGGGATACTCAGAGCAGGGATGAGGATAAAGAAAGAGGAGGTGGGACTTCCCTGGAGGTCCAGCGGTTAAGACTCCATGCTCCCAATGCAGGGGGCCCAGGTTGATCCCTGGTCAGGAAACTGGATCCTGCATGCCACAGATAAGAATCCGCATGCAGCAACTAAAAGAGCCCGCTTAAAGATCCCACACGCCGCAACAAAGATCCTGCGTGCCACAACTAAGACCTGGCGCAGCCAAATAAATAAATCATTTTTTTTTTAAAGAGGAGGCAATGGAGAGGATGGTGGACAGAGAGTCTACAGAAGAAAAACTTCACAAACTTGGCAATATTTTGTCTTGTTGCAGTGTTAGACTCCATTTGCAGCTGTGTGCTAATGAGCTAGGCTGTCACAAAGCTCCAGCCTTGATGGGTGAAGAAACACCAATCTGCAGCCCAGTCAGGGGCCCTGTGGGAGCTGAAACTTTGTTTACTGAACGATCTAGTACAAGGGGACTCATACCTTCCTACTAGGATTCTTGGCCTGAAGATATGAGTCAATTGTAAATACAGTAAGTTGTCCCTGACTCTAGGGCCATCATAACAAGTCATTTACCTCCGGTTGCATTTCTTTTTTCATTATCATAAGTAAATAATTACTGTAGAACTCTGGAGAAAGCAAGTCTGAACATTATTCTGGACAAGTGAGTATCTTGAAATACTTTCTTTTGGGGACTTCCCTGGCCGTCCAGTGGTTAAGATTCCATGCTCTCAATGCAGGGGGCCCAGGTTCGATCCCTGGTCAGGGAACTAAGATCCCACGTACTGCAACTAAGCAAGTGTGCCGCAACTACTGAGCCCATGTTCTCTTGAGCCTGCGTGCCGCAACTAGAGAAGCCTGTGTGCCACAACAAGTACCCAGTGCAGCCAAAAATAAATTTATTTAAAAAAAAGAAATTTTTTCTTTTCCTTTTTTTAGGCCATGTTGTGCAGCATGCGGGACCTTAGTTCCCTGATCAGGACTGAACTCATGCCCCCTGCACTGGGAGCATGGAGTCTTAACCACTGGACAACCAGGGAAGTCCCTTGAAATACTTTCTTGAAATTGCACATCAGAAAGAAAATAGCCAAGGTGGTAAGTTTCTCACTAGATTACAGAAAGGGCTGGAAGACCAGCATGAATTTTAATACCAAGTGATCAAGTGGCCTTCCTGTCTATATATAGCGGTATATACAGGGAGCAGAAAGGATACGTTTATGCCATGGTTTATCATTTTTGTGCCAATCAAGAAGAACATATATACTCGCTTAACCATTTATGATGTCCATCCTACCAGCTCCAGCTATTTTTCAGCCTTCTCCTGGACCACTACAGCAGTCTCCTAATTGACCTTCCTGCCATCAGTCTCATCCCCTTTGAATCTTTCCTCCCAACTGCCCCAGATAAATGTTTCTATACCACAAACTTGCCGACATCACTCCCATCTGTAACTCCCAGTTGTCTGTAGGATTAAGTTCCTTGACATGTCTTACCAGGATCGCCATGTTTTGACCCCTCCCAATAGCTCACATTTTTATTGAGCATATACTATGTGCCAGTAGCATACTAAAGGCTTTAGGAGCATCATTTAATTTTGTTTCATTTAAAGGCTTCCATTTTAAGCCCTAAGAAGTATGATTATACTGCTATTTTACAGATAAGGAAACTAAGCCATAGACTCCTTAACCTCCTTGTCCAACATCACAAGACCAGAAATTGGTAGAGTTGGAATTTGAACCCATATCTTCCTGATGACAAAGCTCATAGCCACAACCCACAGATCTATATTTCCTGTCTCTCCAGCTTCACTTCCTGCCATATCTTCCCTCACTTCACTTTCTAATAACACCAAACTGCCTTGTCTTTTCTTAAACCCTATGCCTTATGTCTCTGCCCACATTGTCACATAAGTAGTTTTTGTCTTCCCACTTGATTGTGAAATTCTTTCAGTCAGAAACCATTGTCTTAAGCACTTTTAAATCTATATTAGTTATCTACTGCTACATAACAACGTTACCACAAACATAACAGCTTAAAGGAACACGCAAGTACTATCACATAGTTTCTGCGGACCAGGAGTCTGGGCACAGCTTAGCTGGATCCTCTGCTTAAAGTCTCACAGGACTGCAGTCAAGGTGTCAGCTGGGATTTCTGTTTTACCTGAGGTGTAACTGGGAAAGGATTTGCTTCCAAGTTCGCATGGGGTTGAGAGAATTCAGACCTTTGTAGGCTGCCAGACTAAGTGCCTCAGTTTGTTGGTTTTTGGTTTTGTTTCGTTCTGTTTTCAAGATCAACAATATTTTATTTTATTTTATTTATAGTTTTTAATATTTATTATTTATTTACTTATTTGGCTGCATCGGGTCTTAGTTGTGGCACACAGGATCTTCATTGCAGCACGTAGGATCTTTCCTTGTGGCGCACAGACTTCTCTCTAGTTGTGGCATGCAGGCTCCAGGGCTCGTGGGCTCTGTAGTTGTGGCATGCGGGTTCTCTCGTAGAGGTGTGTGAGCTCGGTAGTTGTGGTGTGCGGGCTTAGTTGCCCCGTGGCATGTGGGATCCTGGTTCCCCAATCAGGGATCAAACCCACATCCCCTGCATTGGAAGGCGGATTCTTACCACTGGACCACCAGGGAAGTCGCAAGATCAACAATATTTTAGTGAGATTATTTTAAAGAATTTCAATTAATGCCAAAAAATTCATGGTGAAAAACACAACAAAGTTTTAAATAAAAACAAGATCTGAGAGTGCTATGTCAAGCCATATTGGAGGCTAAGGCAAAAGGAAAAATGTGCAGCCCGATATACATGTTTTTATGTCTGTTTACTGTTTAATTACAATCAGGGCTATGTAACAATGCCTTCTACACATATAATTTTTTCCAGAACATTAGAGTAGTTAAGAAATATTTAAAAATTGAAAAGTAGGGCTTCCCTGGTGGCGCAGTGGTTGAGAATCTGCCTGCCAATGCAGGGGACAGGGGTTCGAGCCCTGGTCTGGGAAGATCCCACATGCCGCGGAGCAACTAGACCTGTGAGCCACAACTACTGAGCCTGCGCGTCTGGAGCCTGTGCTCCGCAACAAGAGAGGCCGCGATAGTGAGAGGCCTGTGCACCGCGATGAAGAGTGGTCCCCACTTGCCGCAACTAGGGGAAGCCCTCGCACAGAAACGAAGACCCAACACAGCAAAAATAAATTAATTAATTAATAAACTCCTACCCCCAACATCTAAAAAAAAATTGAAAAGTAGATATATTAAAACTCTCATTATTTTAAGTTTAAATATTTTATTTATACTCAAGACAGAATTTGTTATCATTTTACTTTCCTGGTTTGAATAGAAGCAAACTCATTGATGATATTTTCATTAAAGCCATTAGCCAGTTTTAAAAATACATAAAACTGTCTGTATAGTTATATATAGTCATATACAGTATGTAACACAGATTCGTCCCTTTGCTTCAGGCTCCCGTATGGCTCAGCACAGCACTGGCTGGGTCCGTGACTTAAACAACCAGCCTCAAGCATCATAGGGACTCTGTAAATGGGAGTAGAACATTCGATAATATATACTCCTCAGCTCTCCTACTGCAGCTCCTTGGGGTGGTAGCTTCTCTTTTCATAGAAAAATATCCTCAGTTTGTTGTTGATTGTCAGCTGGGAGTTGGTCCTCAGCTCTTTCTCCATAAGGCAGCTCACAACATAGCACCTTTCTTCTTCAGAGTCAGCAAGGAGGAGCATCTCTCACACACCTTCTGTCACCTTTTCTGTATTTTATCAGCTAGAAGCAGCCACAGGTCTTGCCAACACTCAAGGGGAGGGGATCACACAATGGTGTGAACACCAGGAGGTGGGGGTCAGGGGGGCCACAGTATCTCACCATCTAGACTTTGAGCTGCCATATCACACAACTTACTGGAGCTGTGCATTATGACAATCCTTTACTAAGTGCTCAGTAAATATTTGCTGCCTGAAGGCACAAATAAACCAGACTTAGACCAGCTTTGGAACAAAATTAACTGAGTGTAGCATTATAGAAAGAGTTTTAACATGGGAATCCAGAGTTTCATCAGTCTGGGTCTCAGTTTCCTTATCAGTAAAATGGGTGGCATAAACCAGTTGATCTCCGAGGTTCTTTTCATCTTTAAAATTCTGAAAGTCTAGAACATCTGTTTGTTTGTTTGTTTGTTTTCCTGTACGCGGGCCTCTCACTGTTGTGGCCTCTCCCGTTGCGGAGCACAGGCTCTGGACACGCAGGCTCAGTGGCCATGGCTCACGGGCCCAGCCGCTCCGCGGCATGTGAGATCTTCCCGGACCGGGCACGAACCCATGTCCCCTGCATTGGCAGGCAGACTCTCAACCACTGTGCCACCAGGGAAGCCCTAGAACATCTGTTTTTTTCTCTCTTTATCCATCCTTAACTTCTTCATGACATAATAATAGCTAATGTTTATATAGCACTGACTTGTGCCAGATATTGTTCTAAATGATTTCTGTGTTCCAGACTCTTACAGCACCACTTTGGGGTAGGTCCTTTTATTTTCCCCATTATATGGATGAGGTAGCTGAGATTCAGAGAGTTAACATCAGTCTGGCCCTGGAGTATATGCAGTGATCCCTATGTGGAGCGGTCCTCCTAAAGGAGAGAGACAGAAGAGGGGTAAAGGAGAGGAAACTAATTTTCAAGGCTTGGCTGGTTATATTTAGGATTTCCTTTTCTTTCAAGGTCAAATTTGAGGTTTAAGTGCCACGAGTCTAGGGACAGAAGACAAGACAATTGCGGCAGCTCTTTCTTAAATCTGGCATCTTCCCAGAGCATGAAAGGCATATTGGTAGAGCCAAAGCTCAGCTCAGCCAGCCAGAAGGAGCGGGAGGGAGAAGACTCCAAAGCTCAAACAGGGAATTAGAAAACTCAATGCGGAATCCCTCCCCGCTCTGCTGCCCCAGGCAGTGACTGGCAGGCACTGGCTCCCTATGGCCATTCTTTATCTGCCTTGGCCGTACAATGCCCCGTCCATGTTTGGAATTTCCAAGTAGAAAGACAAGTAGGTAGGGGTCAGGCTGGTGTGGATGGTGGGAGGGAGCTGGGTAAGAGAGGCAGTGAAGCAGAACATACCCAAGAGTGACAGTTTCTTATTCATTAAATTATCAACTCTCTGACAGAACAGACTGAGTCGAAGTAAATCCTTATTAGGCCTTAACTGGACTGGCTTAGCCCTGACACTTTGCTCTATAAGTCATTCTTTTATTTTTCTACCAGGTATAATCCCATATCAAAGAGCAAGGTGTATTCTGACTTTTTATTGCTTTCCTGTGAAGTGGTGGTTCCTGGTGCCGGGGAAGATGTAGGGCTAAATCATGCATCGTCATTTCTCAACCCCTTTCTATCTAAATTATACAGAAAGTCAGAAGCATAGCAATATGCCTACTTTGTTCTACCCTTGGTGACTACATTTTAGCTTTTATGGAACAGAATCAACAATTTAATGGAGAGAAATAAAAATTTATGTCCTTAATGATCACCTTGGAGAGAATGAAAATTCTGTCAACGTCCATGAGCCAGCCTGCAGACACAAAAAGGGGACTTGCAGGCAGAAAATGACTTCATAAACCCCCTGGGTATAGGGTGGGTTCTGGGACTCTGAGGTCCCGCCTCCACTGAGTTTGCAATAGTGCCTGGGCAAATTATCCCCGGGAGGCAAGGTAACTTGCTGCAGTGCTTCCGACCATAATGCCTGCTTTTTCTTCTCACATCAGAATAGCTTGCAGAGGTTTAAATTTAATGGTGGAAAATAAAATACAATGGAAAGTCCTTCTATTTGGATGAATCATTAGAAGGTTTTAATGGTGGGGAATTCAGAGAGTCCAATCTAGCTTAATAGTTAATTAACATAATAGTTAGGAATATGGACTCTCAAGCTAGACTGTCTGTGTTCAAGTTTGGATGCTCCCATTTTCTAGCTGTGCAACTGTGGGGAAGTTGCTCAGCCTCTCTGTGCCTCATCTGTACTATGAAGATAATAACAGTGCCTATACTCATAGGGTTGTTATAAGGATTAAGTGAGTTAAAATTTGTAAAGTGTTTAGAATAGCGCCTAGCAGATAATGAGAATTATTTAAGTATAAAATGAGTAGGGACTTCCCTGGTGGTCCAATGGGTAAGACTCCGTGCTCCCAATGCAGTGGGCCTGGGTTCGATCCCTACTCAGGGAACTAAATCCTGCATGCACGCTGCAACTAAGAGTTTGCATGCTGCAACTAAGAAGTCTGTATGCCACAACTAAAAAAAGATCCTGCATGCTGCAACTAAGACCCAGTGCGGCCAAAATAAATAAATAAACAAACAAAAATGAGTAAATTAATATTTATTCACTCACTCACTGCTAGGCCTTATGTTGTAGATTTCTTTTTTGTTGCACACAACTACACTGAAATGTAGGTATTGTTATTCCCCGTTTATTGATATGGAAATTGAGCCTCAGACAGGTTATAGGCCACACAAGTTGTATGTTTCAGACCAAGATTCAAAATCAAATATGCTGGGACTTCCCTGGTGGCGCAGTGGTTAAGAATCCGCCGGCTAGTGCAGGGGACACGGGTTCAAGCCCTTGTCCAGGAAGATCCCACATGCTGCGGAGCAACTAAGCCCATGCATCACAACTACTGAGCCTGCGCTCTAGAGGCCACAAGCCACAACTACTGAAGCCTGCGCGCCTAGAGACTGTGCTACACAACAAGAGAAGCCACCGCTGTGAGAAGCCTGAGCACCACAATGAAGAGTAGCCCCTGCTCACCGCAACTAGAGAAAGCCCATGCACAGCAACAAAGACCCAACACAGCCAAAAATAAATAAATTTATTTAAAAAAAAACAAAAACTGACCCTACTCAGTGCAAGCTCTGGGCCCAGCTATGTCTTCACTTGGCCCTCTGACCTACTTCTTTTTGTCTAAAGGACATTTCCTCCAAATGAGAGTTTTCAAAGAATAGATAAAGTGAGCCTGTGATTCAGGCCATTGCATCCCAATTTCATTTAAACTATAATTCATTATGTTTTTCCTACACTTATTCAAGAACTCATTGTTCATTATTCTTTCATCACTCTGTGATTAGGACAATTTGTATGCATCCCTTGTACGTTGGCCAGATAATGAAATAATCATTTGTGCATCTACACAGTACTTTACACTTAGAGTTCACAGTCTAGTTCACTCTATAAAGCCATTTTATCATTCTCTAACAAAGAGGGGAATCTCTAAAGTATCTGGTCAAAGGGGACAGTGCATTTATTTATTTGACAAATATTTGTTGGGTACCTACTATGTGCTAGGCACTGGAACAGCAGTCAAGAACCCTTATCCTCTTGGAACTTACATGCTAGAGAGGAGAGACAGAGAGTAAATAAAGAAGTAAAATACATAGTGTGTAGGAGGGTTAAAAAGTGCTATAGAGGGCTTCCCTGGTGGCGCAGTGGTTGAGAGTCTGCCTGCCGATGCAGGGGACACAGGTTTGTGCCCCGGTCTGGGAAGATCCCACATGCCACAGAGCGGCTGGGCCAGTGAGCTGCTGAGCCTGCGCATCCGGAGCCTGTGCTCCGCAACGGGAGAGGCCACAACAGTGAGAGGCCCGCATACCGCAAAAAAAAAAAAAAAAGTGCTATAGAAAAGATAAATAGAGAAGGGGGGGAAGAGTGTTTGGCAGGAGATGTGTGTAATTTTAATTAGGATTATTGAGGAATGCCTAGTGATAAAATGGTTTGAACAAAAATCAGAAGGATATGAGGGAGGCAATAAACTATGTGGATACTTGGCAAAGAGCTTTCTAGGCAGAGAGGAAAACAAATGCAAAGGCCCTGAGGCAGGAATAAGCTTAAATGTGTTTGAGGAATAATAAACTCCATTACATTTGTGTGGAACCGAGTGACAGGAAGAAGGGTAGAAGATAAGGGAATGGAGAAGAGTAGTTTTCAGGTTTTTATCGGCCATTAGAGGGTTTTGTCTTTTAGATGTGAGGGGAGCCACTAGAGCAGTGGTTCCCAACCTTTTTGGCGCCAGGGACTGGTTTGTGGAAGACAATTTTTCCACAGATGTGGTTGGGGGGGATGGGGGATGGTTTGGGGATGATTCAAGCACATTACGTTTATCGTGCACTTTATTTCTATTATTATTACATCAGCTCCACCTCAGATCACCAGGCATTAGATCCCGGGGGTTGGGGACTCCTGCACTAGAGGCATAAATTCTACACCTGATTATAATCTTACATTTTAACCGAATCACTGTTTGCTGTCTTGAGAATTGACTACAGAGCAGTAAAATCAGGAAGAGGAATTAGGAAGCTACTGCAGTAACTGAGGTGAGATATGATGGTGGCTTGGACCAAGGTGGTAGCAGTGAGAAGTGACGGCATTCTGTATATATTTTGTAGGTAAGAACTGTGGGATTTGCTAACAGATTGGATGGAGGGCCTGACAGAAAGAGAAGGCAAGGATGACTCCAAGATTTTAGCCTGAGCCACTGTTAAGTATTGGGTTGCTGTTTACTAAGGCAGAAAGACTGATGGAGGAGCTAGTTTTGGTGGAAAAATAAGGAATTTTTTTTGGACCAGTTGGTGTGTGAGGTTGTTTGCTCCACGGCCCAGCAGCAAGGTCAGGTAAGGGCCACAGGGTGGGAAATATACTAAAGTAGTCAATATTCAATTCATGAATCGCTCACTTTATCGCATCTACTTAGCACACAAAAACAGAGTTTAGAAAGAGGGTGGGGGTTAAGAAAGAGCCCCAGGGAGAAGTCCTGAGAGGAGGTGCTTCCGCAGGAGCAGCAGTCTTGGGTCTCACAACAAGCCCGACCGGGAAGCCAGCAGCTACCCTCTGAAGAGCACCCAGCAGCTTGGATCTGTGTCCTCCAGCAAGGAGCCTTCAAGTCGCTCGGCACAGTGGCCCCTTTTTAAGGGTAAGAGTTACTTTGGGGGGGGGATGTCTTTTTTTTCATTTTTTGTTTATTTTTTGTCTTTTTAAAAATTGAAGTGTAGTTGATTTACAATATTGTGCCAGTTTCAGGTGTACAGCAAAGTGATTCAGTTATACATATATATCATTTTCTGTTATAGGTTATTACAAGATATTGAATATATTTTCCTGTATTATACAGTAGTTCCTTGTTGCTTATCTATTTTATGTATAGTAGTTTGTATCTCTTAATCCCATACTCCTAATTTATCCCTCCCCCTCCCTTTCTCATTCTGTAACTATAAGTTTGTTCTCGGTATCTGAGTCTCTTTCTGTTTTGTATGCACTAGTTTGTTTTCTTTTTTAGATTCCACATATAAGTGATATCATACAGTATTTGTCTTTGTCTTATTTCACTAAGCGTAATACCCTCCAAGTTGTTGCAAATGTTAGAATTTCCCTTTTTTTTTTTAATGGCTGAGTAGTACTGAATTGTGTATACATACCACATCTTCTTTTTTTTTTTTTTTTTTTTTTTTTTTGTGGTACGTGGGCCTCTCCCTGTTGTGGCCTCTCCCGTGCGGAGCACAGGCTCCGGATGTGCAGGGTCAGCGGCCATGGCTCACGGGCCCAGCCGCTCCATGGCATGTGGGATCTTCCCGGACTGGGGCATGAACCCGAGTCCCCTGCATCGGCAGGCAGACTCTCAACCACTGCGCCACCGGGGAAGCCCTCACTTTTCATTTTAATGAAACTTTATTAAAGTTATGAGCTTAACATTTAATTTAAATAATCAGGAAACTGCTTCTTGGGTAGATGAAGTGAAACCATGAGGCAGCAAAGGTATTTCCTTACTCATTTTTTTTTTTTTTTTTTTTTTTTGTACGCGGGCCTCTCACTGTTGCGGCCTCTCTCGTTGCGGAGCACAGGCTCCGGATGTGCAGGGTCAGCGGCCATGGCTCACGGGCCCAGCTGCTCCGCGGCAGGTGGGATCTTCCCGGACCGGGGCACGAATCCGCATCCCCTGCATCGGCAGGTGGACTCTCAACCACTGCGCCACCAGGGAACCCCCCACATCTTCCTTATCCATTCCTTTGTTGATGGACATTTGCTTCCATGTCTTGGCTATTGTAAATAGCACTGCAGTGAACACTGGGTGCATGTATCTTTTTGAATTATGGTTTTCTCTGGATGTACGCCCAGTAGTGGGATTGCTGGATCATATGGTAACCATTTTTAGTTTTTTAAGGAACCTCCATACTGTTTTCCATAGTGGCTGCACCAATTTAGATTCCCACCAACAGTGCAAGGGGGTTCCCTTTTTTCCACACCCTCTCCAGAATTCATTATTTGTAGGTTTTTTAATGATGGCCATTCTGACTGGTGTGAGGTGATACCTCATTGTAGTTTTGATTTGCAATTCTCTAATAATTAGTGAAGTTGAGCATCTTTTCATGTGCCTGTTGGTTATCTGTATGTCTTCTTTGGAGAAATGTCTATTTAGATCTGCCCATTTTTAGATTGAGTTGTTTGCTTTTTTGATATTAAGTTGTATGAGCTGTTTGTGTATTTTGGAAATTAACCCTTTGTCGGGTGCAGCATTTGCAAATATTTCCCACATGAGGGGGTCGTGACTCTTATCAGTTGCTTCTTCTGTTCCAGTGACGTACATTCCCCAACAAATTTCTTATCTAAAGTAATATTCCTTGTTTAGCACTTTAAGACACTGACAGTCCTAGAGTGGATGTTACAAAACTACTATGGCAGTTCACATACTGTGACCCCATTTTGAACTGTTTAAGGTCACTTAAATCCTATAAGTTTCACACAGATGAATAGAAATCATAACATAAATCACATCATAATGAAGGCACCTACTAGACTCTCAGGAAGAGATTTCTAGTAGGCAATTGGGTATATACGACTGGAGTATAGGGGAGAGATCTGGCCTGGGGAGATATATTATGGAGTCATCACTGAAGATGGCATTTAAGCCATGGAAGCAAATGAGATCACTACAGAGGTCAAGGTGGATAGAAAAGAGACTCAAGGCCTGAGCCCTGTGCATTCCAAATAAGGGGGAATCAGGGATGAGCAAAGGGTTAGTGCAGCTAGTTGCCGCTGTTTGAAGGTTGCCACCTGCGAATGGACAAAAGCGTTTATGTCTAGAATCTTGGTAAATCTAACTGCTGCTCTAACAAAAACCCTCTAATGGAAGGGAAATAAATGAAAGAAAAGAAGTGAAATAATTCTTTGTATTTAAAACACTAGAATTATAGATTGTTTGAACTCAAAGGAACCTTAGAGATCTTCTAGTTCAAATCTTTCAATGTGTACAAGTGGAAACTAAGGTCAAGGTCACAGGGCTGTTAGATACTCAACTAGAACTCAGACTGAAGTCGCTTGGCTTCCTGACACATGCTCTTCAGTGCATAGCTAGTTCCCTCAGGGCACCAAGGATGAGAATATTCCAATAGATGCAAACTTTGAGAGGCAACAAATCAAGATTTCTTCTCAGGGTCAAGAGTTGAGGTAAATAAAAGAATTATTATATCAGAGAGGAATATTACCAATTGGTGTTTCCATTTCTTCTTGATAAATCTGTTTCTACTCAATTAATTACAAAGACATATGTTTTGCTCTCTGGATATCACATATTATTATGTAAAGATAGGCTTAGTTGTTAGAAATGGTCAGAGCCTGCGTTGCAATGTTATAGTGAGCTACTATCCCCCTCAGAAACTTCGTAATCACTGAGACTTTATTATATTAAGTGTTTTCTAGGTCACAAGGTTAGATATCATTGTACGCTAAGAAATCGCCCATCAGTGAATTACAATGTCAATTTACGCTTGTTCTCTTTTTTTTAGTGTGAAAAATAAGTTAGACATTAACTTTCAGTCCTCTGCTCACACCAAATGCTAGCCTGTGGTAGAAGGAAATCTATTCAGTAAATCACCTTTCTCCCTCACATTTGAAACCCTGTAATAATCCATTTGTTCAATGTACATTTGGGCTTATTTTTAGGATTTTTATCATATCCCATTAATTTGTTAGTCTATTCTTACTACAGTAACACATAGTTTTTATTACCATATCCTTGTAATTCATTTTAATATCTAGTGCTAGTCACCTCTCATTTCTTGTTCAAAATGGTTTTGGCAGTTTCCTCATGATTATTTTCTAGATGAATTCTAGATGAATTTTGGATTTATATATTCAAGTTTCAAAGTGATATATTATATTAGTATATTTGTTGGGATTACATGGAATATTTAGATTAATATAATTGATTTTTAAAACTATTTACACCTTCTTATACAAGAATATATATGTCTTTTTCATTTACCGAAGTCTTCTTTTATGGTTATCAGTAGAGTTTTACAATTTTCTTTTTTTCATATAGGTCTTGTACATATCTTGTTAAGTTTATGTCAAGGGAATTAATCTTTACTATTACTTTTATAAATGAGATGTGTTTATACATTAAATTTATATTAATATAGTTATAATGTTACTGAATTCTTAACAATTCTAACCAATTACATTGTAAATTATCTTCTAATAATTTATCATTTCTTAGAGTTGTTTTTTTTTGTTTTTTTTTTTTTTTTTGCGGTACACGGGCCTCTCACTGTTGTGGCCTCTCCCGTTGTGGAGCACAGGCTCTGGACGCACAGGCTCAGCAGCCATGGCTCACGGGCACAGTCGCTCGGCAGCATGTGGGATCTTCCTGGACTGGGGCACGAACCCGTGTCCCCTGCATCGGCAGGCAGACTCTCAACCACTGTGCCACCAGGGAAGCCCCATTTCTCTGAGTTTTTAATGACATAGTCATTTCATATGCTTATAATAATTTTCCATCTTTCTTTTTTTATATATCTTATTTTTTCTCTCTTTAATGCAATGGCTAATACTTCCAGGACAATGTTAAACAACAGTCAACACAGTGTTTTCTTTGCCTTGTTTTTGATTTTAATGAAAATATTTCTGTTATTTCAAAGATAACAACCTTTTGTTTGACACAGGGTTAAGGAGGGTATCCATTTATTTCATATTTTATTAAGCATCAATAAATCAGTTATAGAAATATTTTATCATTTATCTGTTTTGGTATTTACTGAGATAACCACATGCTGAATCATTTTTCCTTTGATTTATTAGACATTGAATAATATTAATTTAATCTTGACTGGTTCTTTCCTTTCTAGGGAAAAATTCCACTGGTTATATGTGTTACTGTATTAATTCGTGGTAAGATGGATTCTATTTGCTTTGCTAATATTTAAGGGTTTTATATCAATATTCAGAGATGGGATATATCTGCATTTTTCTATTTTGTCTGAATTTTCTGGTTTTGGTATCAGTATTGTCTTTTTCCATTAACCTCTTCCCCACTCAACATGCACAAACACACATACACCTTTTTAAAGTAGGTAGTTAATGGATGGTCTATTTTTTTCCCAAAGCAACCACCTTTCTTTATTTTTCCATACTATAAAATATTTGTTTAATGAACATATGAGTGGGAAAAAGGCTTATGCTTGCCCACTTAGGAAACTGTGGACCAGGTTGCCGAGAGTCTTACGGTATTAAAAGTTGGTGTTTTTTTGTTTTTTTTCTTTTTGCTTTTTGACTCCCTTCACCCATTGTCTCCCACCCACACTCTAATTTGTGCTTATTCTTCTGAGAGTTGTTGTGGGAGATGGTTCAGGCTATCTGCCTTCAAGAAAATGAATTTCCCTTGGCAAGTCCAAGCTGGCCTCTTATGCAACACACAGTAAACGGGATGGTGCTCTCACCGCCCACTCCCTCCTTAGAGTAGCATGTGATGCTAGACTAGGAAGAGAGCATTGATGTTTAGAAATAGTTTTGGCTTAGGTAGGTCCCAGTGTTTAGAGGTCCAGAGCTGAACTGAGCTCAGAAAGGCAATCATGTGAGGCCTGGGGTTCCCATATGACTTTTGCCTTCTCCCTGTCTAATGCTGACATAGCCATGAGTAATCCTGACCAATTTTGAAACAGACGGTTGTGAAGGCACTGAATTTTCCCTTTTGGTGGTATCACATTGAGTTGGCCATTGCCTCTTCGTTCCTATCTCCCAGAGAAAGGGACGCATTAGTCTGAATTCCCCAGGGAATTCTTTCTGTGAACTCCTTGTCAGAACTAGGTCCGTCTGAGCCTCTACTGGCCAGTGGTCTAGTCATCTGTAACAAACACTGCAATAGGCCAGGTGAGGGCAGCAAAGGGCTGATCATGCAGCAGGATTCGTGTCCAGTGTCAAATAATTAGCCCGGAAGGCAGATGCAAAGAGGTCCATGCCTGATGCCACATCTTTATTAGGAAGGCCAAGTTTGCAAGGATGAGATGAGAGTGGGAATGAGTGAAGGATGTTCCAGAGAGAAATGAGGGCAATTCAGAAGCACAAGCAGAGAAGGAAACTATAAGTGCATGGGAGCCAAGCTAAGACCAGGAAAGGTGGGAAGGAATTTTCTGGCACCTATTTTGAGCCAAATACTTTTATCTAATAACAACTACCATTTAGGTAAAAATGAACACCATTTTTCACTTACTATGTCTTAGATATTGTGCTAGGCTGCTAATGTTTATACATATATACATACACACATATATATACAAATATATTTTTATGTAGTATTTAAGCTCTGAAATCAATACATGGATGAGGGTAGCTAGAGAAGAGTCTCAAGGCCTGAGACTTGGGCACTCTGTTGTATAGAAGTGAGAAAGAGAACCAGCAAGAAGCCCTAAAAAGGAACTGCTCATTCCTGAAGTATAAATATATGTATATTTATAATACATAAAATATATAATGTTTCCTTATATATATATATATATATATATATATATATATATATATATAGTGTTATGTATAACATATTTGATTTATAATCCTAAAAAGATACACAAGGTAGGTGTTATACATTTTT
This sequence comes from Mesoplodon densirostris, assembly GCF_025265405.1. Taxonomy (NCBI): domain Eukaryota; kingdom Metazoa; phylum Chordata; class Mammalia; order Artiodactyla; family Ziphiidae; genus Mesoplodon; species Mesoplodon densirostris. Next base: position 21,008,171 of record NC_082681.1, read on the forward strand.
AATAGCTGAGGAAACTGAAATCCAGAGAAGTAATTTTCCCAAGCTCACAGTATATGGTTAAGCTGATGCACAAACTCACAACTTTCTGATTCAAAATCAACACTTTCTAAAACATCATATATTATATGTCTTACAATGTACTTCTATGAATTTATCCATTTCATCTGTATTATCTAATTTGCTGGCATACAATTTTTCATAGTATTCCCTTATAATTCCATTTATTTCTGTAATGTCAGTAGTAAAGTCCTCTCATTGTTGATTTTTGTGTAGTTATTATTCTTTTTTCTTGGTCAGTTTAGCTAAAAGTTTGTCAGTTTTGCTAATCTTTCAAATAACTAACTTTTTACTTTGTTGATAGTCTCTATTATTTTTCTATTTCCTTTCATTGGTTTTTGCTTTAATCTTTATTATATTTTTCCTTCTGCTTGCTTTCAGTTTAGTTGGTTCTTCTTCTTTTATTTCCTTAAGGGGAAAGTTTAGGTAATTGATTTGAGATATTTCTTCTTTTTTATTTATTTATTTATATTTATTTATTTATTTACTTATTGGCCAGTTTGTTTGTTTTATTGACACCTGGATGCTCAGGCCTTGACCGCGTACTTCCGGAGTGGGTACAGCCACTCTTTCTGCTGCTGCTTCTTGGTCTTCAGGTTCTCTTCGTGTTTGTTGAGCCGGCGGCGCATGGCACGTGTTTTCCTGGGCCGCAGATCCAGGGGCCTGTAATTCTTGATAGAATTTCCTGAGGTTCTCTTTCTGAGTCTGGTTAATGACGGTGAGTACACGGGCGATGGATTTGCGAACAACATGGATCTTGGAGAGATCCATGGAGAGTTTGGAAGCCGCGCCGCCTGTTACTTTAGCCACGCATAGCTGGGACAGCTCCACTTTCAGGTCCTCCAGCTGTTTCAGCAGCTCCTCCTTCTTCTTGCCGTGAAGGTCTGGAGCCTTAATCTTGGCCATGACTGCAGAGTCAGTCTCCGCCGCCTTCTCGGAGGGAAAGACTATTTCTTTTTTTTTTTTTTTTAAGTTTTCTACATGCAACAGCCTTCTTTTTTAATTTATTTTTGCTCTGTTGGGTCTTTGTTTCTGTGCGAGGGCTATCTCTAGTTGTGGCAAGTGGGGGCCACTCTTCATCACGGTGCGCGGGCTCTCACTGTCGTGGCATCTCCTGTTGTGGAGCACAAGCTCCAGACGCGCAGGCTCAGTAGTTGTGGCTCACGGGCCTAGTCGCTCCGCGGCACGTGGGATCCTCCCAGACCGGGGCACGAACCCGTGTCCCCTCCATCGGCAGGCAGACTCTCAACCACTGCGCCACCAGGGAAGCCCCTATTTCTTCTTTTTTAATATAGGCCTTTACATCTGTAAAGTTATCGCTAAGTACTGCTTTTCCTGTGTCACATAAGTTTTGTTATGTTGTATTTTAGTTTTCATTCATCTCAAAGTATTTTCTAATTTGCCTTGTGATTTTTTTCCTTTGGCCCATTGGTTGTTAAGGTGTGTGTTGTTTAATTTTCACATATTTGTGAATTTATAATCCCGCCCCGTTAGTCAGGCGCTGCTGACCCCACCCGTTTGGTCAGTCGCTGCTAACCCCGCCCCTTTAGTCAGACGTTACGGAGGATGTTAAAGGTCCCACCCCCTCAGGCTTCTGGAATACCTAACGGTGGCCTGTCGTTGTCCGTGCCTCCATTAGAGAAGGCTTCTGAAATACCTAGCGGTGGCCCGTCGTCGTCCATGCCTCCATTAGAGAAGGCTTCCGAAATACGGTCGCCTCTTGTCGTCCGTGCCTCCATTACGAGACTAACTTCTCTTCATGGTGAGAATTAAATGAAAGGAAGACCCTTGTTTCTCTCAAAAACCTGAGGACCGAACTCAGTGAGAGGAACCCGGTTCTCGCTCTGAGGTAAAATGGTGGTGGTATTGAATTTGTCTGGCTTGTTCTTGATTTCTACTTGACGTATGTATATTGTTCAGTATCTCAGTGACTTTATTGCTGGATCAGTAGTCATCTCCAAATAGTCTCTTCCTGTATTATGTTTAGAAATCAGAAAGATAGACTGCTGGTAGGATCGAAAGCTGCCTCTACTGCCTTTGTTTCTATGAGGTACCGAGGTTTTAGGCATTGGGACGTTATCTAGCCTCACAAATACTACCGTTTCAAGACCTAAACCTTGAAACATTTTAAACTGTGGTATTTGGGTACACAGGTCAGGCTTGAAGGCATCTTTATTGCGTCCATTTTGCTCATAGGATTTTTAGAGGGGAGGATATTTTCCAGAGACCACGTCCACAAAAGCCAATATTAGCAATTGTCAGATTTCTTTTATTGTTACTGCCTTGAAGTAATAGTTTGAAATAATTCTCTTGAAACAATTCTCCATTTCAGACGGTGGCAATGTTATGTAATGGTTGGGGTTATTCATAAAAGTACCCTAAATGATACTAGCTGCTTTTTGATGTCTGTGATTTTCTAACTTACTGTGTTACTGGTGACTTACACCAATACCCCATGAAATGTTGTTGTGGAATCTGGTGAACAGCTCAGCCTCCCATTTCAAAGGTTTATTATCCGTAATCCTGCCTGAGTCTTCAGCTATGGTATTGAATAGAATAAACAGATTTGTTCGAGACTCCCTTTCATAGAAGTTAAGGGACATTGCCTTTTAGCCTAATATTTCCTACTTTCCCTGTGGTGGTTGATTAAAGCAGGATGAACTATGGTTCATTTGGAAGGGGTAGTCAAACCTCTGAGGCAGCAGTCTCATCTGATCTGGTAGCCTTAGTTTAGTTTTTTTTTTTTTTTTTTTTTTTTTTTTGCGGTATGCAGGCCTCTCACTGTTGTGGCCCCTCCCGCTGCGGAGCACAGGCTCCGGACGCGCAGGCCCAGCGGCCATGGCTCACGGGGCCAGCCGCTCCGCGGCATATGGGATCCTCCCAGACCGGGGCACGAACCCGTATCCCCTGCATCGGCAGGCAGACTCCCAACCACTGCGCCACCAGGGAGGCCCTGGTAGCCTTAGTTTGACTCCAAAAGCAGAAATGGCGGGAAAGAACTTTGTAGAAGGAGGCAATGCGATGCAAAGCTGAAAAGGGCAGTTGAAGGATGGTTTGAATTCACTGCTTGGACCAATCACAGAGTGGTTTGAGTTACTTTGTCATTGGTTTATCCTGTGCATCTCTGTGTAGTGTTGTAGTGTGAGGTGAGGGGTGTCGGGCAGAGGGCAACTCGGCTGTCTCCTGTTTCATTAAACACGGTTGAACCCCTTCCCTGGGTCTCTAGAAATGGGAACTACCAGCAGCGACTAGCTCTATGGTGGGGATCCTGTTTGTACAACCAGTTTCTTTAATTAAGCAGGAGAATCTTTCCCCTCACACTTATTTGTATTCCTCTGTACACTGTGCATGCCACTGTTACAGAGACATTGGCATAATCAGACTGTTCTGATTTCAAAGAAACCTCACTTCGCCTTTTTAACACCAAAGTTTTTTTTTTTGTTTGTTTGTTTTTTTTATTTTTTAGCGGTACGCGGGCCTCTCACCGTTGTGGCCTCTCCCGCTGCGGAGCACAGGCTCCGGACGCACAGGCCCAGCGGCCATGGCTCACGGGCCCA